>NC_090664.1:55803952-56109995 GCF_013368605.1 Nyctibius grandis
TTTTCTGTTTTGAAGTAGTAATGAAAAATAGGATGACTTTGTCTTTAAATACTATTTGTGCACATTGCTGTAAGGTATTTTTGTGGACAATTTTGTGGTTTTAATGGAAATACTGAAAGGATACAACACCGATCTATGTGGTTGATGAACTAGCTGACTGTTTTGAAATCTGCCTAAGTTCCATGCTTAACAGTTCTCTAATGGCGACTTAAAATTCCCACTTGACTCCATGCTCTGTGGCAGCCTTAGAGAATGAGATTGTGTCCTAAATGAGCAAAGCACAGACTTTTTCCCCCATCTGTCACAAAAGCAAGACATGAACTGGAAAAGAGCGTGTTTGCATTGAAAGAGAAGCCACTAATAGATGATCCTTCTCTAGAAAGATCAAGGAGATGTGCAGGGTAGTGAGGGAGAGAACAATGCCATGTTATATTCAACACCGTGGTTCTCTTTATAGAAATGTTCCTTCTATTTTTTTAAGAGGCAACAGTAATGCAAAGCTTGATGCACTCTCAACAGTTCTGTCAAGGGTTGGATTAACCCTAACAGCCCTGTTTCCAAGGTGGTTTAGGCACAAAAAAAGGCTAAATAATGTCTTTTGAATTCCCGTTGAAGAGTTAGTAACATATATCTGGGTATTTCAGACCTAAATGTCTTTCAAAGCCAGTACCTAAAATATCATGGCTCGATTACCGTAGCTGGTATGGAAGAGCACTCATAACAGCTGAAGGCTCAAGCCAGAATGATTTATATATAAGTGGTCACATCTGTGCTTGTGTACCTGTGTAAATATAGACCTTTGCCAACACATGTACTGTCTGAAATGCGATATATATCTAAAATTGTTCCAGCGTTGCTTTTTAAAAGACTGCAAATACTTTAGCAATGTGCACAATATAAAGCTTCTCACTTTAATGTGAACCTAACTACACTTAACTAAACTCTCTGTCATGCTATAACGTTTGCCACACATTCAAGTTTACTCATTAGCAAAAATAAGGAAGCCTTCCTAAAGAAAACTGGGTACAGACCTCAAGTGTGTTTCTAAAGTCACTTCACTTCATCAAAGTGAATAACTTAATTTTGATCTGTATTGATAAACTTCAGTTGCCATGGAGATCAGCAGGATAGAGAATGTCCAGTGCCTAAGGCCGTATGTGTCCATTACCCATGGATTTGGGTACAGTGTTGTATTCTTTATCAGGGTAGTTTACTTACTGGGAAAGAATGGTTTTGGAGATTCAGATCATTTTTTAGAAACCTCAGATTGAGAGCTAACTTGGGAACATCCAAATCAGACCATTCTGGTGGTTTTCCTTTTCCTTCAAGCATTGCTCATAGCTAAGTTTGTTGTTTCAAATGCATTGTTAGGCTGAAAGGGATAGATCCGGAGTTTTATTTGTCCCCAAATCAGTTTGCACCTTTGTTTCTTTGAATCAGTTACTTAGTGTAAAGATAAACATAAAGTTGAAGCAACTGGTCATGCAGCGGTTGTTGCGAGACTGCAGACAATGGGGAATAATTCTGACATCTCTGATCTTGAATGTGCTTTCAACTTACATCAAAGCTTGATGCACACCAGCATCCATGGTCTTCCATTTACTTTTTGCAACCATTCATATTTTTGCCTCTACTATATGAGAACAAAAGGAGTTTGATTTCCCCTCAGTGTCTCTGCTTCTCCTTGCCATTGATTTCTTGTGTCTCTCTTCAGCAACTAACATGCATCACATCCAGCGGTTTTAGTTTTACATCTGAAGAATTATTAGGATGTACTCCAAGCAAGTACATAGTCCTTAGAGCCTGAGGTATGAAAGGGGCAAGACAGATGGTGCTGTCACAGTGTAGAAGGTTTTTTTAACTGAAAGGGTGAACTTCTCATGAGGCTCTTGTAACTAATAATGTTCATAAAAGGAACTATGTGGTGCAAACAGGGTAAATGGTTAATTGCCCAGGAACAAATTCTTCCTGCCTTGAAGAGCCCAAGTACACACCCAAAGGCCACCAGGTTACAATGGCTTAATATTGAATTAAGTCTCAGTTAAGGTGGTTTAAACAAATGTATACTACCTCAAGACTGGACCAATGCGAAGTTGTGCATGTGGTTCACACCATAGTCAGTACATCATTTGCTGTGCACCTGTATCATACTGAGAGATTTCCAAACTAATTCCTCTTACATATTTCCAATGAAAACACCAGAGTTGTTCAGCTGATTAAATGTCTGCAAGCCCAGGCCTTTTCAATGGAGGCAGGATTCTTTTTTTTCGTTAAGGAGCGTTATAAAGATGGGTTGAAACTTGCATCGTTGTCTGCAGGAATATCGTATAACATGTAAGGCAGATGAAGTAAAACAATGTAACTGAAGCTTCAGAGCTGCAAATTATATAAACCCATTGTAGCTACACCAATGCTGAGCTCCGCCAACTGACACGACTGAAACCTGTCTATAACACTTCAACATCCACTTCTTGTGCCAAACTGTGACAAGAAATACTCTGTGGGTTTTGCTCATTTGTTTGTTTTAAGGACAATGAGCTAATCACATTCTTGGATATTTTATGTCTGGATTTGGACACACATGTTCTTCATTTCAAACAGTAAACCTATATTCAAAACCATTTAAGAATCTTGTTTGTTGTGGTACATTTTTCTCACTAAACATGCTATTGTCTTCTACACTACAGTTATGTTACTGCACCTCCATCAGAATTATTCCATAATGCATGACATTAGTCTACGCTCTGGAGTCAGTGAGAATAATCAGTCAAGCTTGTTAGAACAGAATCTCCAGAGTTAATACAGAGGAAGGATCGGGACATGTAATCTGGAAGCTACAGTTCATTTAAAGACTGTTTTTGATGGAAGCATTCTGCTTTCTACTACCAGCTTTGTTCTTTAGAGCACAGCTATAATCTACAAGCAGTAATCCGGCTTCGGCCTCTGGAGACGTGATAGTGGTTTTCTCACAGACATACTGTTTCTGTGTCAAATTATTGTTGTAATTGCCTTGCTAGCTTTCAGTTACAATAGATTAAATCTAACTTTGGTGGAATTAAAAGTACACTCACATTAAGTGTATAGAGGACATTGAATGTTCTCTATAATGTGGGAGCTTTGAAATCCATAGAAGACCCTCGTGAGGGAGTCCTACATATGTCCTAGTTTTTAGCTTGAGGTTCATTGACTTTACAACTACATAGACACAAAAATTAAAATCTTCATGTTCCTCCAAATCACTGAAAAAAAAAAAGCAATCCACTGAGCTGTGTAAGACACATCTACTCAAAACAGTGAAGAGAAACAAAGCTGACCTCTCACATGTTAAACCCATGCAAGAGCCCTAAAAGAGGTAGAGATCAAAAAAGTCAGATGACTACCACCCATTAAAGTCAACTGATTTTAATGTGTTTTGGACAAGGACTGTAAAGCAGACCTCACACTTTCTCATTTTTCCAGCTTGTTTTCAGATTATTCCCAGGTGTCAGAAGATGATCTTGGAATACCTCAGATCCCTTAGAGAGGTCAGGAGAAAGTTTTTTTGGTTTGGTGGTGTTAGCAGTAAAAAGTAAAGTTATAGGCAACAAGACTAAGACTTTGGCAAAAGGTGACTAGACTAAGACTTTTGAACTTGTTTTCAGTTGAAGAATGGAGAAATAGAGCTGCCTTTTCTTATGAAGAGCACAACAATGGTTGTACCTTTAGCAGGACAGCATGGGATCTGCCTGATTTAATAAGATCATCATGCCAGGCTCCTTCCACAGTCAGTAGAGATCTACATAGTCAGAGGATAAATCCTTGGTACAATTTATTTCATTCTAAACAAGATGCTTAAAATAGGTCAGATAAACCTCACTTTATTATCTGTTTCTTACCACTGACTGCAAAGATAGCATGGGTCGACAAAGTAAAAGGCATACACCTATATCGTAAACTTCAAAAACCAGATGAGATGGAACTAAACAACTTTGCTGAGAAGTGCCCATGCTTATTCTGTGTCTGAATGAGAGCGGTGAATGAGTCTACTTGCACACAGTGGATCAGGGCCTGCAGTCACTGCAGCAGGTTGTATAGTCTGTTTTCTGCTCACAGAACAAGTTCAGTGTTCCAGACTGTTTATATCTGATCTGTAAGTCCAGGGTTTTTGTAAATGTAGTTGGTGTTTCGGCCAGGAAACAAGTCTAGCTTCAGGAAATTCTTAGCTATCAAGTAGCAAGGAAGAGAAATCCCCCAACCTATAATAATATCAGCTGTAGGTAAATAGGTATGTAGCATAAATAATAGATTGTAGAGCTCAATTCCTCAAGTTTTTTCTCTCTCTCCCATACAGTCTTTCTACTTTCACTTTGGTTAACTTTTTACTGTATTTTCAGTACTTTATTTCCTTGATTTGTTTCTACATTCCTTCTACTACTACATGGTTGCCAATCCTATTTGTAGTGAGGTTGCATAGAATTACTTGAGCAGGGTGCACAAAGATTCTTAATAAGGCACAGTTGTAATTTGCATGAATAAAATTCTACCTTTATTGTATTTCCCAAAGGATTCCCCTTCAGCATATTTAGAGACAACCCACAAACTCTGTCATTCCCTGTGTGCTATTAGTGACCTAAGTCCAGAACCCTGGTCTTTTCATTATGGATCTACATGGCCTTGGTAATAGAGCATAACTTCATTCCCCTGAATCAGCATGCTCATTTTACTTCTCTTAAGCACCTACAAAGTCTTTAGAACAGAATTGCAACTACCTTTGCCTCAAATTTGTGTACTCTCTCATTTGCACTAACTTGCCAGACGTCAAGGTGTTCAGTCTAACAAGATGGTCTTCAGCCACATCATACATCACTCATTTAATCCTGGGAATGTTTAACTTTTTCTTTCCCCTTCCACCCTAGCACTCTCCCTCTTCCTCCCAGATGCAGCTGCAGTCCATGCACAGGACACACGCGGTGAGACTCAGCTTGTTTGCCTTTAGCTGTCTAAAGTCTCGTATTTAATCTAAACAGTCTAGTCATTGTCTATGGTCAAACTGAGAGACCAAGGCACCTCTGTCAGACAATGCATCCTGTATGTCTTAGACACCGCTGTTACACAGGTCAGCTCAGCCTCTGGAACTGCCTGTTCCTTTCCATGATTGACTGAGTCAAAGGTGATAGTTCAGTTCAAATTTGTCTTAGATACATATAGTTAGATGTGACCAATTCCATTCTGTGTGTGCTTACAGAGACCTGAGGATCTTGCCCTAATTCATGTAGTGTTTTGATATCCATAATCTCATTTATCTTAATTTTCTCTTATTTGACTATTTTTTCCCCCTTCCCATTTCTTTCTGGTTCCTGCCTCTTCTCTCTCTTCTCTCTTTCTCCCTTTCCTTCCACCGATGTTTCTACTTTGGTAATAAATAAATAAATAAATGAAGTAAAAGAAAAAAAAAAAAGTCGAGGTGGGAAGGAAAGAAAACTTCATCAATTCTGTACTCTAAAGATTTTGGTTCACTTTACAATATCTAACATCAGAGAGACGATTCTGCCTAAATTGGATAGGATGATAGAAAAAATGTTAACAGCACTAAAATGTTAATGTTTTCCTAAGAAGTGCTAGGAAAGTTTTCCATCACAAGCCCATGTGTAAATGTCCCCTCATTGAGTGGGGAGCAGCAGTTAATTCTTAGATACTATTTTCAAAATCAAGTGTGTTCTTTTTCACACTTCTAGCAAATACCAAGTGCTGTCATGTTAGTTCTACTCACTAGAAAAACCTATAATGAAAATCAATCCCTGCCAAATAAAACAGGGCATAAGGAGTAAAGGAAACATGGGTAGGGATTTTTTTTTCCAGATTATTTTGGCAACATTAAGCATGTCATTGAAGAACACAGTCCCTTACAACACCCCATGACTAAGAGTTTTCAAGCTGATTACTGATTTTTAGATGTTTCATTTTCAGGTTATGCACCTTAAAATTCCTTCATAAACACCGCTTTTCAGCACATGCTGACCAGCCCTCTTGTGGTAAAAGTTGGTCTTATAAAATGTGTTTCAGATCAGGTGATGAAAAAATGAGTCAGACACTCAAAATCCGTAGTCACTTCTGAAAGTCTCAGCCATGGTAAAAAGGAACTGTCTCTAAAACTTCCCTCCTTGGTTTTGATCAGTCTTAGCTGACAATTAATGCACAACTCAGTTCTGTGAAAAACAGAGGCACTGTAAAAATTTTATCACAGAAGGGATGCTGTAAAAGGAACACTCATTTTCATATTTACTTCCATAGCATCATCCAAGGAATGAGATTCATATTGCAAGTTGAAAAGTGATTACTATTTCTATTTGCTGGATGTGTGCATGCCACAATACTGTATTCTTTCCAGCTGTTATGTTATAATCTTTAATAACAATGCAGTTGTCAGGTTTTGATTACCCAAAAGGAAACAAAACAAAACTCTAGTAAATGGAATTGGCTTAAAGGAGTTAACAGTAGGGAGAAATTTAATCTGTTTTCAATTTTTTCTATTTTACTGTTCAGCTTATAAACTGCATCTCCCATCTATGGTTAGGTGAACACAAATCTTAGACTGTGATTATTAGCAGAGCAACAGAAACAGAGTTTGATTTGTGTGAATAAAGTTAGATGTCTTCCTTGTGGGCAATTGCTTTAAAAAATCATCATATTGTCCTTTATAGTCAACAGGGATTTAGTCAGGGTAGTCAGTGGTGGTTTGTGTGCTGTTCACCCCATGCTAAAGTGGACATCTAAAATAGGTCAGATATACCCTGGTCAATAAGTGTGTGTTACTTTCTCGACTACTTATTCTCTCTGATGATTCTCAGGGGACAAAGGATGTCCAGTTTATTTAGACATCTATACTGTAAATATCCAACCTTCCCTGAGGTGAATCTCACCAAAACAACCATGTGTCAAAACCAAAACAAATCAAAAAATCTCCCCTCGAAAGTCAACAAGAAATTACTATTTTCAATTTCCATATTTTTCAGCCTACCATAACAGATACAAAATCTCTATCCCTCAGACCCCTCAAAATGCCTTCCCATGTCGTTTCAGATTACCCTTCCTGACAGCTGATTTGAATTAGCCTCTCTCTAGCTAGGTGTAAATGTAAACATCCCATTCTCCATAGCAGCTCTTTCTAAAATACAACGTGTAGAGATCATGGTCCTGGTCCGTAGTATATGTGCCTGCTGCTTTTATGACCACACCTGTCTTAGTGTGTGTGACAAAAAATAAGCAGTACCTCTGAATTACCAGCCAGACGTGTAGTGTCCACGCGGAACTCCCCTCTCCATGCATCAAGGAAGCTGGGTAAAAAAGTGCTTTGATGTCCTTACTAGTTCACTAAAAAGAAGGGATCCACACTACCCTGGGTACTTACACATGAAAATGAGGAACATCTGATCCAACTCCATCTTAGATTAATCTCCACCCTACAAGTTCATGTTACTATTTAATTGTTCTCCACAAGCGTGCAGTCAACTTCCATTTAATATATTGTTCTGTTACTCTCTGTACAATACCAGACTGCAAAGGTCGTGTGTATTTTGGATGCGTAACGCTGCCCACCTGCCTCCAGGTTGTTCAATCTTTGGATTGTCTGTGAATCAACACATCACAATTGCCAGCGACAGCCAGTGCATTTTAATTTTTTTTGTTTATTTTTGCTTCAGTCAAGCAGCTGGTTTGTGCTGTGATTTCTTTCTGTCATGTCTGCTTTCCATCTTTGTGACGTGTCTCATGAAATGTGTTGAAAGTGACCTACCTTGGCCTGTTCACAATATGCTGAAAAAAATGCTAATCTTGTCATATTTAGCAGCTGCGTTCAGAAATGCTACTGTAAGCCTAAGAGGGCTAACCAGCACTCTTGCAAGATGTCAGAACTATCAACCATTACACTGTAAGTGTACGCAATCCTGTGACATTACTGTGTTTGTATGACGCATGTTGCAAGTAAATTAATGGATATTAGCAGAGGGGTAGTAACAAGAGAGCAAGCATTCATTAGTTCTTGTTGCATGTAGAATTTTTTGTTGTTGTTCTGTGCTTTTGCTGATGCACCACAATCCAGGTTATTTTAAAAAAAAATGGTAATTATCATTGATGCTATTTATGGTTTTGGGTAGTGTCTGTATAGAAACTATTAACAGTTACTCTATTATACAGAAAAGAGATGAGCACTGGTCGTACTGAGATTAAATGTTTCACCTGGAAGTTTGTTAGAACAACAGGGGCAGGGCAGGATTGAGTAAATCAGACTCCCAGCTAGTGTAAAACAACTTATGTCCATTGAACTGAGTGAAGTTGTATTAGTATACACCAGGGCTGAGGAAAGGCTAAGGTTAATATAATATCAAAATATTACGTGTCCAGTCAGAAGCCCTTGTCGAAGATTTGCCGATGGAGAGCGAGGCATTTAGAAAAGTGAATAAATGCCATTTATTCTAGACATGTGAATTAATCTCCTTCTCGTAGCGTACCTCACTCTCTGTTACTTGGTACAAGAAGCCCACAGGATTCGTTTAGATAAGGCGTACCTTTCAGATATGTATTATACAATATGTTTCCTGATGAACTTTCCCCTGAATTTCACAGCAGTCTTATGAGTGCAAATCAACACTCCCAGAGATGTTCTACCACACAGATCCAACAGTGTAGCATTTTGCTGAAGAATACTTAGTAGTTATTTTTGACATTATTAAGGAAAAAAAGTTTTGTAACTTATAGCTGCATATTTTGTTATGTTTGTTACCTAGAAAAAATAGTTAAAACATGAAAATAAATCTCTGTGATTTCACTTCTCCTCAAGGTATTTAAGAAATAGACCACTGAAGATGCTCAAAAGATTCAGTCAACAGACTGACATTGTGCAAAAATGGATAGAAGAAATAGAGAACAGAAAAACAAGTCAGCAGGTCCATACTCTACATTGAGAGAAGCTTGAAGTCTAAGAATAGTTAGGTAAAAGTATGACCTGCATTTAGGAGGAGATAGTTTGAAATACAAAGTTCACTACTTAATCTAAAACGTGATGCAGCACAGACTTCACGTTGGGCCTTTGTGGAGACACACATTTCCCATTAAGTGCAGTGTTTCAGAAAGATGGCAGACTGACAACTCTAAGGTGAAATCCTCTACCTAGTCAATGGCAAGAAGAGTTCAGCATAAACAGGAACCCAAAAAACTCTGTACACTTTCAATAAACATAATCAAACCTTATTTTTTGTGTTAAAATATGAAAGTCTCAGTAAGCTTCCACTGCTTTTCAAGTCCTTAGTCTGAAGATGTGATTTAGGCATGGGAAAATTAAAAAGCTGTAATCAATTCCTGTGTTTAGTTGTTACCTCAGGTCTTCGAAAGTGATCCTACAGAGGTAATTAAGCTTTTGGAAAAGACATGTATCTGTCAGGGAGATTATTGAGATTCCTGAAAGTCACGTTAACTATGTTTAGCATCCTTTTGATAAAACAGACACTTTGGTTAATTGAACATGAGCTATATTAAGCATTTAATTACTAATGACATCCTAAATCTTCATGGTTTGCTCTTCTATTTGAAATATTACAATGATTATGTTTTGTACATATTTATCACTGAGTTATGGCCAAAGAGATGAGATTCCTCTAATCTAAACTTTACAAGGCAACAGTGGAACAATTTATATAACAAACTCAGTCCAGATTCCCTTTGTAGTCAAAGGAGAGACTTAGAGTGTGATACAGCCTTCCTTAGGGACAGATGATTCGTCCTTGCATGTAAGTGCCTGTTACTCTTTATTGATAACAAAGGGAACGTAGGTGTGGAATTAATTTAACTAAAAATAGATGTCATCATTGCAAGTATCTCATAACTTTAAGCTAGTCAATATATACATCAATAGATGCATTCAATACATACCCATAGGATGTACAACAGGCGTCATCTCCTCTTAAAGAGGCATCTATAGCAAGCAAGAACTATGCCTTAAAAGTGCATTTTTCTCTGCATCAGCTTTAGAGACATTACATTAATAATTTCAGTCTAGATATCTACAGTATGTATGTCCAAACCTTGGTGAGATGAATGTTATTCTACATGACTACCACAGACCTTGATGTATTCACTGCAAAAGTTTATATTTGATCAAACTAGTTTCACTTAAGGCTCAGCATTTAAACTGAACAATTCACTTACTTTGAAGAAGCAGGACTGAATAGCAAAACAACAAGTACATAGTCTTCCTTCAAAGGCTATGGTTTTGAAGATCTTTTTCTTCTTTTGACAGAAAGAGATAATTATGAAATAATTAAGAGATTATTTTGTCTCAAAAAATTTGGGTAGTGAGAACCTCTAAGACCAAGGCAACAAACTCTTTGCCAGAGTAAAAGTTATTCTGTATTTTATCCTTGCCTTAATAGCACAGTGTCGTCTGTGAAATCTTATGTAAGTTACAATGGCTTTTTTGAGCTACATGATGTTGCAATTAGTCCAACAGAAGCAGCTACAGTCCCAGCAGAAATGGCACAAGACACATCTTCAGTGCAGTGGAGATAACCTGGAACTAATGGGAGAGTAAGCTCTAAGCTACAGTTTTCACCTCTCTCTCAGAGACAGAAAAAAGATTGACAACCACAAATTTCCTTACATAATTGCTTCTGGAGCTTGAGGTCCCCTAATGTAGAGGACCCATGTTTTCTGATGTCCTCCTTGATTCATTCCAAATGGCATCATCACGTATCCAGCTCAGCAGCTCAGCAGTTCTTACAGTTGTATCTGCAGGTTCTGAGTCTAGAGATAGACCTTCGTTACATGCCATTCAGAGAAGCTGGAAGAACCTATTTAGACCATTTAGAACCCGTTGGTCCTTACTCCCTATCAATCACAGAAATATTTTTTTCATCTGATGTACAGTTACTTTGTTTAGATCACGGTATTAATTTGTCTTCTAGAAACCTGTTTTAAAATAAGGAATAGGAACACACTGGAACATTCAGTAGAAATCACTGGAAATTCTACTCAGCAATGCAACGTGATGTGTGTTTTCATTTCCCATTTATGCCCAGTTATGTCCTATGTAATATCCATAGACACTTCAGCAGTCTCCATAGTAAGTGTGGATGTGCAATGGAAAAATAAAGGCATGGATCCTTCAGATACTGGTCAAAGTTAGACAACATTTCTACTTTCTATTCCTGTCACTGTAAACATGTCTTTCCATAATTCAATAGAGGAGAGAAGAAGAACAGAGGACGCCATTATCTGTGTGTTTTTGTACTAACACTTTATGGAAAGGCCACATTCATAGACATGCTAGTGGAGAAAATCTTATGTTTAAACTGATTTTAAGGAAAATGACAGATGAAAAATAGAATATCAGCCTCAACGAAAACTGAAATACAACTTGTTTTGTTTTTTTTTTTAAATAACCTTAAGACATTCCTCTACCTGTTGGAATGTAAAAAAGACTTTTGCTAGACCTTTCAGAGAACACATCTCTTCTAAAAACCCATTTTAAGCCCAACTGAGTGATTATTGTCCTCAAAACCTTTGGATCCATTCCCCAAGTTTCTTGCTTGTCTGAAAGAGTGTGGGAAGAAAAGATGATGAATATCTTTGGCTGTTACACTCCTGAGAATTTCACTGTATTCTTTAACATCTTCGTTTCACCATTGCACATAAACTTACAAGTCTCACAGGTATTGCTTTAAGACTTTCTTCCTAATGCTCTTGAAAAAACACAATTCATCATCATTCACACAGTCATTAGTATCTCTGAAGTTTTTCTTATTAAAATCTTCTTTTCCCCTTTATACATTTTAATCATCTATAAACTTAAGAATGTGTTACTTCTTACATTTCATGTACTTCCTTCCTGACTTTTATGACAATATTGAAGACAATATCTCAAATAAGTTAATGATGACATTATGTTTCAAGATCCTACAAACCAATTTTATGACTAATCTGATATAATTCATGCCAGAAAACTGACAATAGAAAAAGTCTTCCTCTGCATCTTTCCCAAAATTAATCTGCTATGACTGCAGTGAGATACAACATACTAATAGACAATTCTATTCTGACTTTTAAATCAAAATAACATTTATCTTGTTGTTGTTGTTGTTAATTCTGAATATAAAGGGTAACAGATTTTGAGATATGATTCTCCTTTGTCCCGTTTACTACCTTTATGTGATTTTTTTTTTATTTCATGGCTAGTTTAAGACACATGTTCTTTACATCCTTTTTTGTTTATGGAGATGGTATTATTCTACAATCTTTTCCACAATGTTTCTGTTGCTTTTCATTAGTCTGATTACATGTCCATAGAGAAAAAGGACTAGAAGGGACCTTGAAAGGTCTTTTAGTCCATTACACTAGGTCACTCCTGTGTGGCTTACTTTTTCTAGAGATCACCAAAGTTGGAGACTCTGTATGCTCTTCATCAACCTGTTCCAAGGTTGTCCCTCTCTTGTTAAAAAACTTTTGGTCAATGTCTAACTTGATAATTCACAAGAACTGTATTCTCTGGTTTGTGTTGTCTTTCACCAAGACTTGGTGTGCACTGGACTAAAGAATTCTGTATGTTTAGTACAATCTCAAGGCAAGGGTTGTGATGGATTTATCATCATCAAAGTATTATTGAGGGACATCAGCAATGAACAGACATTCCTTTTCTAGTTTAGTATTGGGTATAATAACATATGTTCACAGAGTGCTTGGAGATGTATTAATTAAGTCATCACTTTCAGTAAGACAAACACATCATTTTTGGGATATTGAGCATGTATTAGCAAATTCAAACATGTCTGTAATATGCCATCTAGATATAAGCAGAGTGAACATTTGAATTTGAAAAAGTATGTAGCTCTTACAAAAATCTTTATGGCTTTTTAGCTTCCTTTGTCCTCTATCTACCTCCTTAACTTACTTGAAGGAAATCAGTCATATTTTTTCCCCTTAGAAAATGTCCTGGAGGTCACTTTAGGCCACTTTGTTTATAATAAAGCACTTACCTTATTTTCAGATCAACATTTGTTTTCTCTTGGGTCTTTTTTGCTGCTCATTCAGCAGATGACACTGACCAAAACTTATGCATAAGTCTTGGCTGGACCCTTGCTTTTGAGGAATTTCATCCATACTCAGTTAATTGCTTGCAGGCACACACATTCATTTACAGCCCTTTTGTTTATACCTACTGAGTTTGATTTCCCTCTAAAACCTCTTTATTCTGATACAATGCAAATTAATTATACAGGGTAATTACACTTAGGTTTCCAACAGTATAAATGAGATCAAAATCAAGATCTTGGGGAATAGTCATGAGTATAACAACATACAGGGGTTTTTTAGCTTTATCTGTATTGCCGTTTTGGAATTTTTTTGCTCTGCAGAAATAAATTCACACACACACATTAAAAAAAAAGATTTCAAACACCCCACTGGGATTAAGCAATTGGGTGAGAGGTTTATTATTGTGTTATGGTAGCAGTCTGAATCCCTTAGCAAGATTACACTCCTCATCTTTGACACAGTAGAAAAAATTCCTGCTTATAATAATGCAAATTAAAGTAACAGTACAGAGTATTAAGCATTACTAATGTGCTATTATTGTAGGGGTGTGAAGAAGTGGGAGCAAACCACAGTGTGTGTGAAATCACTGTTTGGGAACAAATGGGAATGTTGTGTATTTGTTTGTATAATTATACAGTATATGTATTTCCCAAAAGGGAGGCAACAAATATTTTCTGTGTTTTCTTCTTTAATTAAAGCACAAGTTGTTTATTACAAGGCTGCATTAAAGTTCTTTCACTCTATTATAACAGGAGACTGGCTCGCTCTACACTACTGCTTATCCCCTTGTTTGGAATTCACTACACGGTGTTTGCTTTTTCTCCTGAAAATGTCAGTAAGCGGGAGAGACTAGTGTTTGAATTGGGACTGGGATCTTTCCAGGTGATTATACAGTGAATTCTGCTTTTGTTAAAAAGAAATCTCTGTTCTTTATAACCATTTTGCATGCACAGTTCTCAGACTGTGTGTTTATTCATTTATGTAGTTTTGTATACTAGGAATTTTTCATTTGTTTGTTTGTTTGCTTAACTCCAGCTATTTTCTAGCATTTACTAAAGGATTTGAATTACATTATTTTTTTCTCTCCCATTTACCTAGGGTTTTGTTGTTGCTGTTCTCTATTGTTTCTTGAATGGGGAGGTAAGACTTTTAATATTTAACCTCTACCATACACCATCCCCATCCTATTTCCCTGTGGGAGTAACTGCTATTCTAATCCTTCACTGTAACTCATCATCAATCATAGTCCCTAATACCTTAGGATGAATCTCACAATGTCTCTGCAAAAGAAAGAGGATGAGTGATGTCTTTATTAAACCAAAATATTGGCCTTGCCAGAGATGATGAATATATACAGTTCATCCATTCTGTCCTCCACTGTTATACATCTACTGTGCAGTCCAATAGGAGATTTCTTCTAAAATCACCTTCTTTTTTTCTTTTCAAGGAGGCTGAGACCATTTATTTCTACCAGTTTTAGTGCAGTAGGTGTACTGTGCTTCTTCACATACAGCGTGCAACAGCTGATGTCTAGTACAAAAGGTCTCTAACTCCATGATCCAAGTGATTGCTTCTCAGATAACCATAACAGTCTCTTCAAGTTCATTAAACAATCTTATACGTCATCTTTGCTTATGGGCTTAGTCAAGGTGACTGCTAGAACACTTGTAGGCAAATGTTAAAACATTATTTGTGGCTCAGTCCCATGTAGCTTAGAAGGTGAATTCTGGATCATGCCTTGCTGGAATTGGTGGCTGCATGCATACTTCACCAGCTGGCATTACTGGGTATCTACCTGTCCCTCCTACAACTGTTGTTTCATCTGTTATCTTCCATGAGTGCTGGAAGAAGAGCCAGAAGGTCTTGTCTAAAAGTAATATGGAGATAAACACCTCCCAAGGTAACATGCACAGTGTGCCAGATTTCCTGTAACCCCATGGAGGAAGGAGGTTGGTTGTAGCCAAACTAACACAACCAGATTAATTAAAGCCATTTTACCTCTCAAGACAGTAATGAAAGACTTGTGCTTCTACTAAATTACTTAGGGTAAGAAGGGGTTCATCTCTGGTATATTACAGTTACAGATGCAAATGATATTTTCTTCTTACAGAGGTAATATACCTCCATACCCTATCTAATCTATACCTATCTGTACTCCAACTAAACCAGAAGTTTAGAGGTCCTAGAAGGAGAATGTAAGTTTTCCAGTTGGACTTTTCCTCCCTGTAGTTAGTGTCCATAGAGTTGAAGCACTTGTTAAGCATTTTGGTATATGCTGATCCATTTTGACACTTGTATTAGCCTAGGAAAATCTAACAATGACTGCTGAAGACAAGAACACCTTGGACACAGCAGCTCATTGGAGACTGAAAAAATATATTAAGAAAATATCTCTACAAATTTCCTTGTTCTTGTGATATTTCTTTCAGAAATATGCTACAGACTACTGTCAGGAACGGGTAATAGACTGAGTATATGTTGGTCTGAGCTAGTATGATCTTATATTAAATCCTTAGTATCTTTTATATATATATATGTAGACAAGACACATGCACACCTAGCAAGATTGCCAGGAAACTGGTGATGAATGAAAAGTAGAAAAGCTATAGAATTACTTGCTTACTTTCTAATTGGACTTCTGACCGTGGATTGTTTTACTGTTGGTGAATTACTGTGGATTCCCATGAAAAAGCCCAAGGGAAAGGAGGCTGTCACGGGTGTATATGAATCCAAGAGCTGTCATCTGCTTAGAGGTGATCTGAAAGCAGGAGGCAAAGTTTTCAGTAGACATGCATTCAGTAATGAGAGGTGAGAGACAAGCTGCCTTTGTGGGCAGGTTATTTCATTACTGTCTAGTACCTTTCGGTTGCTGGTTTCTTTGACTCCTTGTTACATATTTGGTACTGGCCATTGATGAAAACAAGCTATTTTTTCCAAGAAGCTAGCTGAAGAACCATGTTGGGGTTAGTGTTGAACAGGTCTTCTACGCACCTCTGGGCTGATCCTAAGTTATCTGAAGTCAGAGACACAGAACCCAGGCTGTTATTCATACCGCATGCCAGGACCTCTTTCAGACACGAAGAAGGTACTTCAGATTTTACTGAAGTGCAGAATTTAATAATAGTCTTAAAAATTGTTCTGTCAAATTGTGGGGTTTTTTTCTAAACTTTAAAATTTGTCAGCATGTCCTCGGGCGGCTAAGTACATAAAAAATGACCTTTTGAAGTTTCTCCCTAAAGGTGCAATCAGAAATAAAGAGAAAATGGAGGAGCTGGAAAGTCAACCGGTATTTTGCTGTGGATTTCAAACATCGTCATCCTTCTCTAGCGAGCAGCGGAGTGAACGGGGGGACACAACTCTCCATTCTGAGCAAGAGCAGCTCTCAGATTCGGATGTCCAGCATAAATGCAGAGAACCTAGCGACATGAGCAGCTAAGGAAAACAATCAACAAGCAAACCAAAAACCATCCCTTTAAAAAGAAAACAAAAAAGATCATAATTTTGCTGGTGGTGTATGTCCTTTCCTTTCCTTTCCTTTCCTTTCCTTTCCTTTCCTTTCCCTTCCATTCCCTTCCTTTCCCTTCCCTTCTCTTCCCCTCTCCTCTCCTCTCCTCTCCTCTCCTCTCCTCTCCTCTCCTCTCCTCTCCTCTCCTCTCCTCTCCTCTCCTCTCCTCTCCTCTCCTCTCATCTTCTTCTTCCCAACATTTCCTTGATGTTTGCAGAGGTGAAAAGGCAAAGGAAATGTGTATATATGTATCTTTTTAACAATCACTGTAAATACCCAACTGTACTCAAGGCCATTAATGGAAAAATGTTTAAAAGATAAACAACAGGCCAAGCCCATCCACTCAATGATTTACATTTCAGAGCATCTGCAAGTAATCCGTTGTCAGTCAAAAGTAACAAGTGATTGCTGTGCAGTTGTGATCCTTGGTTGCCAAACTGATACTAATCTGTGAATGGACATGAGCATTGTTATTTTTCTAATTGGTTTCCATTTTGGTTTGGCTTTGCCTTTTTTTTTTTTTTTCCTAGTCAAACATATCTTAGGCTGCCCCTGTCTTTTGGTGTGTGAATTTCTGCAGTGTCTCTCTTTTGAGTCTTAAGATGGAGCTAATATACTTGGGTTAATCAAACCAGCCAATTCAGGAAGAACTCCAGAAAATTAAGTTCAGGGCTGGATTTATTCAGATGTTCACAGTGGACTTAAAGAAACTGCTGTGCCAATGTGAAGCTGCATGGCTACTATCAATCAGTGGGTGGACTCCAGGCAAAAGAGATGGGATCAGCTTCTTTTTCTGTACACTTCTGAGAGTGCTTTATGTTCTAGCTAAGCTGTGAATTTTCTAAAAGGGCCATGCAGTTGAGATATATCTGCATTTTTGGCATTAACTGATTGATTGATTGATTGATTGGATTCTTTGAATAGTAAAAATAACTGTTCCCTCCCTCCCAACTTAAGAACAAAAGTTAATTCCAGAACGGCCTTTCCCTCCAGATAACCTTGAACCCTCTGCATCCGTGTCCAAGCACGGCATGTTCTTGGGTAGTGCTGTCACACAGAGTGTGGTGCCTTTGCAACCTGGTTGACTTCTGTGTGTTGACTCTTCCCTGCCAGAACAAGAGGCACAAGAGGGATCTGGCATGATCATCTTGGAAGGTAAAAGTCATTGCATTTGGTGAGCGACTAAACTGAACAGTAAGATGGTATGGAAGGAATTGATAAAGACTTTGGATGACTTCTCACACCTGACAGTTTTCTCTCTTTTTGGATATTCTGTTTGTTTAACCACCAATGGTCTTACTGCTTTTCTTTGAGAGGAACTAAAATGTTCTTTCAACCTTTGCCTTGTAGTTAAAGCCATGACTGGTACATATCTACTTCAAGTGTTGATGATGTCAGTTCTTAAAAGTCTTTATACAGTGCATAAAGGTTTTGAGGACCATCCTAGCACTCACTTCATTTTGGATTTATGAACTGATAGATACATATATATATATATATAAAATATATATATATGTGCTTGTATGTGTATGCATATATTAAAAAACAAAAATGAAAATGACATTTTAAATGTGAAGTTTTGAACTGAAACTAATAGTAACCAGGAAATTCAAAATCAAGCTTGTTCTTTGGTGTTAGTTGGCATGATCATGAACTAAAGAAAAAAGTGACTCAGAATTTTAGTGTCAGCTGAGTGTGAGATTTTAATTTCACCAGGTTTTGTTAGTTTAGGTTAAAAAAAAAGGTTTAATGTCATTTTAAGCATAGGTTTTTAAAAATAGTTTCCTTATTTTTAAAAGGACAAAAAGAAGGTCTTGGAAAGTTGTGAAAGAAATATCAATTATAATATTTAACACTTATATAGTGCTTTATGGCACATAATCTGCTGTCAGTTGTAGCAGTGCAAATGAATGTAAAAATAATTTGAAACAGACAGAAATGTTGAGATTTACTTCATATTTGTACAGGATCATGCTCTTATGAGATGCTTACATCCCTTTCAGGTGAAGTCTATCCTTGCAAAGTGGGCCAGCAAAAAGGTTTAAATCACTTACATCACACTCAGTATCTTAAGTGGGAGTTAGATGATCCAGGCACCTTTTTTCCAAGTCTTCAGCCCTGGTTTGCGTCTCTGAGAGCAGAATTTGTCCCCCTCTACCAGACTTTGCAAAAGCCACTGAAGTATTTTTAACTGATAGACTGGAGCTTCCCCTCTCATTAAATGCTGCTAAAAGGGATTTTAGAGAATTTCACAAGGAACCATGCACTTTGTAGTCCAGAAAGACATGGGAGATGGGGAAAGTCAGATCTATCAGGTAAATGCCTACTTAGACATTTTTTAAGTGAGACTATCTAATGTTAGATTAACAGACAACATTTAGTTTTGTATTTTCTGTAGTATGGCCTTTCACAAGGTATTATATTGACAATACTGTATGTGTATTATTTAAAAAAATCAAAAAAAGTATATTTTGCATGAATGGCTAGTAGCCAATTTTTGAGCATTAATAAATTAGAACTTTTGAGAACAAGGTGTTGAATAACTGCCTCCAGCTGGAGACTTTTTGCCATGTTTCAGTTCAGAGCAAGAAGCTGTTTGGATCTTTTTTATTTTTTTTTTAATTTGTTGTTGTTGTTTGGGCTTTGTCTGAGCTTACTTTTGGATTCTGTTGTTTTCCTGGCTGTCCTACAGTGCTCTACGATTTGAGTTGGTGAATCTCAGTCCAGTGCCTCATGGGCAAATGTCCACATCACCAAAACCACCCTCCAATCAGGCATACTGGGGACCAGGTCGTTAGCTAATTTAAAATCAGTACAGAAAACTGTTTTTGCTGTTAGAAC
Organism: Nyctibius grandis; assembly: GCF_013368605.1. Lineage (NCBI taxonomy): Eukaryota > Metazoa > Chordata > Aves > Nyctibiiformes > Nyctibiidae > Nyctibius > Nyctibius grandis. The sequence continues at coordinate 55,823,358 of NC_090664.1, forward strand.
AAAGCCACTTCACTTTGGCTTGGGATTTGGTCTCTTCACGTTACTGTTACTATTACTATTATTTTTGGCGGTCTCAGCAAGAGAGGCCAAGGACTGAATATTCATGAAAATTTGGACTTGCCCCTTAAATTCCTAGAGCCAACTTTCAGGAGCAAGACAAGTCAGAGCCCAGTGGAGGGGAAATTTCTGCTGTTGCAGTCCCCGTGTTTCTTGTTCAGTGGACAAATTGAAGTCTTCAGTACCTTTCACCAGCACTGAATTCACTAGAAATACTTAATATAGAATGTATTATACAAGCAACCCCCTTCTATTATGATTTTTTTATTGATGATGTTGATGCACTTGCAGATGTGGCTTTCCTTAGTCACGCGAACTTTCTCAGTGTTACTGGAAAGATCATACTTCAGGTGTATATAGTTATCTAAACCAAACTCTGATGCCATCGCACAAATTAGCTCACAAGAAATCTCTACGTTGAATGTAAGCTGAAGATGCTGGACGTGCATGGCCACCGTTCACAGTGGCTGTCGTTTCCATTTGTTTCAGGATGGAATAAACCAGCAGGTGGTTTGCCTCTAAGTGTGTGTAAATATCAATTGAGTGTAACAGTGCTTTGATTTTTCACTGTGAAATATATTTTGGAGCTAGAAAGGCTATGTTATTAAAAACAATACATAATTAAAAAAAAAAACACAAGTGTTCAGTGCTCCTTGAGCCATTTTTTCTGCCATGTCCATAATGTATTTCTTGTCTAATTTTCTTATCTTGCTTTTGTAAATGTACAAAAAGTTTCTGTGCTGCAGCTTTTGTGACTATTTACTGTATCTAACCACTGTTTGATTATTGACTACTTGATGTGGAGTGCTGGTACTACAGGACAATTAACATCCCAAAATGAAAACTACAACCTATATTTCGAAGGACAAAACTTATTTCATTGCTGCATGATGGTCTCACTTCCTATTATTTTCATCTACATTTAGCATATCTGGAACTCACAGCCCAGGTAATGAAACTTAAATGCTTCATTGCAGGAGTTTTTATTTCATAGAGAAAAAATATCCAAGTTCCTCTGCCTCATTTAACTATTTATATTTGAAAACCAAGTGTTAAAAAAAGGGAGAGAGATTAAGTCAGTGAGTCCAAAGTGCAGTGCAAAAAAAAACCTGCAGTTTGGAAGTTAAATTCAGACACGGTATTTGGTGTCTAGCTCCTCCTTTTCAGCAGCTGTCCATTATTGCAATTAAAGAACTGTCTCTTGCAACTACGAGGCTAAATAACAACCAGAAGAGGGCAGGAACTGACTGTTCTGATAATTTGAGATTACATTTGCGAAGAAAACTCTCCCTTAGACTGTCTCCATCATCAATGGCAATTGTGAGATACCTTCCAGAAGGGAATGCAGAGCAGTTCATAGAATCATAGAATCAACAGCCCAGGTTGGAAGGGACCTTGAACAATCATCTGGTCCAACATTTCATGAGAAAGGGAGCCTAGATGAGATTATCTAGCACCCTGTCCAAGTACATCTTGAAAACTTCCAGTGATGGGGACTCTACCATGTCCCTGGGGAGGTTGTTCCAGTGAATGATTGTTCTCACTGTAAAAAATTTCTTTCTTATATTGAGATGAAACCTCTCCTGGTGCAACTTGTACCTGTTCCCCTTGTCTTCTCCATGTGGGTCCTTGTGAAGAGACAGCCTCCATCCTCTTTGTAGCCACCCTTTTATTACTGGAATACTGTGGTGAGGTCCCCGCTGAGCCTTCGCTTCTCCAGGGAGAAAAGACCAAACTCTTTCAGTCTTTCCTCATCAAGCAGGTTGTCCATCCCTTTGATCATCTTCATGGCCCTCCTTTTCACTCTCTGCAGTTTGGCCTCGTCTTTCTTGAATTGTGGGGACCAGAACGGGACACAATGTAGTGTTTGTTAGACTCCTGCTCAAAACCTGACCTGGGAGAATCTGGTCCTCTTCAGCAGTGATGAAAGGATTAGTTGCCATAATTTGCCTTGTCCATGTCATTTTGTAAAATTGTGGCTTTTCATAACATTGTCATATCAATGATGGATGAAATTCTGCTTCTGCATAGCATGGTAGCTTCTGTGCTTGCATATGAAGGGCTATGCAGGACCTCTGGTTAGCTCAAGATTCATGTTTTTTTCATAAAACCTGTAGAGAAAAGAAATCAGCAACTAAAAATATGCAAAGCCAAAATGATCAAGAGCAAAACGTATTTAGCAGAGTTAGAGCTGTTGGACTCTGATCCTCAGGTGTTCCAGAGCAGCACAGTGCCATAGAGACACTTAATCTGAAGGAAACTCTGTAATTGCTGTTGTTTTCACAGCATATTACTCCCACTCTTAAACTGATCAACTCCCCTTTCAAAATTCAGTAGGCTTTTCTTTTTCTTACCTTCTCTTTCCACTGGAAAGTTATCGTCAAACTTCACTTTTCTGGCAGTTAGAAACCTTTTTCTGAATTCCAGATTAAAACAACTCCTGGCTTGCTTATGATCCTTATCATACTAACCTTGCCTCCAGTTCCTTTCTCCCTTCCTGAACGACTTTATTTCAGATAAAATCTACAGTTTATCTTTGATCATGCAGCTGAAAGATAAGACTAAAAATAATCATGCTATTAAGATGCATTTGTTTCAGCTCTAATCTCAATTTGGGCAGCAAAAACAATGCAAAGAAGCAAATACAGACATGTAAATCCATTGAGAACAGCAGGAAAATTAAGTGGAAGCAGCATGCCAAGCACCCTGAAAAAAAGTAACAATAAAAACTAAGAGAAAGATTTCCAGTTCTTGAAAGTGTATAAATGAGATTTGGTTTTTGAGCAGCTTTCATTCAGTCAGATGTAAAGGCAGAAATGATCCCAATCTTCTCCTTTTCTAGTTTCAGTTATAATCTTTCAAGAGAAGCTGTATTGCTGATATTTCCAATAAAAGGGATAGGACACTCATTCATTCAATGTACTGCAGGAAATCAACATTCAAATGGGAACAAATATACTTCCCAGCTTGTGAGGTTTCACTGCTCATGTGTCTGACACTGATACTAAATCCCTACTAAATCTGGCCTGTGAACCATGCAGATACCTAACTTCACACTATCTTTCCAGCCCAGCCCTGTCAGAAATTAGATATAAAAATTTCAGAGGGTATAGCAAAAAAAAATAGGTCCAGAGCGACTTTAGTAGACAGTGGCAATAAAAAAAATGCAAAAACCATTCATTTCATTGGCTTTATTTGCCTTGTTATTTGACATCGTTTTTCAATAGTGTTTCAGGAACAATTGCTTATGGCAGAGATTTTCAACCTGTGGGCTGTGGAGACTTCAGAGCCCATAGACTATTTCTGAAGTGTCCATGGAAGATGATTAAGGAAAATTAATTCATTCTTTGTATATATGCTTGTAAGGCTCCTGAAGGGCTTTTGTCTTACCTGTAATTATGTGAAGACTATCACAGATCAAAAAAAGGCTGAAAAGTACAGCTGCAAACAACTGAGGATGAGTTACTACAAGGTATTTTCCCAGGACAATCTAGATGATTGTCTGGTTTTTCATCTTCCTGCACATAGCATCATCCAGTCTTTGATGAACCTCTCAATGCCTCCCATCCAACACCCACTTCGGCAAATAATGATAGAGAGGAGATGGTGAGGAAGGTATGACCACTGTTAGCCAGCTACAATCACAAGGAGTATCTATATCCCTATATTACAGAAGGGCCAGGATGAAAGAGCAGTGTAACCAAGTCTCTTCTTTAGCCTTTTCACAGTGAGTGATTGGTTTGAAAGGATACAGGTAGAACAGGTGCTGCACCCTGGATGAAGCTACTGAACTTAACCCTCTGTGTACTCAACATCACAGCTGCCATAAAGTCCTATGAAGCCTTCTTACATGACAAAGTACAGAATCCAAATGCCAAAGATAATCCTCATAGTTTCCACATTCAGTGGATGTACCTAGGAAGTTCAACAAATTAAGCTCTTCCTCCTTGGTTTGATTATGTGATTTCATGATAATAAGACTTTCCATTTTGTTCTCAGATTTTCTCTTGTGGGCAAGGCTTCTAGAGAAGTGTAGGATGCTTAAAATCATCTGCTACATAACACTGCAGAGCAATAAACATGACCTCAGCAGAGCTATTAAAGCATGGAAGGTCTAAAGGAACGCAAGACAAGGTAGTAAGAACAGATAGAGAGGATATATGGGACACTACATGGGATCCTTCTTGGCCTCCAGCTGCCAGAGAAGATTAGAACTGTCTCCTACGGTTCCTATGTCATATCTATGATCTCTGTGTGGATATCTAGAAAACTGAGATAAACTCACTCAACAGGATTCAGCTCCAAACTCTGATAGCTGGACTTTGATATCTATGTGAAGGTAGGGTCTGTTGGATTCCTGAGTCTACAACTGTAGAAATGTACATAATGCAAAGTTACAACCAAATATCTGGTTTTAATTGGTTTTCTTTCTTAGAGAGTTAAATATCAAGGGCTATGTTAAATATGTGTCCCTTTCCACATCCAGTGCTTTCAGCATCAGGCATTCTGGCTCATAGGCAAAGTCCTGGAAAAGATCCTGTGCCCCTAAGCAGGCAGCTAAGGATATATCCACATCACTTAACTTTAGACATCAACAGTGAAGATATCTTCCTTTGATCTAGTTTCTCCACTTTGCCTTTGTAGTCACAAGAGAGAAATGAGCAATTTTGGAATATAAGCATCAAACCTATTTTTGGTGTCTACTCAAGGGTGAGATGATTCATACTTTGCAAGTATCTGTTCCTTTCCACCAGGAAGTTTAGCTGGCCAGATCAGAGACAGATGTCGACACTGTGGAAGTCTACATGTAGATGACTTTTCCCGTGGCAACTTTGCCCAGTTGATACTGTTCTGTTTCATGCATGCTGAGAAATAATAATCTTGAAAAGCTTGGGGGTGGCTTCTGTTGAGTATTACCAACCAGATTTGGGGGAGGCACATGCCTGATAAAGGCTTATTAGTTCTCGCTGACAGTAGTTTTCAGGAAGTCTTGTTCTCTCTGTCAGATTCTGCCCATATGACCAGCACTTCTGTGTCCAGAAACAAGCCATGGTATATAGTGCACATGCAGTGAAAAAGAGTTAGGATTTTACCCTCTGCTTTTAGCAGTCAGGCACATGCAACCAGTTCAGAATTGCATTTAAGAGCAACATTAGGAAGATATGGAGTGTGCAGTAGTAGTTAATGATGCTCTGATGTTAAGCTCCGTGCATATCTATACTAAAGAGCTAAGTTCAGCTAAATATACATTGTACTTTGGGTATGAAAACACACCAGCAGAGCTTGAACAATGTTTTGAACCTCGTGGTCTTTCACCTTCTTATGATTAAAATTGCAATTTCCCATTGGCTTTCTTTTGGGGAATTCATCCATGTAAAGAATTACTGTGTGATATGACATTGTGTGATATGACACTCTTCAGTGTCTGAAATGACTTAGGCTTCTGGATATGCCTTTTCCAATGGACTTTGTGCTTGCAGAGAAGTCTCAAGAGGCCTTTATGTACCGATATAATCTGTAAAAACAAATATTTGGTGTGTTCATTCTCTTTCCCTTCTTCCTGTCAATTTAGTGGCAATGTAACATGCTATAGCTCTGAGAAGTACCAAGTTATTGGATGGAAAGTTGTATTTTGGCTTTTGACTGTGTCAAGGTACAAACTTACTGGCCTGTTGGGTCTAATACTGACCTTTTTTGGTCAAAATTGGTTTAATTGGTAACGGGATCTGGGGTCATTCAGCTTTGTTATGAGGTGGAAGCACAGATATCTATTGCTGCTTTCTAACCTTTTTTGTGTTTTGAGAAATTGTTTTTAACATGTATACTGCTGTAGATGACACAATAAATGTATTATCATTTTGTATAAGTCTGTTCTGATATAAAATAGCACCAAAGAGAAATTTTTGTCTGTGAAGTTACAAGGTAGCGTGTTTCTTCCTGAAGCAGCAGGATGGAGGTTTTTTGGGCTAAAAGGGTTAGCTTCCTTCCTCATGGGAAGGATTCCTTGGGTTCTGCTGGGCAAAGTCAGTCCTGTACCAACCAGGCATAAAGTCTTTGCTCTTAGTGGGCCATGCACGCTCTTCCTTCACCATCCATCACTGGAGTTACATGAGGAAGGTGTTTAGCACATTGCATCAGTATCAAGCATGACTACGGTTTAATACTGCCAATACGAAGGCAACAGACTCTCCATTGCAACTGATAGCCCTGTGGCTCTGAGCTTTGATCCACAGGTCCTTTGGGGCCTATGTATTATTTCTAAGGCATCTAAACAGGAAAAGAAAGTCTGTTGCCCTCAAACAAAGGCACTGATTTTGGTAAAGGTGGAAAAAGATTGGTCTCTATAACATCTGATCTGTTTCAACGTTTTTCTAGTCAAAGCAAATCTCAAGAGTTTTATCATCAGGTACACTTTCAACAGATCAGGTACATTCACCCTACTGAAACAGAGGACTCCACAGTAGATGACCTATTTCTGATATTTCTGTCTTTTTCCTCAGCTTCAGCTACCATAAGTCTTTGTCTGGCCCTCATGGGTCTGTCAATCTGTATCTTTCAATTGCTATTCTCCCTCATTGCTTAGCCAAAGTACAGATATTTGGAGCCCCATCCTTTGATGGGGAAGTGGACATATATCTTTTGAAATTGCAGTTAGAGATGTGTCAGGGAGTAACCAGGGCCAGCTGATCATGAGGGATGGGGGCTGGGAGACAAGGGGCATCGCATGAGCAGTAGGGCAGGTCACAGCTCCAGTGAGGAAGCAAGGAAGGCCTGGGGACAGAGACCAGGTTCAACCAAGAGTCCAGATCATCAGGCAAGTTCATGGTTGCAAAGCAGGTCCAAAGCAGGTCCAAGACAGGTCCAAGACCAGGCCAGGACGTCAGCCTATGTATCCTTCCCAGATCAGTGGAGCCCTTGGTGGGGCAGGGCTGTTGCAAAGCTGGACATCAGCATCCTACAGCATTGCTGAGGCAGGACCTGGGCTGAAATGGGGTCTTGGGCCCATGGGCAGGCTGGGAGTTGAGGGGGACAGGACAGGTATATGGATTTTCATTTTTGCTATATGTCGAATCATTGTAGACCCTATGGTAATCCATTTACATGGATTTGCTAGGTGATCTGAGGCAGCCTCAGCCCCTTTTTTGAGTGCTGGATGACGCAGCACAGGACGTGTCTCCCCTTTCCACCATTTGCAGAAGGGTTGCATCAGTCACTATCTTACTAAAAAGGGAGATTAGCAAATGTGGAACAAGGAATCTGGAAAGGGCCTTATTCTAAAAACTACATCTAGTCTAAGCAATTTTTTTTAGGCTCCTTTTATAGTTAAGAGGCAGAGAAAGAAAAGGCACCTCCAAAAGTATTTCAACCCACTCTAAAGATCCTGTGGTAAATATCCACAGTTTTAAAGAAACAATACCACATTATAGCACATTTGCTCCAAGAACCAGACACTGGGAAAACCCCAGTTACTAGGTCTGTCAACACACCAAGGAGAGTACTGCCTCAAATCCAGCTGTATTTTCCAAACTTGAAAAATTGTCACTCAGACACCAAAAAAATTCTTTATTTTTTTTTTTACTTCTCCCTATCTCTAGTTTAAATTTATTTTAAAGCACTTTTTGACCCTACATCCTCAAGACTTATAGGTTAGGTCTCTGACTTCACCAAAGGACTATTTCTGACAACTTCTATCTAGTGGGGCACAACCATCAAAGTGTATCTGGCAGTTTCTGTAGCCTGTTCCAGTAGTTGAGCAATCAGTAACCACTGGATTTCCAAAAAAGCTGGACCCTTCTCTGCATTTCACGATTTAGTCACTTATCCATTGTTGGGCTAAGCTTTTCTAAAGTCTGGTTTTAATCTTGGGTACGGATTCAACCAACTTTGCCCATTTAACACAACTTGAGATGGAGTTTGCTGGAGGGGAGTAATTTTTGCACAGCATTTTAGCAGATGACAAGGAAGTCATAACGTGCTTGTGATGCAACCACACAGGTAGCCTGAATACAAAGAAATCAACCTATGACCCTCTTTTAATATGTCTTAGCTATAGAATGGAGTTTATCTCACAGAGTAGGACTGAGGGAATAGGAAGGCATGTACACACAGACTAGGTGCCTAAGCTTTCGTTACAGACAATAGACACCAACAGCAGGAACTGGACGCTTAAATGCAAGTAACTAGTGTGATTTTGGGAGCTGTATGGTGTCCTCCCTGGCCTCCAGCTGCTCCTCCAGAAAAGTATGTGTCCAAAACTCTGAATCATATCTCCAGGACTGTGCAGATGTCTCGGATGCCCCAAGACATCTCAAATGGCTTTTAATAGCTATGTTTATGCAACAGAATCCAACTGCAGATCAATAGCCAGTGATGTCTAGACAGCTGGCCAAATGTAGGTGCTTACTTTAGGGAGAGCTGAGTGGTTCATGTATTTCACTAACTGTATTTCTAATACTTCCACTGGCTTAGACATCCAAATCATATATAAGCTGCAACATACAGACGCCTTAATTTAACTATCATAACCTGTGAGCTAAACACCACCTTTGCTTTACAGAAAGAGTATTTAATTGGATATTACTTACCACAGCATTTAAGTTTTCCTGAAGAACATTTTCTGTCACTTCTGAATTGATTAATTATATTTCCTTCCTTAGTTTGAGATGCACTGAAACCTTTCATGTTTTTCAGGCCTTTTTTTTCCCAATAGCTTCTACCATCCCTCTGCACTGCTCTGAAAATCCAGCCTTGGGTAGATTAGGCAACCTTGGGGAAGCTCAGCACTGGCAAAGCAAGGTTAAGCTGCCTGCTGGAAGGATTTTGTTTAATCTGGAGTTCACACAGTCAAGCTTTCTGAAAAAAAAAATGCTGATGCTGTAAGAGTTAAAAATCTGCTCTAGGTGAGAAATTTCAGTTACCTTAACAACCTGTCTTTGCTGCAACACCAAGAAAAACAGGTGAAACCGTTGGTTTTAATCTTTCCAGGTTGTCATGCAGTTGACAAAGGGATTTAAAAATGATACTTGAAGAGTTAAACTGTGTAAAAGACGCCAGGGGATTAGAGGAAGAGAAAGCAGCTTTTCCTAGCTGATATAACTTAAAGAGATATTGCAGCTGTCCTTTGGTAATCATGTAAATCTCACTTGGGAGGCAATGTTTTGGTGCACTGCCTGGCTTTCTGGACGGCACCCATCCAGCCAGGCCAGTGGTGTGCCCAACACACCACCATGCACCACGAGATGGCAGTGCCTCCACGCAGACTGCACAGCGCTGCCAGACACCCTTTGGGACTAGGAAGCATTTCTTCTCAGCAAGGGTCATTAGACATTGGAAGGGGCTGCCCAGGGAGGTGGTGGAGTCACCGTTCTCTGGAGGTGTTTAAAAAAAGACTGGACATGGCACTTAGTGCCATGGTCTAGTTGACATGGTGGTGTCAGGGCAACAGTTGGACTCGATGATCCCAGAGGTCTCTTCCAACCTGATTGATTCTGTGATTTTGTGATAACCCCTTTGCGACAACCCCTTTGCTGCTTTCGCAGACCTGCTGTGAAGCAATATATCCCTGAAGCGTTCCCTACTCGTACACACACCGTCATGTCCTCAGATGTTCCATCAAGAAGGGATCAGCAGCCTTTTCACAGCCCAAACAAAACCTATGTCCATGAAACTTTTGAACTCCCCAGGATTATTAAAGTCATCACCAGGTTGCTCCAAGTGTGCCCTTTATACAAGTTATATAAATAGTGGCTTTGTATATATGCAGAATATCTTCATATAGCGCTCTATTCCAGCTCATGGCTTACATACCCTTATCCAAAATGTTTGAAAAGTAAAAGGCTTGGAAATGTTAATAGCATTGGGATGGATGCAGGGACATTTTGGACAAAGGACAGGCAGAGCAGGTGGCTGGTGTATCGCTGAGGTTGCTGGAGAACTTTTGAGGCATTGGGTTGGATCTCTGTGAGATGAGTTGTGAGGGTGACTGGAGAGAGCTTAAGGCAAAAGGGGATATCTGGGGAGTTAATGCAAGATGAATGCACATGGTGATAGTATATGGGTACAAACTGGGGTTGCTAGAGCTGTTGAATATTTATGAGGAGAATGAACACTGAATGGAAACGCTGAATGGACTGATGGAAAGATTCTTCATGGTGTATTGGGCCCTATCATCTTTCTTTGCCATAATTTCTCCTTCCTCTGGATCCTTGGTCCAGTAAGGAAGCTTCCCAGTAATAAAGGAAGAGGACATATAGTGATAGGTGGTCTTAAAGTCAAATGCAGGCCGTCCTGAGAGCTCAGCTGAGAAGTGAGAATTGCTGTGTGACACAAGATGGCTGATACATGCACCAAATAAACAATGAAGTTAGGTGGGAGAGAAAGTAAAGGGGAGATTGTAATGGGAGAAGTCTCCGTAACAAAGCCTCAGGACAGGTTTTTTCAGAAGAAACTTCCCAGGTCAGCCAAAACCAGAAGCATAATTCACTCCAACTTTGTTCCTCCACAAAAACAGATGTAGAGACATGGTCATCTCCTTCGTATAGACAAATCAGTAATGTTTACCTCAACTATTTCCCCAAGAAAACATTCAGAAGTAGTCAGATACCCGAACTAATGGTCTTCTCTCAAAAATGGATAGAAGCAGGGTACCACAGACCTATGTCTTAGTGACAGTGTCTTGGAAGGGGAGTGGGGCATTAACTCAGGATGCCTGATCATGTAATGTAAATCTTTTCTTGGATGAAAAGGTCAAAATTTTACATGTTCTTTGGCTTCAAAACTGTGTCCATAGCAAGCAAAATTATGACTGTCCTTTTTTTATAGAGTCTCAAATGAAATATCCAAACTGACATAATCAAAATTTACAAATTCGCAACAGCTATAATTATCACTTGCATTTTATAGATGCACATCATACAAATGTGTTCACATCACTATTCTAGGCAATAAACTTAACACAGGACCAAAGGTTACTTTTACAAGGAAAACTGATAAGGAGGTCAGAATAGACAAAATGACACCTTATAGATGACATCTGATTCATTGGGACAGACAGGTTAAATGTCTAATTAATAAAAGACTGATGTGAATTATATTTATAGAAACCTGGACAATTTATCTCTGCTTTAATAATGGATCTAGAGGTGAAGTACCTAAAATCAACAGAGGTTTCCACAAAGTCAAATGTCTCCTGGCCTAAATAATTATCCAAGGGTGGAGCAAAATGAAGGACTGGAGCACTACTTTTTAAAGCTAAACTGATATTGCAGTTCACAGAAAGCCAACATATGCTTGAATGGTCATGGTCTCTAGCAGTGCTTTCAAGTCTGAATGTAGGTTCTCCTGGGAATGGTCCTACCTTGAAAGGAACTATAGCTGTGTCTAGTGTGCCTTGTGTGCCCTTTCTTTACTTTTGGAGAGTTTGAGGTAGAGTCCAACTCAGTCCTGAAGAAAGAGGAAGGCCATGAGAAGAAGTGATGCAAGCACAACAGCTGTTCACTCTGTTTTACTAGATCATACTTTGCTTCACTAGACCACACTGCTGTGTTGATAATTCTGACCCCAGAAACATCCAGTGGAGTGATAATGAGCTGAGAAACGATGAGCAGGACTGATAATCACAGCAATCACAGTAGATTAGCCCTCAAAGGGAGGTCCCAAAAAAAACACAAGAGCAGAGTTTAATTATGTATTTCATTGATGGATCCAACCAGCCTTCAAGGTTGTGGTGGCAGAAGGTCTGTTCCGGCTACACAAGGACCAGCATCTGGACACTAAGACTAGGTCTGTAAGTTATCCTGAGGTCAAGGTAGCCCAGCTGGCATACTGCATTGGGTTTGCTCTGTGTTCTTCCTTCATACACACATAACCCTCCTAACGTTCAGCTACTCCATATTTTCCCACGAACAAGAAAGGGCTTGGTGTCCTCTGGCCTAATTTAATCTCTCTGTTCAACAGGCATGGAAGAAAAAACCCAAGTAGATAATGCAACTCATTCTTTTTTTTTTTTGTGTCACTCTTGAGACACCTTGAGATTCCTTTTAAAGGAGGTTACTGCTCCATAGGTAGATGCTTAGCAATTTCTGCATGTAATTCCCATTAAATTGGCTCAAGTTGTCTCAAAACAACTTGTAAAACATAACTAATCATTATGGTGAACCTTTGCCACCACATAACTGTTTCAAATGAAGATTAGGAATAGTGCTCTTGAAAACTGGAAATTTCAAGAAACACTAACAAAGACGTGACAAACATGCTGGGCCTGGGAGGAATTAATGTAGTTCCTTTTTTGGGTGCTAAACTGTTGATTCACACTAGCTCAAGGGCTGGCTTTTCACAACAAAACATGTGGATTGTATATGCTTAAGGAGAGAGATAATGAGGATTGTGAGACTGATCTGTACCAGGTGAGAGAAGCAGCTCACATTCAGGACAAGAAATTCGCAGAAGGCTCTTGACACTATGGAAAGCCATGAAGGATCCAAGGTGGCCATCTCTTAGGTAGTATGTTACAATGTCAGAGCAACTCATCCTGCTAGAAGAGCTCAGACAGAAGTTACACCATTCTGGTACACAGATGTTTTCCTTTTTGGACTGATCTTTTCAAGCAGCGATAACTGAGTGACATAGTTGACTGGACTGTTTTCTCTGGACAAAGTCCCATGTTTGTGTGTGAAGTTCAGGTATTCTTGATACTGCCAGTTGCACAGTTGTTTCTTCAGTTCACTTTGAACCTATATAAAAGGAATTTAAAAACAAAGAATCAGAGAATTAAGGCTTAGTGAGCATTGAAGGTAAAATATGCAAAAATGTCTGCCTGACTCCTGACTACTTAGCCCAGATGCACAAAGGCACCCAAATCAATCAGGATTAAGCCTTAATACATTTGTAGAACTTAAACTATATCCCTATTCACTTTTGAAAATAAATAGACTTAATTTCCAAAATTCAGAGGATGACAGGGAAGTTTTTGACTGCAGTTCCTTTGTTATATTGTTGTAGGTCTGCTTCATAAATATTTCTACCTTTTTGTGTAATTTCTGTTTTTCCTCATAGTGAACCTTCTGTGCCTCCTTGTTGTGACCTGCTATGTACAATAGGGGTCCTTCTCCAGGCTTTCAGTTTATCCAGATTGAAATCTTTCTTAAAGGTCCCTTACTGACTCTGAAAGACACCAAATCAACTTGAATACATATTACATTTGAGAGACATCTCAGGGATCCCCAAAAGCACAGGCAAAACTGATTTTTTTACCATCTGACACAACTAACAGGTAGGTTGAAGGAGGTCCATGGCCTGCTATTGACACTACTGGGACCAGGGTGAGAGGACAGTGGGAAAGTAGGTTCTGTTGATTCTACATAAAGCAGCTCCCACTCAAAGCTATAGCAGAGGGAGAGCATGTAGGTGCAAGAAACACCCAGTCCCTGCCACCATTCACATGAGCAGTCTGCTCCTGTGGATTGCTTGCTTGCTGTGCTCTTACCTTTGTTCACATACAGTTTCATCTCCATCTGGTTCTCCTGCAAGGGAGATGGCTCTCCTGAATGTCTACAAAGTAATTTATAAATGCCATCCTAAACTAAGAAGATATACCAAATGCTTCTAACAACATAGCTGTCATCTTCTGTGGCTGTCATTAGTACTGAAAATCTACGACAGTGTTATAGTTGTAGCACCATTAGCAAAAATCCACACCAAATTAAACACAGAAATAAACTGTTAAGTGAAACTATTAATTCTTACAGGAGATGTATGTATGGACAAATGTGTTTTAAGTACTTTGAACTTAGGAGTTCATCTAGTAATTCTGTTATCTAACCCTCTACTAGGTGAGGGCTCTACAGTAACGTACAGAAAGGAGGGTGGGACATGTAGAAGTACATCTTGGATATCAGGGCTCCCTGAAAGTCACTGGCAATATTTATCATTAAGGTGACCTCTACTCTGCCTTTATTCTCTCTGAACATGCCCTCTAGACCTTTCAAGACTAGTAAATAAAAGGGGGCTTCTTCCACCAACGCAGGACTCCGTACTATCCCAGCAAGCTCAAGGCCCTTCAACACTCCCATGTACCTTATTCCAAAAAACAGGACACACAATACCAGCCCTCAGTTTCATCCCATAGAGATACCACCCTGCTTGGCAGCAGCACAGTCTCTCACATTGTTGTAGATACTTAAAACTGAAGAAACACACAGAGAAAATATTAATTATTTTTTTATTATTGCAGGGAACCATAACAGATGCAGGAAGGATCCACTGCCAAGTTGTAATGAGTGGCCAATCTGCTCCAGAAGCAGTTATCCCTAAGCAGCATGGATGCAAGCCAAGCCATACCACTTAACTTTGGGGCCAGAGATCACTCTCTTCTTGTCCCTTTTTTAACACCTAGTAGATTTGTGTGTTGGGAGATACAACATGCAAGCTATTTAAAGGCTGTTGGCAAGGAGTCTATGCAGACAGAAGGCAGGTGGGAAGTAGAGCATTCTGTATTTACGGTTAGTCCCGAAGGCACTCTGTCAGAACCGCACTAGAATGACCATTATAAATTGTTTTCCCAAGTAACAAACATATTTTAGGCATCATTCATCCTTGGGTACAATTAATTTCATCTACATTTAGCCACGTCTATGAGAAGTGTCCACTCTAAGCTAGCAGGGAGGCTGTGGCACTGTTAGTGTGTCATTGTTCTCATCTAACCTACACAAGCTGGTGAAGGGTCTGGAGGGTCTGACCTACGAGGAACGACTGAGGGGGCTGGGGCTGTTTAGCCTGGAGAAGAGGAGGCTCAGCGGTGACGTTATTGCAGTCTACAACTACCTGAAGGGAGGTTGTAGTGAAGTGGGAGTCGGCCTCTTCTCCCAGGCAACTAGCGATAAGACAAGAGGACACAGCCTCAAGCTTCGCCAGGGGAGGTTCAGGTTGGACATTAGGAAGAATTTCTTTTCAGAAAGGGTCATTAGACATTGGAATGGGCTGCCCAGGGAGGTGGTGGAGTCACCATCTCTGGATGTGTTTAAGAAAAGACTGGACATGGCACTTAGTGCCATGATCTAGTTGACAGGGTGGTGTTAGGGCAACAGTTGGACTCAATGATCCCTGAGGTCTCTTCCAACCTGGTTGATTCTGTGATTCTGTAACCTACACACTTTTCTGAGGATGAGATGTATTTTTACATTTTCTCATGGCTTTTGTTTCATTGCTCTTTTGGGGAAAGTGCAAGCAAATTTAGTTAGTTTTTTAAAATTATAGGCTCTCTAAAATGTACTACAGGGAATTTATCCAAATTCTGACAATGTTACGAAAGCAGGAAAGGAAGAGTTTGCACAAAACTACTGAAAATGCACAAGCTGTACTGGGAAAGGGGAAGGGGAAAGGGAAAGGGAAAGGGAAAGGGAAAGGGAAAGGGAAAGGGAAAGGGGAAAGGGGAAAGGGGGAAGGGGAAGGGGAAGGGGAAGGGGAAGGGGAAGGGGAAGGGGAAGGGGAAGGGGAAGGGGAAGGGAAAGGGAAAGGGGAAGGGGAAGGGGAAGGGGAAGGGGAAGGGAAAGGGAAAGGGAAAGGGAAAGGGAAAGGGAAAGGGAAAGGGAAAGGGAAAGGGAAAGGGAAAGGGAAAGGGAAAGGGAAAGGGAAAGGGAAAGGGAAAGGGAAAGGGAAAGGGAAAGGGAAGAAACTCACTAGGAGAAAATGAACCTAAAGAAAGTAAGGAGTGTTACAAGCCGTCCATTGAGACATCATCGGGATAACTATCAGACATAAAGCAGAAAAAAATTCCTCTGACAGGAAAGTCACCAGTCATTGTAAAAGGTCATTGCTTCAAAGCTTAGTTTGTGCCCTTCTGTCAGAACTGTATGAATACAAATAAAGTCAACAAAGGTACCATGGGAAAAAAAAAAGATGTGGGTGTTTCATGGTTTCAGGAGCAGATCAAAGCACAGATGTGTTCTGGAAATAGGAAAAAAAATGAAAAACAAGAGAGGCCCATGAGTTTAAAAGGTTTTGATAATCTTATATACTTGCTACTCACCTCTGCGTTTGAGAAGCAATATAGAAGAGCGACAACAAAACCCTAGGACAAGGAGGGTAGGAAGAAGAAGGCAACCATCAGGATTTAAAGCATAGAATCAGATAAAGACATCAAGTTTCATTCAAAATTTGAGTACGACAGCAAAAATATGTATTTTCCAGTGTTCCATTGGAATTTAGGTGATATGGTACTATTTGTTGGGTTTTCATAACAGGATTAAATTCCTCAATAGAGTGGTGACACTATGTGTGTATTATTGCCCTTGTATGGAGACACCAAAGACTAACTTGCTGTTTACTGTATCCTACAAGCAAGTTCTTCCTCAGATAAGGTAGTAGGGACCTCTGTCTTGTTCTAGTCTATATTTACAGATATGAATATGCTGAGCGAGGACCTGTTCTTGTTTTACGTCTTTACTGCTAAACTATCTTCTTTCACTCACAAGATGATGGCTGTGTTCAAACAACCTATTGGGAAAGATCTTGGGTTCATATTCACCCAGAACTCCAGTCAGGTATTGTTTGGGGGAGTGTTAGTCAGCCAGGAGCAAAGCCATTTCACAGGCTGTGCTAACACAGGCAGACACCAGACAATGCTAGACTACATCTGTATTAGTAAACTGAACATGGCACAGCCCTGAATACTGGCCTTTGCTTCTCTATGTTGTTAAAATGTCAACATGGTCCATGACACAGCTTTGGCTTGGGATAGCAAGTATTTTCCCAAGCAGAGTCTGGTCATGATAGAGAGGTAAGCGTACAAGAGGGATCATTTTCAACACATATCAATGTGGACAAGCTGTTGTGGGGTACAGGGGAAAGGGGAAGGAAAAAGACCTCAGCTATTTATTACAATGTGTACCATACCCAGGCCCTGGCTCTCTCAAATCCAAGATATTTTTTTCTGAACGGTAGTAGAGCAAAATAAAAGAATGAAGAAGTATCAACATGATGGATTCATTACTGCTAAAGGGTAAGGGCAGAACAGGTTGTTACACATTATCCTTATTCTTTCAGTCCTCTTATGATCACCTTTATTATATGTGGAATTAGTTTCAATCAGTTCACCTTAATCCATAGACTGGTCTTCATGGTACTCAGTCATTGTTATTCAATAGAGGTAGATGTATTTTTTTTTGTATGATTATTAATATGAAGTCTGAGTTAGAACTCAAAACTAGTACAAGATTTCAAATAATAAAATAAGGCAACAAACATCAGAAAGAGCTTGCAAAGGAGTAAGATGGAATGTGTGTGTTGAATTTAGACACATTATTAACACCTGCTCTAATAACCAACCTAAAATGAAAAGCTCTTGTGACTGTAGTGTTTCAGCCCAAACCTCTTAGGACTGATACACATTTTGTCCAGCTTACCTGAAAAGAACCCAAGCCCAACTCAATATAAAGGCGAGCTTCCAGACCAGTGCTTTCTGGGAAAAATGCGAATACAATGTAGTGCACTCCAAAGAGGGGGATCAACAGTAACGTGGATTTAGCAAGTCTCCTGGCAAACCAAGAATTAAAGAACAATGCACTGTTAGAAATATGGAATTTGTGATAGCAATTATAGGTTGGAACAAATTTTAATACAGAGGGCAGCTCCACAATGGAGGCAACTACATCCAACAAAGTTATGGAAAGATTAATTCCCACCAGTCAACACCTGGTGAACAAAGATGAACAAATCAGCATGCAAATTTTCCAGATTGACCTTCAAGGGTTCTTCTCCCTGCTATACGTGCAAAAACAGGGGCACCAAACTAACTACTCTGATCTGGTCTCCTGAGACGAATGTCAATCACATGTAGGTATCCCCTGTATAAGTGTCTCAACTTCCAAAACTGTTAGTGGTGATCTAATCATCAGTGTCCATAGGACTTGATTCAGTTGCTTAAAAGGTGGTGTGAGAGCCATTGATGATGTCCTAGGGTATTCTGCTTGGCCTTCAGCTCACTCCAGAAAGGCACAGGTTTACACTAGGTCCTACTAAGTACCTAGTGGTACACTGAGATACCTACACATCTTAGGACGACTCAAATAGCTCACTAGAGTCCTCTGACTGCACTGATGCAATCCCCATTGATTGTGAAGGGAATTGTAACCAGGAAGGCCTAGATTCAGTTCCCAGAACATCAGCATCATGTTACTGCTAAGAATTTAAAGGCAATTATCTGCATCTTTCTCGAAGTGGCCATTTGTGTGGAAAGGACTGGAAGCAAGACGGATGCATTACCTGACATTTAGTGTTTACACTTTCAACCTGTGACCTGTTGGAGTTGTGATACTTCATCTTTTACTTTTCTCATTGTGCCTCCATCCACCCCAACCTCCTCCCCCTGAAGAGAAACGAAACTGTGATATTTGGAACAGAAAGGAATGTTTACATTGTTATTTCTTCTGGGAATTTCTCTTTCTATTAGTAAGGAGTAGAACATTTTGTGCTCCTGCCCATAAAACATCTCTTCCAGGAGCTAGAACATGTCAATATCAAGTGACCCAGAAATACTTACACAAAGTGGCTTGAATGGCTCCCTCCTCCCTCTGGAGATTTCAGTTTATGGACTAGAATTCTGATCACATTAATAAATATCATAAAGTTAATCTGAAAAGACAAGACAAAATCTGTAAATTTACCATGAATCAGGATATATCTTCAGCTGATACAAAGTAACTAAAAATCCCCAGTCACAGGAATTGCACTACTATAAACCAGTGCAGATCTGCTCTCAGATTAAATCAATAGCATTAGAAATAGTATTCATTTTTCCCACCAATATATAATTATACATAAATGTATGCTGAAAGTTATGTTGAATTAATATAGACCTACATATCTCAATATCATTTTATGTCTGATACTAACTCCTTGTACTTGTCAGCACCTTGCAGATCTTACATGGTCTAAATAGTCCTCCCTGTTCCTTTCATTGTTTATGACAGGCATTATAACAGATATATCCTTAAATGACATACTGTTTCCTCCCTAAATTTAGATGAAATACATATGTGCATAAGGGAGATGTTTTGTCCTAAGTTTACATCCTAAGAACTCATTTGAAAAATATACCAGATGAAATGATCTGTATGTATTTCGTGTATTAAACCAGCTTCATATTCTAAGAATCTTGCCAGTGTGGATTGCATTTCTTCAGAAATTACTACAGAAACAGACACAACTGTAGTATGTGGAATGGAGGTGTCAAGGTGATTCCACTATGTCCTAGCATGACTCTAGAAAATATAGGATTTACCCTTTCGGTTGTGATTTAGGGTGTTTTGGGAGGAAAAAAAAACAATAAAACCAGCAAAAACTACAACAAAATCACATGCTATACAATAATTTCCAGCTATTTGAAATTCAATGCCATAGCATGTTCTATTGCTTTCCTCACAGCTTACTGAAAGGAGACACTAACTTAGCTTTCACATTTCAAAAGATACTCAAAGCAAAATGAAAAAACGTACTAATACAGTTAGCACAATGGGGCCTTTGATGATCCATAGCACCACTCCATTTTCATCGTCATCCCAACACCTGAAACAGCAAACAAAACCAGTCATGTTATCTATCCTATGTGAGCTTTTCACAACACATGAAAGTATTTCTGTCACAGAATAGGAAAGTGATGGACACTAAGGTTTAAATCACTATTTAAAGGCCTCTGTCAGTACTGTGGCCTAACTAAAAGTTTCTGTGCAGCCCAGTCTGAAGGAAGTTTATTCAGTAAGAGGCAAAGGTTGAAGAACCAAAGTGAAGTCAATAAATGTACATTTATATTTGCAGACTTCTTTCCTGCTCTTCTGTTGAAAAAGTGACTGGTTTACAGGGTACAGATCAGAGACTAAAGTACAGTGCATCCACAAATGTAATGACTTTGGCATCATGAGGAAAGTAGGCAAGAAAAATCCAGACCCTAGTAAAGAAACCCTGAAGGGAGAGAGCAGAGTGGGGTTTTGGTCCTTGTTTTGAGGCTGTGCATGTATTTAACATCAAAACGAGTCCAGTTTTATCTCCCTCCAGTCAAGTGCCATAGATGCTAGTTTATATCATGTTCCCTCTTCCTGAAAGAAGAAGAAAGGAAAATAGGATGTGCCAGATGTGGTGGACCATAGAACTTACTGCTTCTACATCATTAATCTGAGTCCTGAGCAGGTAGGTGTAAAATAACATCTATCATCCATGTGAAATGACTTGAAGGCCTTCAGGACAGCTCTTAGTAAACAATCAGCTGCTTTATACCTTGCTCCCTTATTAAAAGATAAAAATTTAAAAAATAAAAGAAAAAAAGAATCAAATAATTGAATGGAAATGAAAGAAGAAACTACTTATCCGGACACAACAATGTGTTTTTTTGGGAAGTACTTATTTGAAGAGATTAGAGTTAGTAATTTTTAGCTGATTTTAAGCAGAAACAGTGATTTTCTTAAAATAAAATTATTTCAAGGCCTGGGCATTAGGAAACTAAATGGAATTTCAATCTTATGGTATTTCCAGTTTTTATTACTCCATCAAAATCAGAAGACTAAAAATTATTTTCTCACTTAACTGCGTACAGAGTTTAAAGGTTAGAGGCACAACTTTGGAACATTTTTTTTTTTCTGCTGTCTTTTTAATCTCTATTTTTTTCCTGTCAGCAAATCAAAATACAATACAAAATAGGATGTCCTTGATTTCCTTACGCAAGCTCTGACTTACCCGGTATTTTGTTGATGGATTCTCGTGAGGACCCAAGCAAACATCACACCAGTGGGAGCTCCTGGAAAAATCAACATGGAACACAACATAATTGTTTTGGATACCATGTCCCATGGAAACTTTACTGCATGAAGGTTCACAGTGCAGCAGATTGGATGCACCTTGAAGTTCAGAAAATGGGCCAGACAGTTTCAAATAACATTATGAAAGAACTTAACTTGCAATTCAAGAAAAGAAAAAAAAAAGGAGAAAAAAAAAAGGCAGGAGAATGAAATCAAAGCCATGGAGAATAGGGGATGCTGTGAAACTATGTTTTCAACAATAACAGCTAAGAATTACTTGAAGGTTTGGATATGAATTACAAGCACTTCTGAATCACTTATTTAGCTAGAGCTCCTTTATCTTGTGAATTGTGACCAGCATACAACTCTTTGTAGGTAGCTGGAAGAATCACATTTTGTCCTGAGGAGACATCAATTGATGAGCATTCCATGAAAGTTTAGCTAAATCCAGGAACTGGTGATTTCTAACCTCACTTTGTCACTGCTTATCCTTCTACATTTCTTTTTTTTTCTATTTCCGTTTTTTCCTTTTTTTTAAGCAGACCTATAAACTAGCAATTGCTTTTGCTCTCCTTCTGTGCAATTGAATTTCCAAAGACTAAGTGACTTTCAAAGCTGCCATAAAAGGGACTCTAATCTGAAGCAGGTGACATTTTCACTGATAAATCTAAAGAAATACAGGTAATATCTTTCTAAGTATCATTTGAGATCTGTAGGAAAGGCCCAGAAGTTGTCCTTCCTAATTTTAGACCTTTGTTCAAGGCCTTTAAGCTGGGACCATATTCAGTTCAAGTTGTCTTTTTAATTAACGAAGAGAAATACTTACATCCATATCAGCTGAGATCTGAGCGGCCCCTGAGGTGTCTCTCACTTTCCACTGATTATAGAAGGACATGAGGATTACTACATTATTAATTGAGGTGTTTCCTTTGTTATCTCAAGTTAGCTGTGATTAATCAAGGTCTAAGCATCTAGTTTCAGGCAATCATAATGCAATATCTCCAAATCAACATCCCCTCTATAAAATTCAGACTTCTAAAATTTAATTACATAAAAAAAGTCTGAGAATCTTAAGATGAAGGATAAATTCAGAAGAATTTGGATTTCACTCCTAAGCCAAAAACGTCAATGTGACAACTCAATTTGGGTGCCTCTATTTTAGAATAGCCAGGTGAGGTACAAGAATATCTGAGAGTCACAATGAACAATTCTCTGCAGTGAAAGAAATTTTATGTATTACTTGCACATATTCTGACAATCAGAGATTATTTTATTCTACTGTATAAACTCAAAAGATTCCTTAAAGCCAGAAGGTCTCTGAAAAAAGATAGAATTGTTTGATTCCTAGACCTGAACTCACATGATTTAAGATTAATCTAATTCTGCTTACTGAAAGCAAATTGTCAACTTAAAGCTAGTCACCCAAACTTCTTTATTCAGTGGAGGAAGCCAACATGTTTCCAGGCTGTTATCTAGCCACATTACTCATGTTCTTGAGGACCGGATTAATTACCACCACAGCATGTGTACCTCACTCAGAGAATCACAGAATCAATCAGGTTGGAAGAGACCTCTGGGGTCATCGAGTCCAACCATTGCCCTGACACTCTACTGACTGCAGGAGAAGCCTGGACAGAGAGTTTAGGTTAGATAGTTAATTTTTAAATTACTGTACTTGCATGAAATTAATTGCAATCATAATGATGAGTGTTGCAGTCTTTCAAGTAAACATATTGTAGTGCTTCTAGTAATCCATCTTATCCTCTCCTTCAAAGTTTTGAATCGTATAAATAACAAGATAAGAAGAAAGACAATATAATGGTATGGTTTTGATGTAGTAGTACTGGATGAATGGGCAACTTTCATCAGAGAGGTGGCACCTTTGATAAGCACCTTTTATCTCAGAACAAATATTTCATCTAGTTCTGAAAGTAAATAGAAATACTAAATAACACAAAGAGGAAAAGAGTACTAACCCCAGCCAGTAAATATGAACCACCATACATACTGCTTGTCCGAAACAAAGGTCAGCAAAAGCAGTGTTTGCAGGTATATCCCTTCTATAAGAAGCCAGAAAAAATTGGCTAAAATACTGAACTGGAAGAATGCCACTGCAGCCTTACAAGCAACCTGGAAATGCAGAGGAATAAAAAACCATTAAGTCTACTCCCCATTGTGTCTGGTTGCTCTACAAATACAGTCAAAATTCAATGTTACCACACAAGAATGAAGAAAATATTACAAGATTACAGTAGGTTTAGGATTCCATCATTTCAATTGACTTTACTTCAGGTTTTTTTAAAGGGAAACATTAGCCCTGTCTTATAGATGAAATTCTTTACTGATAGAAATTGTTACAGCTTCATTAGAGTCGACAGACCTGTACCTCATATATCAGAACTGAATGTAGCCATAGCACTTGGACTTTGGGTTCGAGTACTGTTTTTTGCTTTAAGATTTCTGTTCTAGCAAACTAAAGAGAAATGGGTTTAAGAAATCTCCATGTTCTCTTCAGATAAAGAATTAAATGTTAAATCAAGGATAAGGGAGAGGGGAAGTTTAGTACCGTTGACATTAGGCAGTGGTCCATAGTTTCATCTGCAAACAAAACAGCATCTTTGGTGAAAACAGCAATTGCTCTCAGGATAAAGGAGACAAACAGGTGCATGTGGATGTAATTCCGTGTACAGTGGAATTTTCTGACATGGAAAGAGAAAATAAAAGTGTACAGTGGAATTTTCTGACATGGAAAGAGAAAATAAAAATTGTTCTTCAAGAGACATTTCTCACAGTCTCATCAAAATTCAAACAGGAATACAGGGGTGACTGCAGACACCTTCCAAAGCAAATAAATGATATGTCACTATTTGAGAGGGATCTAGACATAAGGGAACAGAGCAGTTACTATCTGTTTAAGCTAATAAAACTGCTAGCATAATTGTTCTTGAATCACCACACATTTAAAGAGATGCCAGAGGCAGAGAGTAACTCTGAGACTTCTGGGCTGTATTACAATAGTGCCTTTTAATTATTCTAAATAGTATTTTTGTTGAACAAGTTTGCAACAGGCTCTTCAGTCTCTTTCTGGCCAGAGGAGAAGAGAGTATTGAATGGATGTCAGTCACATGTTGTGGGATGGCTGGCAGAGAAGTAGTTACCTTACCCTAAACTGCATTAGTCTTATGAGGAGTGGCTGAGGGAACTGGGAGTGTTTAGTCTGGAGAAAAGAAGGCTGAGGGGAGACCTTATCACTCTCTACCACTACCTGAAAGGAGGTTGCAGTGAGGTGGGTGTCAGTCTCTTCTCGCAAGTAACAAGTGATATGACGAGAGCAAATGGCCTCAAGTTGTGCCAGGGGAGGTTTAGATTGGAGATCAGGGAAAATTTCTTCCTCAAAAGGGTTATCAAACATTGGAACAGGCTGCCTAGGGAAGTGGTTGAGTCACCATCCCTGGAGTATTTAAAAGACATATAAATGTGGCACCTGGGGACATAGTTTAGTGGTGGACTTGGCAGTGTTAGGTTTACAGCTGGACTCGATCTTAAAGGTCTTTTCCAACCTAGATGATTCTATGATTCTATTTCCCTAGATTACCCTGTCCACAGTTTTACCTTGAGCTGAAGGAATCTCCTTCAAGGTTTGGGCATATCAGCCTCGTACTCCTGGGTCCCTCTATAAGTGATATGACCTTTGAAACTGCCAGACCACTCCAGTTAGGAAGCTGCTTCTGTGCTCTGCACTCCTGTCTGCAGAGTAAGCTTAAGGCTTTTGTCCAAGTGCATTGAAACCAATCACAACCAGGATCCATTTCCTGATATCCAACATCATCAAACACAACATTTAAATTTCTTTAGATCTCTTTCGCAGAATCACAGAATGGTTAGGATTGGAAGGGACCCCTGGAGATCATCTAGTCCAATCCCCTGCCAAAACAGGTTACCCTAGAGCATGTTGCACAGGGTCATGTCCAGGTGGGTCTTGAGTATCTCCAGAGAAGGAGACTCCAAAATCTCCCTGGGGTTCCAGTGCTGTCACCCTCAAAGTAAAGAAATTTCTCCTCATTTTCAGATGGAACTTCCCATGTTTCAGTTTGTGTCCATTGCCCCTTGTCCTGTCAGTGGGCACCACTGAGAAGAGTCTGGCCCCATCCTCTTGACACCAGCCCCTAAGGTATTTGTAAGCATTGATAAGATCCCCCCCTCAGTCTTCTCTTCTCCAGGCTGAACAGATGCAGTTCCCTAAGCCTCTCCTCATAAGAGAGATGCTCCAGTCCTCTCATCATCTTTGTAGCCCTTCACTGTACTCTCTCCAATAGTTCCTGGTCTTTCTTCAACTGGGGAGGCCAGAACTGCACACAGTTACTCCAGGTGTGGCCTCACTAGGGCAGTGTAGAGAGGGAGAAGAACCTCCTTTGACCTGCTGGCCACACTCTTCCTAAAGCACCCCAGGATACCATTGGCCTTCCTGGCCACAAGGGCACATTGTTGGCTCATGGTGAACTTGTTTTCCACCAGAACTCCCAGGTCCTTCTTCGCAGAGCTGCTTTCCAGCAAGTCAGCCCCCAGCCTGTACTGGTGCATGGGGTTATTCCTCCCTAGGTGCAGGACCCCACACTTGCCTTTGTTGAACTCTCTACCCAGCTCTATAACCTGTCCAGGTCTTACTGAATGGCAACACAGCCTTTTGGTGTATCAAGCAATTCTATAGCTCCCAAGTATGGAAGCAATGGTCTTTCACAGAGGGAATGGACAGTTTAGAGTTACTGCCTGGTTCAGGGGCATGAGACACTCAGTTTCTGCAGAGTACGTCCTGCTATGCACTGGAGGAATAGCTACCTTATGTTAATAGTGATAACAGGTCGGAGCATTTCCACTGTGTGGTGTCATTAAAGAGACTAAGATAGACTGCCCAGCCAGCTTTATTGTTTTAACACCTGCAGGGAAATGCTACAACATGAATAGAGAAGGACCCACTGCCATCAACAGTGTTAAGTCTCAGAAGTATTTGAAAATAATAATAATAAAATCCCACTAAACAAAAACACAGAGGGTTTGAGAAGAATCAAGATGAGGCTGTCTTAAGAGATCCTGAAAAAGAGGCCTTTTTTTTACCTGAAGGCAGCAAAGACAATTAGAGCTGTAACGAGTGAAGTCACTGATGCTGCATAGCCAGCAGTGTAGACACGCCAAAATGCAGAATAATATGATTTCTGTGAGAAAAAGAGAACAGAGACCAGTGCTGGTGGTTACGCAACATGCATGCTGGTGTGCTTATCTCACTAAGATACAGTTTCCCTTATTAGTCAGGCCCATCACCTTTGCGTTGTTTTACATGCTTGAGATCTGCTTCAGGTTTTTCCCTCCATCACTAACGCACCTTTTTTCTTTTAAATCATACTTAGCCTTATACATGAGAGAGGTTTCACAGCCCATAAAATCATCTGCAATAGTGATTCCTTTGAGCATGTTCAATGGGAGAATGTTAACTTTGTTAAGCGACTACATTTTCTCTACTACACAGAGAGTCTGGGGCACTGAAACCTGCTGATGGGTGATTTGTGAGTCTGTTATTTGACACATGAGCCAGATTCGATAAGTATTGGTTTTCATAAACAGCTATAGCTAAAATAGAAATAAAACTTTCATTTTGCAGGTGAGGAAACTGAAACACTGTGAAACAGTCATATTGTATTATGGAGGTAAGAAAGTTAAAGCCAAGAAAATAACTTCACACTCTTTAATTCTTTGGACAAACAGTTAATTCAGTTGCCACATACTGTAACACTGTAAATTCTTTACAGCTCATTTGTTTGTTTTGCATTTAAACATCCTATGTCCTAACAAAAAATGAAGCATGTTTATGTTGCTCTGGCTATGTAGATTTTATTCTGATGCACTACAAGATCACCTAATTATTTAAAATCCCAAGAAACTAAATTCTCTGAATACAGGCAAATTCCTCCTTGCAAATGCAATGGACACTTTGTTCTCTAATTGATCCAAACTCTGTTTATCCAGAAGGCAACAATTCTAGGCTGAAACAACCGATTAACTATTTTAAGTAGATCCATAAATAAATCACGCAACCCTGACAACCTAAGACTCATCCTGGTGTTTCTGAAATAGTCCTAATCTTTTATACAGCATTTTCAAAACACAGGTGAAAATTTCAAATTAGGTTCTTCACTTGAACAATCGAGTACTTTGATGCATTTTATCTGTTTTTGCAGGGTAACTTCCAGAAGTTTTTTAAGCATTTATCTTTCCAGCTTCCCCACAGTGTAAAGAAGTACAAATATTCTCAGTTTACAGGTGGGGAATTGAACTCCAGATATCTATACTGCCTGTTACAGCTGTGCTTGAGTTTCTAAGTTCATGGAGCCAAAAGGCTGATGCCAATTGTATCTACACTTCCTAAAGATTCTGCTACCTGAACTAGTACTTCTGGGCTTGAGCTTGCATGCCTAGAGAACCAAATGGTTTACTCCAGATAACACCCAGAATATTAGTGATGACAACACTCTTCACCTTTCTGTGTCTTGCTTTGGCCTATGACAAATAACTTTTTTCCACTGTTGAGTCATGATGCACACTCACAACGAGCTATATGAGTTAGTCTCTTCTTTCATAAATTGGAGGGAGTCCATTGCTTCTATCAAAATAGCACAATAGGAGGAAGAGGCAGTGATGTACCTCATCTTGCGTTTGTGCAGGATGTATGAGCCTTGTCCAATACAGGCTGGAGATGAGGAGATGGAGACACCTCTATTCTCTCTTGTTGGAACTGTCCCATTTAGCAAAGGTCAGAACTCAAAGGCAGAGGCAGCGAGCACAACTCTCTCAATCAACAACCTTCAGCCACAAGACACAGTTCACCACTGAGGCACCACCACCACCAGTGAAGCGTGAGGCATACCTATCCTGGGGCCAAGTACGTTGTTGAGGAACATGGAAATTTAGGTCATATGAAGATGTGGGTGAAAAAGTAATGCTGTTGGAGCCTAATTGAGTACCAATAATGATCATCAGATAGGAAAAATAGAGGTTCACTTCCTGTTCCACTTAACACATAAGATAAAGTGCGGAAATACTCAATGGCATCCAAGAGGTCCTTCCTAAAGATATGCGCTGACCACCATTCCA
Source organism: Nyctibius grandis (assembly GCF_013368605.1). Classification (NCBI taxonomy): domain Eukaryota; kingdom Metazoa; phylum Chordata; class Aves; order Nyctibiiformes; family Nyctibiidae; genus Nyctibius; species Nyctibius grandis. The sequence continues at coordinate 55,851,341 of NC_090664.1, forward strand.
TAACACCAAGTTATGGAATCTTTCTCTCTTACTCAGAAGAAATCTGGAAAAAAGTCAACAGGAGGGATCCAAAGGAATTTTCCCTTAAAAAATTTCCCCCTGGACAGCTTGGTAGGGCTTCCCTGGGAGATGGGTGCATGATAAGGATTCAAATCACCTCTGTCAGAGAACCAAAGCCTTTGTTAGGCAGAACAAGTGAAGTAATCTTGAGTCTAGACAATTGGATGCAGAGGAAAGTGCTACCTGTTACTCCCACACTTTTTATTAAACCTAATCTGTTAAACAGGATCTAAATATACCTAAAAGGTTTGAGCTTAGCACTGAAGACAGGTAATTACTGGGTTCTGACAAGGCTCAAATGTGTGGGAGCATCCAACTACTTAGAACACTCAGGAGAGGACGCTCTGGAGTTGTCCACAAACAGGGGATAAAAAACTCACCTGATCCTCAGGTCCTTTACTGGAACCTTCATCAAATCCACAGGCAACGGTGTATGGTGGGAATGGTTCTGACCAATATGCCTCCTGTGTACAGTTTCTCTGAAGGAAGCCTTTAATGGTAAAATATATCAGAAAATTAATTATAAAGGGGGGTGTTCTTTAAATTTTGACGAGAAACAACAACTTTGTATTCCCACTTTGATTCTTAAATTAGGTGCTTACAGGTCTAGTCATGTTCAGCTAGATTAGCTATAGAGTTATAATATTCTATATATCTACCATTTGAAAAGTTGAGACAGATGTTCCCATTCATTTCAAGATGCAGTGGAACTTCTACATTTCATACAGGAAATTCCTTCTGCAAATTCAGTCTTTACACAGAGGAGATCAAATCACAGAATCACAGAATCACAGAATCAATCAGGTTGGAAGAGACCTCTGGGATCATCGAGTCCAACTGTTGCCCTGACACCACCATGTCAACTAGACCATGGCACTAAGTGCCATGTCCAGTCTTTTTTTTTTTTTTTTTTATGTAGTTTATCCTGCATTTACAGCATAATTTGTGCTTGTGGACAAAGCCCTGGGCCACCTGATCTAGCTTTGTAGTTAGATAAAATTTGTTAACTTTGTCCTGCTCTGACTGGAGGATTGGAATAGATGACCTCAAGAGGTCCTTTCTAACATTAATTATTCCATGACCTTATAAATCAGTGATTCTATGACATACTTATACTCCTTTATAACGTCAGCAATGTAGTGCAATTACCCATATTTTTGAGACCAGCGGAGACACTAGACAATTCAGTACAGCATAACACAAAACAAAGGAGTTCCAAACATTGACCATAATCCAAGATGTGTATCTGGATAACTAGTGTATGTCAACTGACATAAGACAGCATTGTGAATCAGCAAAATTTGCAAGTTACAGAATCTTTACCCATTAGAATTTATTTAAAAAATATGTAGGGATAAAAAGAATAGGAAATAAGTCTTGCCATGGATATTGGTGATTTCTTCGAAAAATCTTGGACAGGGAACTTTAACCACTTCCCCAAAAGTGGCTCTGGGCCAGCAGGTTAGACCATCCCAATCTCTGGCGCATCCTGAAAAAAAAGTGCCTCTAAATAAACACAGAGAACATCACACAGTTGATCCTCCATAATGAGGTTGTCTGTGGCTTTCCCACTAATTCACATGCTTGAAGAAGAGCCACAACAGCACATGCAGCTCTGCAAATTAAGGATTGTATTGTTTTCCTCTTCTCCTTGAATGCATCATTGCTCACATATACACTTGACATTCCAGCTGGACCTTTCCCCACCTTATCTCATGAGAGAATGTACCTGAAATTCAAGCAGACACGGTCTGAAAGTCAAATCAACTGGAGCTCTTTCTATTGTCAAAACAAAAGTCACTAAAATCAAAATGTTGAATAATTATTAGCACTTGAGATTTCTCATTACAGGTTTCAGAGTCTAACTGAACAACATCAGAGTTAAAAATTCAGCCTTAGCCTCTTGATTCCATGCTTAAAGTCTACCAATTTCATAAGACACAAAGGAAATAATAAAAGAGCTGAAGTCCTGGTCTTTGGCAATCCATAGGATTTTTACAGATATTAGTTTCATCCTAAACTAGAAGAACATCTCTGAGCATCATAGAAAATTAACATCATCAGGAGTCGGTCTGACTGGTTAGCATTCATGAGGTTCCCCAAACCAGAGCTGATGACGCAGGGCATGCTACTAGCTATGAGTCTAGTAAAAAGGGTTTTCAGAAGTTATAGTTAATCACAGCTTTGTCACAGATGCATCACATTGAGACTCAAGCTGTGGTCAGGTGGTGTCTGTTGGCAAGGGGGTGTGGGTGCAGAACAGAAAAGTTATCAGCTTGTAAAGGTGCCTGAACCAATAAAAAAAGCACCATGCTGTAACTGAAACTAATTTCTAGATAGTCATAAGGTGGACATAAAGTAGTGCATGAGTTTCATTTGTGAGGTGTTATTTTCTTTCACTGATTCTTTTCTGTTTCCTCTGTGACTGATGACAAGGCAAATATAAAATTGTCAAGAGGTGAAATGTGGAAGCAATATTACTTGCCTGTAGCTGAGCAAGTTACTCTCTGGCTTCCGAAAGGATAGTCCTGAGAATCTCCCACAGCATTATCCTCACATCACCCTTGGGAGGATGAAATTCCTGGTATCCCCAATTTGCCAGATGGGAAAATAGAAGCCTTGATTCATTATCTCTCATTTTAATTGTCTAAAATATGTTAGCTAATCTTAGCTATGTTCCCTCTGTAATCAGTAGAAAGAGATAGGGACTTCCAGTGCGTGATTCATCCCATGTATTGGCGGCTCCTTTCTGAGGATAGGATGAGTCACTTGCTGCGACTAGTTAGGTCTCTCTGATGATTAGAGCCTAAACTAGGCTGCTAATTTTCAAATTAATAAAGCCAGCTAATATGAGTCCCACTTAGACATGCAGTGACCCACACACTTAAATTTAGGGACTTAAAGGGTCCCTTTTAGAGGGCCTATACCTTTGAGGAGCTGGGTCTAAAAATCTATCGTATTTGGCAATGTGAGGTTAAAAATGAGAAACAGGTGACCTTATGTAGGAGTGGAACCAGTATGTTTTAAGTCTTAGATGTGGTTTCATTTCCAGTCACTTCCACAGTTTATATCAGAGAAACTGCTGAGTGCAGAGGCAGCAAGAACATTTACATGACAAGGTTTTCAAGAGACTAGTGATTGTCCAAGTCACCTGAGACTCCATCAAGACAACTGCAGTAGGAATTGTATCAAGTAATGTTGGCATCACAGATACTTAAGTCTTTTTCAGTAAGCCAGAGCTCACTCTTTTTTAGACAGTTGAGAAAAACAAACGTTTTTTGAGCTTGATTCGATTGACCTATTTTACACACCTACTTCAAGACGAGGGGAATTGCACCCTGGACACTACTGATGACACTGCTTTGTAGAACAAGAATAAAGTGGAACTACATTAAACTAAAAAGTCTGCAACATAGACTAATTCCAGCTCAGATTTTCTGTGAGTGCCAAGAAGTAGCTCTGTACAAATTGTGATCTTTCAGTTTGTCTCATGTGCAATTCCTGAAAACTGAAATGTAAGCCAGGGACTTTTACCAATCTTAGTCTAGTTTTAAAATACCCTAGATAAAATATTCGGGATTAATTGTTTTTCCAGGTCTAATGTTTCATTTTAAACTATATTGAGAAAGGCTGTAGATACCAGAACAGATTTTCATTAATGCTTTTCCATCTCTAGGGCATAAAAGGTGGAAAGGGGAGCTTTGAGAAGATCAGAGTTGACAACGTTCAAGATTTTTAAACAGTTCAACAGACATTTGAGTGGTTTTTATTTCTTTGAGTAGCCTTTGCTACAAAGAGGATTCCCAAATCATGTAATTATATTTCTGGTAAAGAGAAAAATACTTGGAATGTCATAATGTACTTTTCAAATAGAAAATGCATGTAATAACTCATTATGGAAAATGCTTGATTTTTGCCAGGATTTTTTTTGGGGGGTGTTACTGGGTGTTCCAAGTGCAAAATGTGTTTAGGAAGTGTTCTGGACTTGATTAAAGAGGAGGAAAAATGCAACTAAAATAGAGTAGGCAAGTACAAGAAGGATACTAGACATTAGAAAGGCAGCAGAAAAATAAATAAGAAGAGAAAGGAAATAACACAGGGGTAAGTATCTAAATTTTGGTAGGTTGCTAAAGGCAGACTTCCAGGTGGTTGCAATACTTCTGTTCATACCAAGTGCATGAGGCATCTTTGTCTCATAACTCCTCTGCAGAAAATGAACAGCTGATAATTCATGCTAACTGAAAAATTTCACTGAGGTGGATTAATACTTTTCTAAGCAAAACTGGCCAGAAAAAATGTGACTGAACTTTTGAAAGAGCTTAAACATTTTGAAATTTCACTTTGAAACAATTCAAAACAGGTCTCCACAATGCCAAAACCCCAGCAAAGAGAACACCCTACACAGTATTTTAAACATATTTTACAGGCTCTCTGAATTGTTCATTTTAATTTTCAAAATGTATATTTGAGCATATAATAGATTTCAAAACACCACCACAATAAACCTTTTCAAACAAACAACAAACCAAGGAACCTCCAAAAATGTAGAAATAGAATATTTTGAAGAAGTTGGGATTATTTTTCCTCTTGTTTATTGACAAAAGTAATTTTCACCAGATTGTAATGATTCTTCACACAACATAAATTCAGCATGTTTTTTGGTGTCTTCTCTGGAAGCTTCTTCGGAGTTTTGAATATAAGTGAAGGACATACCAAATACTTTAGCAGCATAGGACATTCCAAGTAGGGTTTTCCTGCCCTAACTAAGCATCTAAACTTGTCAGAGCCTGAACTAATCATCTTAGTCTCGTTCTGTAGTTAGTAAAAAGAAATACGACTCCAGAGAATGATTAATCTCATCCTAAAGTAAGCATCTACACCAGAGACTATGAAACATGTTCTAGGGACACCCATCTTTCTCCATTTACTTTAAGGGAATCTAAGAAGACTAGGATTGACTTAGGTATTGAGCTTTTAGAGATGTCTAAAATCAGATGATGTAAAGCCCCAGCCTACAGAAGGAGAAGCACTTCAAGCTGTTAAGAAACCAAATAAAAATAGGAATCAAATCTTGATTCAGGAGAACAAATGGTGCCTTCACATTGTGCCCCTGAAGTAATACAAGAGGTATTCATACCAGAGCTTGACAATCAGGACCATTACCTTTAAGATCAGGTGAAACAGTTTCATTCTTTTCTAAGCAGAGGGTCTCTTCTTTCACCACCTGCTGGAATATCTTGCATTCTGGATGGATTCCCTCAGCCTTGGTGAGAGAAAGACCAAACAAACCAAGAAGTTCTGTGATTATCAGAATGAGAAGAGCCAGGTTTCTTTCCAGTTTGTACCTAATGGTTGATACTTTTGGGGTCTAAGAATGTGAAAACTCCAGCTGAAGATTTTTCTACAAATAGGACATGTAAATGGCAAAAGGACAGACAAAGAGAAAAAGAGGCTGTGATTTCATACATTTATCAATTTATATACACGCCTGGATATGCATACTCATATGGATTCTTCCATGTATAATAATAGTCGAGCTCATGTAGCACCACTTCTCCAATCTGGACATTTAAACCACCTCTTCTTAACAACTATGTTTTTCACAAAACTTAAATGGATTTCACAATTTTCAGATCTCCACCTCTTTCTCAACTGGACAAAGTTGGATGAATCCATCAGCTGTGGAACAGTCACACTGAGTCCCTCAAACATACATGCAGTCTGGCCATATACATGTTTCTTCCCCGTAAAACAAAAATAAATAAATTTATTTAAATATACATGTTGGGTTTTGGGGGTTTTTTAGTTAATTATTTTGGATGTTCAGAACTATCTATTGGCAAAATATTCCTATGTTGATTCTTGGGAGCTCCCAAGAATCAAGTTTTCTTTACTGGAGTAATTAGCCCTAAGTGTGACAATAAAGTCTTCATTACTCTTCAGGAGGATGTGCTTACTCTGCTTTGACGCTGATACTAATAGAATGGGCTCCTGGTCTTCTTCGGGATCTTGAGATTACAGTGCTATACACATCACTCTACTGAAAGAGCACATTGTAAGCTCTTCCCTTCAAAATGCAGTTGGTATAATTATAAAAATAGAAGCAATAAATAGGAGCAGAACTTTTATGCCCATTTGGGCTTAAATAAGAAATACTGAAGCCCAAGAATTTACAGAAAGTAGGAAAATGGTAGTATTGGCTACAGTTTAATCTGATTATGAAATTCTATCAACATATTATCTGAGGATGCTACACACTCCTTAGAGAGAGGCACTATTTCCATTTTACCAGATGAAGAAATGAGAAAAAAATTGATGACTTGTTTTGGGAGCTTAAGCGATGATATTTATCTCACAGGTTAAGATACCTACATTTAAACAGCTAAATGGATTTCTGGGTTGAATAGGGTCTAGATTCATCTTCTTAAGTACAGATACTTCGCGTCATTTAGGAGCTGCCATGTATTTTGCTTGGCCTCCATCTCCCACTCCAGAACGTTTCGTGTCCCCTGTAGTCCTGCATTATATCTGCTGTGATTGTGAAGATGTTCTTAATACCCTAGAACATCCCAAAATGATTGCCTCTGGAGAGGCAATTAAATTCTGAGAAAGTATCTACAATGTCAGTGCCTACATGTGACCCTGTTGTCTGAGCTTCTTTTGCAGGCTATGGAAATTTAAAGGATATCTCATTCACCCAGGAATAGCTAGTGTCGTTTGGGATGCTATGGGGTATCTCAGTCCTCTTGTGTACATTCTGTGTTAATTTTGCCAGCCCCATGTAGAAGACTCAAGCTTATTGTTTGATGTCTCAAATAATTCTACACATCCATGTTTAGATAACTGAATTAAACCTAGAGTCAATTGAGTCAATAGAGTCAACAAAGTCAAGAGTCTAGAAAGCAACTGGACTGTATTCAGACAACTGAATACTGTATCAAAGCCTCCTTTGGGATATTTGAATCTTCAAGGCAGGGGGTCTGACACAGAATACAGCAGAGGGTTTGCTCCTTTGCAGGCTATGCTATCCAAGGGAAAGTCAGAGGCTCAAGGCATAGTAATTTTAATGGAAAGATGTATTGAAGGCTTTCTGAGACATTTCTGAGGAAGACTGTATGCCATTCTAAACCTCTAACGACTTTGAAAACACAGTACAGATGAAAACATCACTGCTATATTGTGTTTTCAGTCTCAGGAAGTTGATTTACTGGCCTTCAGAATGTTTTCAGTGGGAAGTGCAACCAGGACTTCTTTTAGTCTCCACAGAAACTTTACTGGAAGTCACGTAGACTATTACATCTCAGCAATAATATCTGCCTAGGGGAAAAAAAAAAGAACACAATTTTATCTTTGAAATCCTTTAAAAAATCTGCCTACATTTGGGTTTGAAAGTAGCATAGACAGACTGCTTTTAATTATGAGGCCCTAGAGATGGTTCATACATCCTAATATTAGAACAGAAAAAGGATTAAGGACACTGTGTGAAAAGAAAGTTAAGACTTGGCTTTTTTCATGTATTATGTTCCTCCAGTGGGTAATTTGAAATACATTTTATAAATCAGCATGAGTGACTCTTAAAATAGTGTTTCTTGCTGTTCAACTATAGTAAGAATTTTGAAACGCAATTTTTCAGGTATTAATAGGTTCCCTGCTCATCACTTTATCTTTTAACATACATTTCACTTTGCATTCAGCCTACATAACAAATGAATGATTTGAGTGGTAGTAACAAAAAGATTGCTACATAAATCGCTCACTATTTCAGTTTATGAAAATGGATTCAGCTGGACAGGAAAGAAGTAATTTCTTCACTTTATGGAATTTCTGGACTCTGTTACTGCTGAGAAACTTTGTATTTGGAATGTTCGTGGGCTTGATGTTTAAAAGTCATGACAACTTGACGTGATGCTATACAACTTACCATCTATACTGAGTCCTCTGGCAAAAGGCTTGAATGCAATGGCCAGTCATAACCCAAAATGAAATCAAAACCATGAAAGGAGATTTTAAATGCCTTTGAGAAAAAAGCACTTGGGAGAGATGGGTTAACTTAACTCCATCCTCATGCCAGAGGTGCCGAGAGTGGTGGAAACAGACACATAATTAGCTATGAGAAGTTTCAGAGCAGGAAGGGTTACCTTTCTTCAAAGGCCAACTTAAGCAACACATGAAGCAGATGCAGGTGGAACATAAATGAGGGACTAAGCAGCTGAGCTCTCCCAAATGGTACATTGAACACTGAATAGGTGTGCCAGCCTGCCTGCTGCTTGAAGTAGGCTGCATGTCCTTTTTTTTTCCTCCCCTTTGGTAAATCTACACCTGTTCAACCAGACCTTCAGTCACCATAGTTCAGCAGAGCTGCACTGAAATCAGTGGAGTGCCATTCATTTACAGTGGCTGGGGAAGCCCATATCCTCCCTGCAGGGAAGTTGTACTGCCTTAGTTTTACACATGACAGAGGAACTGTCATAACAGATCAGATCCCTAGTTCATGTACTCCAGACTCCTGCCTCTGAAAGCACTGATGAATCACCAGAAAACATGATTTTACAATTTATTCTGGAAATCCTGACCTACTGCTGGTGATACTCACCAATGGTAAGATTGTAATCAACCCCACTACCACCAATAGCTAAGCAATTAATCAACATGCTCACATTTTATTTGCTTCTGGATTACTGGATTTGGGGTGGGGGTGACTATAGCCACCAGAGCCTTGAGTTTTTGTTATAGACCCGTACATAGGTTAAATATTACTGACATTTCAGGGTTTGAAAATCAACATCAACTGCAATTGCAGATGTAACCTACAGATCATCCCGTAAGAAGCAAAAAGGAGGCTGGTGTTGTTAATTTATAATCTTGTAGCCTTACTGGAAGTAATCCCACTGTTACAAAAAGAAAGAAAAGAAAAAAAGAAAAAATGACACATATACAAGAAATTGAGAACAGTGATGATGCTTCGATTTGTTGGTTTTCCTCAGGCTTTAAGAAAAAGAAAGACATCAAACCATTTTGCAGTTAAAGAAAAGCCTTCTGGGTAGAACATTACTTGTGATTTGTTGGATATGGCTTACTTATTTTTTGTTATTTATCTCACAGTGCCTTGAGAGAAAAGTGCATGTTGTTGGTCTGATCTGCCTACAATAGTTAGGTGATTGGACTTTCTGGAAAGCAGGGGCTCTGCATTTGTTGTAGGGACTTAGTGCAATTTGGGAGGCATCTGCTCTAATGACCGAGCTCTTGCAGGAAAAGAGTAGCCCCTCTTCACCTTAGAAAAGGACAACTCAGGAAGCAAAACAAAACCGAGATTTCTGAGGCAGGGGTGTCCAATCTGACACAGTTTTTCCTGCCACAGTAATAAGCATAAGAAGCTGATTTAAAATGCTATTTCCTGGATCAAAATTTCCTGGTAACTAGGCAGTAATCTGGCATGATCCTTACCGAAAATCATGGTGGGCTGCCTTCACCTCAAGGCACAGAAAAAATTGGGGCTTCTCACAGTGTTGTAGACAGCACTCAAGGAATGGGTTTTTGCACTGCTGAGCATCACAACACGAAGACCTTTTTGCTGGCTTGAACATTAGTGACCAGCCAATATTCACAGGGGTGTCTTAACTCTTAAGTCCTGACCACTGGAACAATCTTGCCTGGAACAAAACAGTCACATAGTGAACAGTAAAATGTTACCTGTGACAGGCGTGGCCATGCTAAAAGCCTGAAACAGTTTAGAGAGCCAGATTCTGGGCTTGTGCTTACTTCTGGACTTCCTATTCTTGGCCTCTGTGAGGTTATTGCATTAAAACCTTAAGTGGTATACTCACTGATAGTAAGTATAACTTTGTTTTGTATTTCCTCTGTTACATGATGGTTTATTTATTTGCTGAAATTTGAACAGAAAAGACAATCTAATGGCATTTTGGGCTTTGATTTGTTCATATTGGACAACATCAGACTTAGCAAGCACTGGGAAGAGAGTTTTTCTAGCAACATCCTCACGCCATACTTAGTGCAACTTAGTTAAAAGCAATATTTCCTAAGAGCCCATTCAAAGATGGTGCCCCTAGGCTGTCGTGGTGGTAGAAAAACTGTAATTTAGATATCACATTTAAGACAGATCTTCACTCATTAAGAAGTCCATTAGCACACTTGGGGAAAAGTAGGGACATTTTCTATGCTCTCTGAAAACGAGGGAAGTGCTTCAAAGCTGGGCACTGAATATATTAGTCAATTTTGAAAAAGCAGTTCAATGGGATCAAAGAGCCAGAAATAAATTGGTAACATTTACTCTTCTTGAAAATTAATCAAAAATCGAAAAAGTGGCTGAATTCATTGTCAAGATGGGAAGGTTTCAAGAGCTTGAAGGGTCTTTCCAGTGATCCGGTTTAGTTTCCAGTGCAGTGCAATCCTAAAACCTCACGAACAGGTTTTGCGTCAAGAGCATAAATCATTTACTAAGAATATTCATCACTGTTCTTTTTGCCTCTCTCTCTACAGCTTGCATTCATGTCTCAGATCTCATCTCAGATCTCCTCTGAAATCATCTCTGTACTCCCTGTTCTCCCTGTCTGTTCTTCCCCTGTTCAGTTTTTCTGATACGACTCTGATGCCTGAATATTTTAGCTTTCCCTTATACAAAACCAGAGTTGTCTGCCATTCATGACACACACTGACTCCCAGTTTGGAGGATTAAAACTCACTCGGTATTTTAGGGTACAGAAAGGCACAGCAAAACATTCAAAACTCCTGCATCCCCTGCCCATTTTTAACTGTGGAATGAAGTGTTCAGTCAGTCCTGAAAGTTGGCCAGTGACGTCAAAGACACAGTCCAGAGAACCAGGATATGCTCTGAAATGCCTACATTTTTTTCAACTGAAATTTTGGTGAGCAGGAAAGGTTTATAGGATTGAAGGAGGCTCATGAAAAATGTTCAACACAGGTGAAATAACTGAAGAAGACAAAGAAATCCTGAGCGTTTTTCATAAACGTCTCAGGCTGTTGAATATCTCTCATCAAAATCTTTCATAACGTCTGTCTCTTTCCATCTGCTTATCTCCTTTCTCAAAAAGCCAAGTGCTAATTAGAAAGCTTTGAGACTGGGAAGCACGAGTCACTGAAGTCAGGTCCAATTTTCACACGTGCTTTGAAGGGAGCTGGGATCAACCTCAAGCTCCATCAGCTTTTGTCCATTTCAGTACTACTACATTCACAATCACCACAGTGAGGATCTTCCTATCCACTGTGGCCTGTAAGTAATTCCGGGATATTTATAATGTAATCTACATAGCATTATGTTCTGTCAGAAAACAACAAGAAACTATAAAAAATAACCAAAGTTTTCTTATGCAGCAAAAAAGTCTGCTCAAATGCACTTGTAAATATAGATAAGCATCCACTTTGTTTCTAGCATATCCAGGCCAGGTTTACCACTCTTGAGTCTGACTGACTGTAAAGCTTGAGGTCACCACAGCAATGACACGACTCCAGTCACCAGCAATGTATTTAGTTATCATAGAAAGTCTTGCCCTCAACTTGCAAGCTCTGACACAGTCTTGATCCAGGAAGCTTTCAATCCCAAAGGTAAAGACCTATTTCCAATCTTTCTCTTCAGCCAGTTAAATAGATTATTTCAGGAGTCTTTTTCACTGAAAATGACTACCTAGAGGACATTTTCGGTGTTTGTTTTCTCTTTCTAACTCAATTACCTATGGAACAAGAGAAGCTGAGGCACTGATTGCCTTACAATCATTTAGAGGAATATCTTTTCAAGATTGTTTTTAAGACATTAGAGTAATTCTTGAATGCTCCTCTGTGTATTGGATTGTATTTATCTGACTTTATTTAACTGCATAGCCTTATACAGAACAGTACTCGCTATACATACGTATCCATGTATCCCAATATATGTATTTACTCATAGGTATTCTGTATGTGACAATATAGGCATACTACTTTATTTTGTTTATAAACCCTATGTAATTAGTATTATCTTGAGAAAAATGAAAACGAATTTATTAGCTCTATGCTAAATTTGGTAGAGCATTTAATTGCCACTAACACTTAAAGAACAAGAGGGCACTAATAACAGAGGATCCTCCCTTTCTGCTGTTGCAAGTATTCTTCCAAATTAAAGAGAAATTTCTCCCTTTCTGTATGTGTAGCATGTTTGCCTAAAGGTGAAGTTCATGACACCTAATCCCAAAGAACTGAAACCTAGATGTCAAAGCCCATCAGCAAATTTACTCAACTGAAGCCACAGACATTGTTCTTCGAGTGTTTCCACCTCTTCCCAGTAGTATGGAAGGAGGCTAAATGAGTAGCTTTAGACAAGATTTCTAATTTTAGATAGATAATATTAGAAGATTAATCTAAACTCCCCCATCAAGCCTCTCTTAATGATCAACGAAGGCAGACAAGCAGTTCCAGGGAAGGTTTCCTCCTACCTCTCTCAGACACCTATTTGAGGACAGAGTGACTCACTGTACAGGAGCCTGTCTCCCTCCATTAACTCCCTCCAGGCTAACAAAACACCAAAACGAACTGATTCTTCCATACCTCCAGTTCCCTATGGAGGGGAATTTAAGGTCTGCAGGGACTGGATTGCTAGAAGGCTCATGTATCTCCCTTCAACACAGATTAGCCAATAGTAGCTATATCAGAAATTCAGGCATGTTTTATTAGAAGCTCAGCATCTTGTCACGGATTTGGATCCATATGCCTATCACCACAAGAAACACTTTGTTAAAGCAAGTGTATATCTCAATGATAAACCATCTATGTTTTCATTCTCACCTCCGTTCATCAGATCAGACTGAACCCCTTCCCCTGAAATGTGAAAAGCTGTTCTGTATTTATATGCCCAGGGCAGTGGTGGAGTCACCATCCCTGGAGGTATTTAAAAGACGAGTAGATGTTGTGCTGAGGGACATGGTTTAGTGGTGGACTTGGCAGTGTTAGGTTAATGGTTGGACTCAATGATCTTAAAGGTCCTTTCCAACCAAAATGATTCCATGATTCTATGATTTGAAGAAGAATGTAGTTTAGCTCAGCAGGAAGGACAGTGAATGCAGAGTCTTTTCTGTTCCCCATTCTCTATTTCCTGAGATTCTGAACTCTTTAAGAGAGGAAAAGTAATTTTTATGCATTTCAGCACCCACTGCTCTCTGTTCCTTGTCACTTACAAGCAAATGGTAATTTTTAACGTCAAGGACTCTGCAAGGCACAAAGTATATCCTGCAACATACAGCTCCCTGTGGAGCTGATGGGAGGTAAAAGTACCCAGTTTCACAGAGGAACCCTGCTGGTTTATTTTCGTATCTGAATAATGAATTATTTGCAGAATCCACACTAGAATTATTTCTCTGCTCTGACATGATCCTTTGAAATATGAAAGGACTATTTACTCATTACATCCTATGGATCTCTGGTCTTCCCCTACTGTCTAACTTAGGGTGCAAAGCTTCCCACAAGACCTAGTTTGAGACACGAAAACCACTGATATTTAGAGCACTGAGTCTTACCAGACGTGTAGTTGGAGTTCATATATGAGCAATAGTTTGAGGCCAAAAACTACATAGAGCATGCAGGTTGTGGAATTACTTTTATTATGGGCACGGTCTGCTGCAATATGCTAAAACATTAAAATGATGCATGGCAGCCCACAGAGGTGCATGATACATCACTTCAGGTTAGCTCCACTCTGCTGACAGCTGCAAGAGTAAGTTGTGCCTCTATTATGTGTAAAAAGGCTAGTCCAGATGCCAAAGTCACTCTACATGTAGCAGTGTAACACTTTAGACTGACTAGTTGTCCCTGAAAGAAGGGTATTACACGTGATAATAACTATATGTGAAAATGTTTACATAGCAAGGACCTATTTCCTATCCCTTGTGTGTAAAGCTGTGTAAATACAAAGGAAAAACAGTTCCAAAGGATGTGAGGTGCAGGTGTGAAAATTTACATCCCATCTTTCACCTTTTAGAACTGAAGGGTCAAGACCAGTCTGTAACCATCTAGGTTCTCACTGTTGTCAGTGGAAGAAAACAGGCCCTAGAGGAACACTCAGCCCATCTGTCTCTCTCAGGATAAGACGAAATGCCTCCCAGGAAGGTGACTGTCTCCCCCTTGACTATAGAGAGTCTTAAACAGTCTTAAACATTTAACTGTGAAATGGCTAAAGTTAGAAAAAATGAGTCCCCAGGAATCACACCTATAGGAAGGTTTCCAAACACTTCTCTGCGGCTGAAAATTGAGGGGAAAGAGGATATATGACTGTACTTGCACTTACACTAGCTTTTGCTAACCAGCCCAGGCAATGCCAGCAGCAGAGCATGGGGCTCAGGGAGGGATATACGTGCTTGAATTGCATCTCTGTGCTCATACATCTTCCCTGATGTTTAGCGTTACAACCTCACCTGCTGCCTCCAGTGCACAGCAGAAATAAGACAGTTCATACTCCTGCTTGGTGATATTATAAGCAGATTCCTTCAGCAGTAAAAACATCAGTGCCCTTTCAAAGAGGTAAATGTCCCAAATCCATCAAGAGGAACTATTCCTTTTTAGTTATCCTCCTTCTTCAGCAAAGTTGTCTTTCTCAGAACAACTGGGACAGCAAGTCATCCCCTTATGTGTCTCTAAAGCCATGCTACAGCTACTCTGATTTAGGGGTGCTTTTCTGTCCTTTGGAAACTGCAATTCTAATGAATGGAAATTAAGAGACATTTATTAGTAGCAGCTCAGAGCCGGAAAAATTACAAAGAAAAGAGCTGGGTCAAACCTCTACCTCAGGAATATTTTTTCTTTTCTCCCCCCCTTACATCTCCCTCTCCTTTTTAAAATCCTTTCCTTATTTTTCTTTCTTTCTACCTGCTCCTTGTTACGAGAAAAGTTCCCCTGCCGCTGCGGGCAGCCCCCCCCCTGGATCCCGCGGGGCAGAGGCAGAGCCATCCAGCTGTGGCCAACAGTGTCAGGAGCCAGATGTGCGGTGCCCCCCCTCCCCTTCCCAAACCCAGAGGAGCCACCGCCGGGCACTCACCAGCGGCAGCAGCAGCCAGCACAAACCCAGCATCCTCGGCAGCAGCCACCGGGTCCTTCCCTTCCCTCTGCCTCTTGTGAAGCTGCCAAAAGCCGAGGCTCAGCCCGCCTCCACCTGCCCAAGACCCGCCCCGGAGAGCCTTGCACCTCCCTTCCCGGCCATCCAGGTCCCTCCTGGGGAGCCCGGTACCTTCTCGCCCCGCTGGACCAAGTTTGCGGCGGAGGGAAGGAAATTCTTCAGCATCCTCCTGGGATTTTGGACCCAACTCCATGAACCTGTCCTCTGGTCGTCCACCTGCAAAACTGCGGGGGGCTGGAGCACTGACTGGTCTTTTAGGGTGTGTTTGGAAGCAGATGTTCTCTGTGCAAGGAGAGATGCTGGATTCACCCCTCCTTCTGCTGATGAGCTCATGCTTGTGGCCGGTGGCAGCAGGTTTTCAAAGGATCCAGATTTCCCATGGGTCTGACAGCGTGGTGTTCCCTGGGGACTCTTAGAGATGCAGTTTCTGGGTTTTGGCATCCCCACATCTCAGATGGAAAATTTTGAGCAGTGACAGAGGATTTCCTCCACAAGCTGCATAAGGTCTTTCTGGCCCTTGTGTTACAGAGATGCCTCAAATGTCACTTTATTTCTTGGTGCGATAGGTAAAAGCGAAAACCCTTCTTGCCTATGGCTTGGATTTGGGGGGGTGGGGGAGGAAGGCAAAAAAAAAAGATAATAATTTTTTAAATGTCAGGGTTCATAGTACCTAGGCACCTGTTCTGGTCTTTGCCGCAATAAATACTGCACCAAGATATTTTCAGGGCCTGGGAGAGCAGGAATTATGGACATGACAGAAGCATTTTTTCTTGATAAGATTTAAGTGCTATTTCATGACCTGTTCATCACTTATTATTTCCCAATGGTGTTAAACACAAGAGTTCTGTATAGTCAGAGGAGATCCAGGGCTCACCTAAGTTACCCCAGAACAGGCATCTAATGTCATTTGAGGAAATACATATTTTTGCAACTTTCTTTGTAAGTGTATAGCTCTCCTGTAAGCCCTGTACCATGTCTGCCAGCTCCACCTAGATATTTCAGATGTACAAGGGCACCCTGAGTGGTATTCTTTACTTATGTTTAAGAAACTGAGTCGTGTCATTATTATCTATTAATTTCTCTCTTTGCACCCTGATAGTCCTGACCAAATCACTCGGTTGTAATGGGAATCTGTACAACTTGTACATCTGTGGACAGCTGTACTAAAATGCTGAAATGTGGGTGTGTTATATCAGTATGTACCTCACCTTAGTCTTGCAAACAAAAGGAAATTGGGTCTAAAATCAAATAGTATCCCCAGGCTCTTGCTAGAGAGACAGTCAGTTCTACAATCTGCAGAATAAAGAGGGGGATAAAGGTGTAGATTTGTGGGATAACATTTGTAAGCTAATTCTCATTTACCTCCCTTTTTCTATATGATTGTCTTCATTAGTGCATAATGGCATCTGATCGCTTACCTGGACAGATAAACCTCAAATGCTACTCCAAAAATCAAGTTTGTTTTAAAATAAAGAGATTAAACCCTAAAAAAATCAGTTGAAGTCTGATTTTGACTGTTTTTCCCCAGCTATAATGGATGTGTTAAAGCTGTGGCCAACTCTCACTAGTCGATAAGGTGGTTCTCATCACACTAGAATAATTTTTAGGATACCACTACAAGGCAGGCACCACATGGTATCAGGCAGTTCCTAATTCTAATGCAAATGAAAATGCAAAATAGAGGCCTATCAAATACCCCCAGAAGGGGAACAGATTGTAATTCCTGCTGACCAGTATTCAGCCAATATGAGTATACGAGATCATAGAGTAATAGAATAATTTAGGTCAGAAGGGACTTATGGAGATCTAATCCCAGCCATCTCCTCCCTTCAAAATAGGTCAAATTTCAAAGTCAGGTCATGTTGCTCAGGGATTTGGTCACTATGTTTCAAAAAAATTGCTCTCAGGAGTCACACCATAAACACAAAGACACAATTAAATTAATATCAGCATGACCTTCCACTACACAATATTTCAACTGGATTCCATTATTTAAGGCTCTCAGGTCACTTTGATGAAGTCTTTTAGGTCATCATAACCAGTCTCCCAGTCTGGAGCAAAACCAAGTGAGAACCATTCTTTTTGGTAGTTTTTTGTGTAGTTTCTTGACATTGGTGTTCATAAGAGGTCCTTAGGAGAAGGTGTTACTTCTTTGAGCAGACATGGTCTCTCACTGCTTCCTTCCTTATACATTTTCTCTCCTCCATCTGCTTTTCCTTTCTGTTCTCCAGCTGATCTAAAAACCAGGCCACATTCCAGTCTTTGAACTTTAAATTAATTAGGTGGAAACTCCTCTTGGAAGAGTTTTTGTCCGTGCTAATAAAGAAAACAAAGCCTGCTCTTCTTGGGATTTTGTAACATCTCACTGTAGTTAATGTTATAAACCTCACCTACATTAAAGTCTCTGAGTTCATTAGTCTACTTATATCCCTTCATTACTTTAAACGGATCCTTTTGTAAGCTAAAATCTTATTTAGGCTAAAATCTAATTTCTGTTTATCATATTCATTTACTTTATTCATTCTACTCTTTGTTATTTCTTAATATGTACCCAAAGGAGATCCAAGAATGAAATAATCCAGGAAAGCAACCATACTTCTCATAATCTCTTGTATGGCCTGATGCATTTTGCTACTTTTTATCACAAAATAGTTCCTTGCCTGATAAACTGGCTATAACTAAGCAATTTTTTTTTCTTCAGCAATTATTGGATAACTAAACTAAAATAAGGACCAGCTCTGTTTTCCTACTGCTCTACAACACCAGCCTGGGCTCAAAATGTAACTCTGATGTGCATAAAAGTGTCCTCTTGTAGCATCAACAAGCAAGCTAGCCATCGTGACGGTATGAAACTTAATCAGTGAAGCAATAGACCTGAGATTCTTCCTAATCCCCATCATGGATATTCTGAATCAATTGACACCATTTAATGAAAATTACTTGACATTTACTGAGCTGCTTAAAACCTTTGTAGAAGATGGAGAATGTTTTTTTGATACCATATGCTACCTGAATAAGGCTTTTCCATAACAAAAATCTTTCTGAAACCGTGCTTCCTCTCTGTGCATACACAAGCACCTTCTTAAACAACAAAAGTACAGTGCACCAGCACCACATTGCAATATGAGCCATCAGCCGGAGAATAATTGTGAATCTATTGACATTTCTAAAGTATATTTTGATAAATCTGACAAAAGATGCAAAACAAAAACCCCTGGGAGTATGGGAAGAAGGCTGCAATTACTGAAAGCTCATAATCCGGTGGTTAGAATATGACATTACTGAGAAATATATTGCAACTATAATTAAAAGCAAAACTCCACTGTATTTAAAAAATAGAGGGTCTATAAAAAGGATGGAAGCTTTATTCCCGAGGGTGATCTCTGTGTGATGTTTGAGAGAGTGGAGTGAAAGCAGGAAGATAAAACAACTGAAGAAATGGATTGTTTTTGAGATACTAAAGAGGTAAGGCACTAAATATCAGAAGGCAAGTACTTAAAGCAGCACGAGGGTAGTTTGTCTAATTCATTTTCTTTGCGTACGTTAGCTGTATTATCTACTTACTGTTTTTCTTGGGTAACATTGACTCCAGCTGTGTCCTGAGGCTCTGACTCCATATGTGCCCATATTCTGTTACTTTTACCTAACCTGACTCCAGGGACACCACAGAAACATAGGTAGATGTGCAGACCAGTTTTGTCATGCAATCATGGGCACTTGGCTCACGTGGCTTCTGTCCCACATGTTTTAATCTGTAAACTTGATTCCACTCAAGCATCTCAGATGCTTTCTGAATTTGAAAAACATCTCCTATCTGTGCTTACCCACCACAAACATACTAAATTCTTGTAAAAATAAACTCCTTTGATCTTTTCAATATTTCTACTTAAAAAAAATCTGTCAGTGATCCCTTCTCTATTTCTATTGTATCTTATTTATTGAATAAGAAAGTCATGTTTTCAAACCTAAGGGAAGTTACTTTTCCCAGTGACACACAGTGCAATCTTCATTCCTATTAATAGTCTCTAAAGAGTTGACAAACCAGCTGTTCTTGTCCTCAGAAATAGTTTTATACATTATATTATTCTTTTTTTTTCTTGCTTTCCTCTGGCCATTTCGACTCAAATTTATTTCTGTTTGTTTTCCAAGATGGGTAGAATGACACTGATTTTTATTCAATGAAATGCGGTTTTAAGACTAAACTTGCTCCCCTTATAGGGATAGAGGTCAAGAAAAGATCCACGTTTCTCCTACGCATAGGTTGAGCTTACAAAATAGAAGATAGGTAAACATGAGTAACGTATTTTTAACAACATAGAAGTTCAGTTACTAATGTATACTGGTCTCTGCTTCTTTTATGTTTCACAGAGAGAAGGACATCTTTTGTCCACACTTTTCTCTTTGATTATGCCAACTTCTCCACTCACCGTAGAGGGGGCTCAGACAGCTAGCTCATCTCACACACCTATGGTAGTACTTGTCTTGTCTAATTTCGGACATTAAGAGTGTAAACATGAACTGATTATTCCAGGTTATTTTCACAGTCACAGACACCACTGAATGCAATTTTCCTGATTTAGATGTCTACAGAGGACAAGATAATCAATTCCTCCAGGTGTACCCCTCTCCACCATCTCTAAAAGGAGGATAGGATGATCGCTCAGATGTAGATGTCTGCTTTAGGGGTGAAATTCCACACATTGGTATGGATACCTAATGTAGGCATCTATCTGGATGTGTAAGCTGGAAAAGTAAGCTCCCGTTGTGGTTAATAGCCAGCCTAAACTAATTAGCTAGGCTTCCTTTACAGCTATGGGAACGACATAGAAAGTTCCTGTTAGAAACTCATTTGTACTACTTTGTGGTGGGAGGTACTGAGTTCAAAGCCATTATGTCTCTTTTAAGTGACTTCAAAGGGAGATGAGAGGTGGAGTGTGTTAAAGATGTTGAGAAATTTACATATCAACATGTAGGTGTCTAGATGCAGATTGAATGTTTATTTTTCCACGGGGGTCAATAATCATCTAAAATTACACCTTCAGTCCGTTGAATGGTTCTTTAGACTCCATTGACTGTACTGGCTAAGATCCCGTATAACTTTATACACTTCAAGGCTCAAATAAGTTGCCCAATAATAGGTGATCAGTGCCAACTGAGATGCCTTAGTATATTTAACATTCACAGGAGGTTGGCAGATATGAAACATGGGCACTGGAGGCATGGCAGGTTGAGGCTACCTGGGTAAATGGAACTAGGTTCCTTTGTGTGGGCAAATGAATCAAGCCCTGGAACAAAACAAGATAAACCCCAGGCAGACTAGATATCTGATTTAGGTTGACTTTTCACATTCATCTTCGGTAAGATGAATCCCATGATATGTATTTCTCAAAGATTATTTGAATTACAAGGTCTGGCTGCACTCCTTTACCTAAACCTGTTTTTCACACCATCACAAACTGATTCTCCTTAGGATGCTAAGCTTCTTGAATGGTCGTATCATCTGGTTATACTGTACTTCATCGATGATTTCACTTCCTTTATTTAAAACAGCCCCTTCCATCTCACCTAAAAAACATATATCTAGTCTTTTGCTGAGGGGACATTATCATTAGATTTTTGTTTCTTGTTTGTTATATTTCTGCATATTACAAGGAACCACATAACTAAATTTTGTACTACTCACAGTTGGACCCCTAATAAGAAAGGGATGATGTCCATGAGTTTACAAGCACACTGCTAGTCCCTTCATATATACA
The DNA here is from genome assembly GCF_013368605.1 of Nyctibius grandis. Classification (NCBI taxonomy): domain Eukaryota; kingdom Metazoa; phylum Chordata; class Aves; order Nyctibiiformes; family Nyctibiidae; genus Nyctibius; species Nyctibius grandis. The sequence continues at coordinate 55,872,269 of NC_090664.1, forward strand.
AAAGAACTCAGAACATGTAAAGGGTCCTAAAGTTAATTTTCTTCTTCAGCTTCCTAGGTGTGGTGAAATACCCTCTTATAAGAGAATGTAGTTTCTGTGGTGATTTTAAAGATGCATGGATGTTCATACAAACACTAGCAGTTGAATAAGTATTGTTGATGTCATTCATTTCTGTTCTTTCAATGGAAGATATTACTTCATACTTCTAATGATCCCAGTGCTAGCACAATGCATTAATGCTATTCAAAAAAGCTCTGGAAGCGTAGACGATGAGGAGAGCAGACCTGTCACAAGAGCTGCAGGAGGTCTGTGGGATCTACAGAACTTTTCTGGCAGTGGCAAACCAGAGCGCTCTGCTGTCAAAAATCGTGGTAGAACAGTTGTTGCTGCCCCTCCCTGTGTTACTCTTCACATTAAACATAAGGAAATGTGTCAGCTCTGTTATGGATATACACCAAGAGACAAACCTTTCTCCGGACAATGAACAGAAGACAGTTTTTCCACCACTAATTTTTCTAAACAGCAACAAAAAAGTTCTTGTTGTGTTCTAGTTCTTCCTGTCATTCAACATGATCTTCGTAGCATCTCTTGCTAGTCTCTGAGCTTTGTGGACATGTCATATCACACCCAGTTCAACCCTAAACCCACACCGATGAGAAGGGCTTTCTGAGAGTTGGATCAGGTCCAAAGCTCACATCTGCCATAGCAAATCAAAATGCGCAAGGGCCCATTCTGTGGCTGCAAGAGCAAGTGGTAGAGAGGGCTCCTGTCCATATGGTCAGCTTCTCTTTCCCCTAAAAAGAGCCCAACCTCATCCTTACCATCCATTGGAAACAGTCTCTGGACTGTGCTATCACCTGAGTTGTGCCTAGGCGTGATCTAAAAGAGGGCTAGGCCAAACCATGCCAGGTAATATGCTAACAATGAAACAACATAGATGCCACAAACACACCAATACTTCTGTCTATCCCCAGCGCTCCTTAATTTCTTATTTTCATGCCATGCACACAGCCCTGCTCTGAAGAAAATGCTTTCCTAATCTGACATCAGCAGAAGTGAGGGAAAAGAGTCAATAAAGTGAGACTGAACCAGATGCAGAATTATTACATCCTTCAAAGCCCGTGGATGAAGACAGAGGAACACTGTGAGCATTACAGCAAGTGTGTGTGTTGCTACTGCCCAGCCAATTAACTCAAACACACTCGTATGTTTTCAGGAGATGATAAGGGTGCAAATATATTCACAGTAGTATTTTATGTCTAGAAGAAGCATCACTTCTGGGAGGAACAGTGTAACAAAGGTGATACACAGGTGTGATGCAAACGTGTGTGTATGAGTTTGTTGAGTTGGCCAATTTCTTAATAGTCATAGGATAGTGTAAAGAGGAGCCATCTAGGAGGATGATTAGCTAAGAATTGATTACCTTTTGGTTAGCTAAAAATAACACAGAAAACAAGATTGCAGTACGTAAACACACTGATATTTTTTTTAACTGACTGGTTATTAGAAAAATAATGCAAAATATCTAAATAGCAATAAATACAAAACCACAACTCTGATATCTATTCAGCCATCATTTCTAGGTGATGAATTCATCCCTGATCCATGTTAGTATGACGTTCTTCTCACCTTCTTTAAGTTTTTATGTTGTAGATATGTGCAGCTGAGCTTCTCATGCCATAGTTTTATTTGTAATGAAAGAAGAAAAGCAGATGTGCTTAAGTGTGGTTTTTTCTGATTTCTTCTTATGTTTTTATTTTAACATTAGACCAATTGGACCCTGTATGCCATTGGCTACACTGATTAAATGAATCCAACACATAAATCCTTTATGTGATCTATCCCCTGGAGACTCATTATTCTGAGTGCTGGCATTTTGGAAAAGGAGAACTAAAGAAAAATAAAATCATAACAGGAACCAAAAGCTTTCCTGTGAGGGAAACTTTGTGTGCTCAAGGCCAAGCACTGCCAGCTATGCGTAGGGGGAAATTAGTTGACTCAATTTCTGGGAGTGTGAAACTAGCTAAAGATTTCTGAGTCACAACCCTCAAATGGGACAGAGTCAAGACTTATAGGGATGAAACTTTCTTGTAGGTGTTCCAGTTAAAGTTGTAGTCATCAGAGCACTAGTATTTGCCCTAAAAAGTAACTGCTTCAGGAAAACAGGAGGGCCATCAATCTTTAGGAATTACCAAGAATTCTTTGGTATCTATGTAAAACATATCAACACCAGCCTACTTCCTTCAACATACATATTTGGCCTATGGAAGGAGAACTGTAGAATACCTCCACTCACATTAATCTTGGACGAAAGCCTTAATTTCCTCTACAGCGACTCAGTCTCCAGGAATGCCAAAGTTAGGCTTCTGCTCTGAACTACTTTGTGGAAGGGCATCGCTCCCCTTTTCTACTGAGTACCTAGGGAGACCCTCCCCTCACGTAACATACCTAAAGTTTGACAAAGTGGGTGCTGCAAAGTGTGTTCCCTAAATGCTACCCTGAGGAGCACATGTAAGTAACTGCACAGCCTAACCTACCACACATCTCAGAAATAACAATCCCTGCAGACTCGTAGGAACTAGAGCATTTCCTGTTTCACCAATAGTGTCTGATGGGCTAATAATGAGAAAGGATCCAATATAAAATATATTAAAAAAAACTTCACCAACTTTGGCTATGTGAACTACTACAGGGAGACTTTTTTCTCATTTCTTCTCTTCTTTATTCCCACTTCCCTCCCTACCTTTCTTTCTCTTTCCTTTTCTAGTATAAAAGATTTCCTCCCCCAGAACAGGTTAAATATATTAAAAAAAAACCTTATGGCTGTCAAAGGGTTTTCAAATAACTGCTTTTAGATTTGATGAAAACCATATTTCAAATAACATATCTAGCTAAAATCACGATCCAAACTAATAATCAACGAACAGGTCCATTTGTCAGCGGCAGAACACCTCTTCATGAAAAATCCATTATAAAAATAATATGGAATCTTATTTTTCTTTAGAGCTAGGTTTTTATTTCATGTTAACACAAGTGCAGCGGCACCAGATAATTATCACCTTACTCTCTGATACGGAAGTGCAGGAGGAAAATAATCCATGACCCTCCCCCAGGAACAGACCAATAAAAGAAAGAAGCATTTTTATCCTGCAAAATTTGTGAACTTGTAACAGTTCAACTGATCTGAAACAGCTTAACTAATCTGCACGAAAACTGTAGAAAATTATATTTGTCACTATCGTGGCATTAACAAGAAAATTAAAAAGACATTTGACTTGACTCAAAGTGAGAATATTGTTTAAACTTCTGGCAAATCAGTAAGTCGAAATACCATCTGGGGTCAAAATGAAGTCTGTAATTGCTTTAGTGAGATTCTGTTTTGAGCAAACTTAACAACAGCAGTTGAATAATGTGAGAAAATTCCTATTGTAAATACCCACGAAAAATAGCTGCATGAAAACCAAGTCAGCATTAGGACTGATCTATTCCCAAGAACTTGTGAATAGAAACTACATAAAAACTAACTCAGCATTACAATTGATTTACACCCAGGAGAGCAGGAATAAGAAGCGGTGTAAGTGTGCCACAAAGCAGAGAGAGGGGACAAACTTACAGTCTGGGATCGTGAGGTTTAACCTTTTCAGAGATCCTATTGCATGAACTCACTTATTTGTCAAAAAATTCCTTTTTTTTAAAGACAATTGTGATTGCCTTCCTCTGCTTTCTCCATCAATATTTCAAAACTAGTAAAAAAACTCTGGGCTTATGGTAGTCAGACTAGAGAACATAAAACCATAAAATTACTCTTAAACAGGGATAATTCCATTTATATTTATAATAGTTAGTTTTCTGTGCTGAACATGGTGAACGCTTCATCATTTACGCATATTCATTGAACCCCTTTTCCTGTTACTTATTTTTTTATAAACAGGTTTTAATTCTCCCAGATTAATTATTTGAAAAAAAATGGTGAATAATTCTTGCATACTGACAAAATAACTTTGACTTGAAGCTTCAGGCACATGACACCTTTACATTCTCTGATCATACTGACTTAGCTTCTGGTCTTAGTTTCCTGGTGCAGAAATTATAGTGATTATTTCAATATTTGGGCTTTTTTTTTGTGTGTGTGCATGTGATATGCAATACTCACCTGAAGAGATCATGAAAGTGATTGTTTCCCTACTTTTTCTTTCTCTCTCACAGGGAAAATAATTGTGAAAGATGAAAATAGAAAACAAGTCTATCACAAAATTCTTTCAATAATGTTGGTGAAAAAAATCTCTAGTATTGCTTTAATCTATAAGGACAGTTAAGATTTACACACAGGCCATCTAAAATACCAGAGGAGATGACGATGCAAACAGATGAAAAAAAACTGAAATCACACATTATCGTTATCAAATACCTACTTTTAACAGGTATTGCAGCCAATTGTCAATTTATAGGGCCAAATGGGTCAATAGGCATTCAAATGTGACCACCTGAGCCTAATACATTGCATTTAAAGTGATTGACTTGCGTATCAAATAATTAAGCCATTGACTAATTTGGCCCAGAACATTTTTCAGATGTTGCTGAGCTGCAGATTTCTGGAAGACAGTCAGGTATTCTTGGAAGAATCACTGCATAGTTGTTGTGCTCTTATACCTTTACTGAGCTTTCTGCTACAGCCACTGTCAGAGAAAAAAATCTGCTATTAATGCCTTTGCACTGAAATATACCACTGTTTTTCATGCGTTTAAACTTAAAAACAAAACAAAAAAAAAACCAACAAGCCAATATATCTTCTCATTTTAAATATTTCAGAACTGGAAGGTTGATTCTGTTATTTAAATAAAGGCCCTTTGAGTAATAATGTTTTTTTATAATGTTTGCCATTAAGAGACCCTGAATTTTTCTCTTGAGATATTATTAAGGAAATAATAAAACAACACTCTCATTTACACTTGCTGCTAAATCTGAAACTCTTGATGCAAATATTAACCAGCAAATCAAATAAAATAGAAGCAGAAAGTAGGCAAAGGTGAATGCACAGAGCAACGCAGGCTTTTCTGAATTGGTAGTTTATTCTTAGAATTGCTTTTCAGGCAGGCGTATGAATCCTGAAAAGATACATGATTACATCCTTGAGTACAGGTCTGGCCTAGGTACACATCCTCAGACCTTTTCTTGGAAACAGCACCACCTTAATTCAGGTTGAAATGATCAGGTGATTAGTAGGTTATTTCTACAACCTCCTATTACAAGGGATATAACTATCAGTTGCAAATACAATTCTCTTCTGAGAACCACGAAACAGCTCCTGTGGCCTCTGTTAATTAATAGATGGAGTGAGCTTTGTATCAAGGACTTAAATGTTTCCTCCTGATGCAGGGTTTGCTGTTATTATTGTTTCTCCTCCTGACAGCGGAGGGCTTATTATAGTAGAAAAGCTATCGAGGTAGAATCACCATAATTAAAAAGACATTTCAAGAAACACGAAGCGGCAACAGGAAGACTGTCCTCTTTTGTGTTGTTTAAATGTGAAACTACTTAGCGGCCTGAAGAGTCTGAGGGGCTGGTGGTATGTGCCCAAGTGGTGTTTGTGGTGGTGTACTAGCTGCAATGGTGAATTGAACAAAAGGAGATTTATACAGCAGAGGATTCAAGGACCTAGAGAGAAAAATAAGGCAAACATAGCTGGTGACCTTTAAAAGCACTGGTAATACAGGCAACCCATGCGGATTCCCTCGATGCTACCCAAGGTACTTTCTCCCCCATACGTTGTCTTCTGCAGGGAGACCTGACAGGCAGGTGAGTGGGCGTCACCTCTCATTAACAGCTTTGTGCTGTTTGGCACTCCTCTGCCCCTGCAGAGGCAAAGGTCTTACCTCTGACAGGGAGCTGGCACCTGAAGTTCCTACTAGAGTGAGCAAATGCTGTTGGTTAGGAAGGAAAAAAAAAAAGAGTGTGAAAGTCAGGGCACTACTGAACGGAGATTTTTGAAGTGGAGGAGCAGGAATAACTGATTTTTCAGCTTGCTGTTAATTCTTATAAATGGAAAATATGTTCAGGCTGACCTGGTTGTTTTTTTCCCTCCAAGTATACCAGTGAAGTAAAAAAAAATACAGGTGAGAACAAGTATGCATAGTTTGCTTAGGTTTTATTAATTCTCTATTTTTAAGCAAAGTTCATGGAAAATCAAAACATGCCAAATGTTGCAGGATAAATATCAATATTTTGTAAATGAAAAACCATATAAAACTTCTCTGATATATTTATCACCTTACTTTATCTCCTCATATCTCTGCAAGCCTAGAACAAGAAAGTAGGGGCCAAACACTGCTAAGTGTTGGAATGTAAATGCTACATATATGTGCAAAACTGAGACAAGTCAAGCACTTGGAAAGGTGTTTTGAGATCAGAAAGGTGTGAGAAAATAGTTAGATGGCTTATGAGCGTGCACTTGCTAACAGAAATCACATGGACTAATTTTAAAACTGATAAGCAATCATCTTTACTATGGAACCCATTACAGAAATTCAGATACACCAAGAAGCATCTATGTAATGCACATCTATAAACTTAGTAAATGATTGTACAAGGCCAACTCTTTACAAATCTGCTAGGTGCATAAATATTAATGACAATCCTGTGACAAAGGAAAAAAGAATAGACAGATTTAAGTCATAGATAAAAGAATAGACAAATTGAAGTCATAGATAAAAGAATCCTAGACAATGGGTTTTTTTTGAGCAGAACCAATCAGCCTGATAACAAAAAATAATGATCAGATCTTATTGTTATCTGGGCTTTTGAGAAAGGATGTAGGTATCCTATCCATGGAAAGTGTTCACTCACACTTTGAATCCTACATTTGCAACCAGACCAATAAGGTGATATTTGGGGAGACACTCTGTGGTCTTGTTCATAACTATACCTAGAATCATAGAATCATTTTGGTTGGGAAGGACCTTTAAGATCATCGAGTCCAACCGTTAACCCATCACTGCCAAGCCACCATTAAACCATGTCCCTCAGCACCCCATCTACTCGGCTTTTAAATATCTCCAGGGATGGTGACTCCACCACTGCCCTGGGCAGCCTGTTCCAATGTTTGACAGCCCTTTCCATGAAAAAATTGTTCCTGGTATCCAATCTAAACCTCCCCTGGCACAACTTGAGGCTGCTTCCTCTCGTCCTATCGCCTGTCGTTTACTTAACACAAAGCGAACCCAGCCGGGAGACCCAGCGCGGACAGCCTGCTTAACACCCCCCAAAAACCCTCTTCGGCCACTAACCACCCCCGGGGGCCCTACTTAGAGCCGCCTTTAATTAATTTAAGTTCACAGAAGCCCAGCGGCGCGGGGCGGTCCTTCAGTCTGCCCCCTCGCCCCCCTCCGCGGCCTTCCCGCCGTTCCCCCTCAGGGCGCTGGCGGGGGGGCGGCCCTTACACCGGTGGAGGGTGAGGTTGACGGCGGCGGGGTGCTGCACGCCGGCCAGCATGGTGCGGCTCTCTCTCATACCTCAAAGTATGAACTTTATTCTAATGCAGTATCCAAAGCTAGATCTAAAGGCAGTGAAAATTGGTTCTTCTTTTCACCGAATCCAGCAGAATGCCACCAAATGAAGGCAGTCTATAACCTAAATTGCGCCCTTTCATCCTCACCCCATTTCCAAAACAACCCTAATCCAAGAACTGGGCTGCATCCCCAGCAGCGTGGCCAGCAGGTCAAGGGAGGGGATTCTGCCCCTCTGCTCTGCTCTCATGAGACCCCCCCTGCAGTGCTGCGTCCAGCTCTGGGGCCCCCAACATAAGAAGGACACGGAGCTGTTGGAGAGAGTCCAGAGGAGGCCATGGAGATGCTCAGAGGGCTGGAGCCCCTCTGCTATGGAGACAGGCTGAGAGAGTTGGGGCTGTTCAGCCTGGAGAAGAGAAGGCTCTGGGGAGACCTTCTAGCACCTTCCAGTACCTGAAGGGGCTACAGGAAAGTGGGAGAGGGGCTTTTTACAAGGGCATGGAGTGACAGGACGAGGGGAAATGGTTTTAAATTGAAAGAGGGTAGATTTAGATGAGATACTAGCAAGAAATTCTTTCCTGTGAGGGTGGTGAGACACTAGAACAGGTTGCCCAGAGCAGCTGTGGCTGCCCCCTCCCTGGCAGTGTTCAAGACCAGGTTGGATGGGGCTTTGAGAAACATGGTCCGGTGGAAGGTGTCCCTGCCCGTGGCAGGGGGGTTGGAACTAGATGATCTTTAAGGTCCCTTCCAACCCAAACAATTCTATGATTTTATGATTTTATGATTAACTGTGCTTTAAAATTAGATTGTAAATTTTCCAACTAGATACAACCTTTCTTTTCTTTCTTTTTTTCCCTCCCCAAAATACTGTAACTTTTTTGTGTGTGGTTTTCGTGAGTTTTTTTTCTTAAGAAAAGTTTAAATGTTCCACTGAAACCCTCGAAGTCAAAACAAAAAGAAAGTATTCCCACAACAAGTCTGACAAAATAATCTTTCTTTTCTTTTTCCCAGGCAACTACCTGAAGAGCAATACAAGTGCCTAAGGATGGACATCTGGCCCCATTTGAGATCCTTGAGGACATTATGCCTGGTCTCCAGCTGCTGCTCCAGACGGACACAAAATCTCTGTTGAGGTTTAACCCTAGTAGAGAGCTCAGCCCCATACAGCTGCTCACTAACCTCCCCCCACACACACCCCCAGTCGGATGGGCGAGAGAATTGGAAGGGTAAAAGTGCAGAAACTCATGGGTTGAGATAAAAACAGTTTAATAGGGAAAGCAAAAGCCGTGCATACAAGCAAAGCAAGATAAGGAATTCACTCGCTACTTCCCATCAGTGAAAGCAGGGCTCCATTATACATAACGGTTACTTGGGAGGACAAATGCCATAACTCTGAACATCCCTCCTTCTTCCTTCTTCCCCCAGTACAATCTCCTAATTGCAGTGCTGTATCCTTCTGCCTTGTGGAGACCTCTGAGATACCACTGGACGTTGGCAGTGCGACTAGACATCCACTTTTTCATGCCTGAACTTCTCCCTTACTGTGAAAAGAAACATCAAGAAAAATGGTTTTGATTAGCAATAACTGAGAAAAAAAATCTGTCTTTGGGGAAGTGGAAATCAGGCCTTCTAGTAACTGCCAGGCGCTGGAGCAAAATCCGTGAGGGGACAGCAAAATGCAGTGTTGAAATTAGTAGTATGAAGCATCTTAAAATTAAATCCCACTGTAACCACTTCAATGGTTTCATGGAAGGTGACTTGCATGATCCCTGCCTACTTGAGTGCTCTTACCTGTTTTCCCCCAAAAATTTTAAAATTCAGTATCCCATTCCAGCCACTCTTGACAAAGCAACAGAGGTTGAATAGCATTACTTTTTGACCATTCTAATGAAAATAAGGAACCATAATCTAGAACATGACCTCTTTAGTGCTCTAAATTGAGGGAAAGAGCAATGCATGAGACCAAAATGTATTACAAATCACAGAAACCACATAAGAGTTCAAATTTTCAGGCTTATTTTCATTTAAAAAAATAAAATCCTTCACTGTTTCCACCAGTCACAGAACTATCTGTGTTATTTAGCATCTAAAAGATCTAAACACTGAGTAAAGTGTGATTTTTATTTGTCCAGGAAGTACTGTTGGCATGGAAAAAGATCGCATAGCAGTATCATATATGTCAGCAAATAAAGCGTTGTCTGTAAAGACACCCTTGTTATTCATAAAATATTTGGTTACTTGAAAATGGTGGAAATTATTTTATTTGTATGTGCACTGAGGGACTGTTTCTTCCCCTACACAGTTGGGGGTGTTTGGGGGGAGAACAGAGTAATAAACCCAATAAATCATTTTTAAGCCATTCATTAGGGGGAAAAAAAGGTACTTCTGTCTTTATACTAATGTGTGGTATTCTTTGAGACGAATGGTCATTCTTTGAAAAACAAAGATTTGGGTTGACTGAACCATTTGGTGAAATAAAGCTAATTTCATAATTTTGTTTCAGATGAATAAACATACAAATTAAAAGTAAAGAATAGAGGGCTTCCACATTCTAAAATCAATTTTTTTTTAAATTCAGAGTAAGTAATTTATCCAAAATTTTTTTGTTTGCTTTGTCTTTCATAGTCTTTGAGGCATTTCAAACCTTTAGATTGGAAGCGACCAAGACGACCTTCAAATCTACCTAAAACATCATCCAGCCTTTAAATGTGGAAAAAAAATATCAGGTACATTCACATTTGACTTAGGCTTTAAAACTAACACTTTTAATTTCTCAGTAATGAAAACTAAACACAAAGTCAGTTATTTACATGACTGTATTTGCACACACTGAACAAATACCACTGGGCATAAAATCAATTTGGCTTCTCAAGTCCTAAGTACAGTCAATCTGACCTCTGTCTGCCTGTGTGGCTCTCACATGCTTGTACATCTCTCTGATCAGTGGCAATAACCACAGATCTGGGCATGGCTTGGCTCACATTGAGTACAGTGGCTTGTTCTTTGCATAATGTCGCTGCTTCAGAGGAGAATGGAGGGAAGGTGCCCCAGCACAGGGCAACACAGTCAGGGGCAAACCTTCTTCACTGGGAAAGGTCAATTTGAGTCCAGACAGGCTGAGGAGATGGCTACGCTGGGTTATTTCCCAAGATGTGTGAATACTCTAAATATATATATATATATATTTCTTTGAATGGAGAACTGCACTGCCACAAGCTCTCTGCATCCTGTATCATTAGGTGACCTCAGAGAACATCTGCAAGCCCATTAGAAGCCTCTGAGAAGGACATCAAAGACATCCCAATGTCAAAGAGCTGTCAAGTTTGGAGTCTGGATTAGACATTACTGTGAGGAAGGCAAAAACTCCCTCAACACATGAAGGTTAAGTGCTTCTAGGAACCAAAAGAATAATTAAAAGCAGGAAAAAAATAAAATCATGTGTTTATGGAGTACTGGCCCATTCTGTGCAGAGATTTTTAGAACTGTAATTTGGACTTTGGTACTTATATTTCTATAGTTTTTCTTTGAAATGTAACTCTATGGAACATACCTAAAATGCTTAACCCTGGAGAGGGAAACCCAAGAACTCAGCCTTGGTCTCATTGACTTCTTGTCCTGGTTTCATTGGGATTTGGTTTCAGTTTGTGGCCAGCCATGGTGATCAGGGTCATTAGCAGTTAAATGCAGGGCAGCTGCCCCAGGCTGGCCCACAGGTGTGTTCTTTATCATTGACATCAAGCTCACTATAAAAGAGAGGGTTGCTAGGAAGGGGTGGGGTTTTTTTTTTTTCCTGTTCTCTTTGCTTTTTCTTCCTCTTTGTGATTGCTGGAGCAACTTGCTGGTGATGTGTGGATAAGTATACTTTTGTCTGTTTTGTGTTGTCATTTATATTGATTTCTTCATTTATTAAAATCTGGTTAACTTCACCATACAAGTCTCTCTCCTTATCCCAATTCCCTTCCTCATTTGGAGAAGGGGCATTGGGTGAGAGAAAAACTGCTGTTGTTTAGGCCTGGGTGCGGGCTAAACGAAGACACTTCTCATGTTGTGCTTTCCAGTAAAGGGCCAAAGCTCTCCCCTTGTCTCAGAAAGCTCAGCTGCAGTGGTGCAGTGCTGTGAGCCACTTGGTATCTCCAGCTCCTGGATACATCAATTATCCCTTGCGAAGCTGGGGGGGGGTGGGGGGAAGGACCTGCAGCTGCAATACGTTAACAAGACAACCCTTTCCAAAGAGCAACCCCCTTTCTAGTCTTGCCAAGACGTGTTTCACACCCCGAAGAGTTTTCTCGTGATATTTCCTCTGCTTCTGGCCGTTTGCTCGGTCCCTCGCAGTTTGGCTGCGTGGCACTAGATGGAGCTGCGGACCTGCGGGAGGCACCGGAGCCACCGCTCCTGCTGCCCGCGGAGGGCACCCGAGCTCTTCGCAGGTTCCCGCACTACCAGGGGATCAAGAAAAGGTGAATTCGGTCCTGTGATACATTAGGTAGGGATTTGAAGAGGTCAGACAGGCAGCAAGTTTGATTCAGTCCCTCTGAATGACGATGGCCTCCGGGGGAATTTTTTTAACTGGATCTTGAGCAATCCGGATTTTTTGGAAGTGGGCAGAGATGGGAAGAGTCAACAAGGTGCACAGTAGTTTGTGAATGCAATGTGTTTGTGATAAGTATGGCTTTGGGATGCTTTCCCAAGCTTGAGAATGTAAGATAGGAAAGCAAAGACAGGATGGCTAAACACAGAGGCTGCATCTTTGCAGAAGTGCAGGAGGCAGATGGATCCCTCTTCATTGCTTCCCACCACCAGCATGGCTGGGGGGACAGCCGTGAATTGCCATCCTGATGCCTCTGATATTCCATCCTCTGTCTTTTCTTTGTCATTTTCCACCAAACTACAGAGCCAACTCATGTAACTCTGTGGTCTAATGTTCACCCTCAGCTCCTTCACCTGTGCACAAGGTCTCCAGAAATCCCAGGTACTCTCCCAGCCAAGTACTGAGCCATCCCAGAGCTGCCCTATTTCAAAAGGAAATACGTTTACCTGACCATGGCTGCTTATCACTCAGCTCCGTTTCTATTCTTCCTACCATGTCATTAAGGGAACTCAATAAAAGATTCAGCTTCAAGAAGGGGACCACAAAGTGACCAAAGCCTCCAGGTGCATGATGATAATAACATACAAAAAGGCAATTCCAGAGCAATGTTTAAAGTTTTTTTCCCACCTCCAAAGTAAATTAGACAGATGCACTTTCTCCTTATCAGATGACAAAAGCACTGTGAAAAGATTTAATGGCAGATGACCCTATTAAGTCATGCTCTTTATGTAAAGAGTTATCTAGTATATAAGCTATATAAAATATATATGTCTCTGTGTGTTTTTAACCAAGTACATACACGTTTGTACATATTTGCCTTTCATTGAAGATAAACTTTGCCATGTTTACTGCTTATTCAGTCTAGAAACAGCAGTCACTAATTAGATGGCATGTTTGTGGAAGATAATTAATTGACTCTTTACTGCTCTGTCTCTCATGATAATAAAGCTAGGCAAATATGACAGCTGTTGGGGAAGACTTTTGTTTTTTCTTTTGTTCCTTTTTTCAGTATGATTCCAATATCATTTTTGAAATGATGTGTAGGAATCCTCCTTTTGTAACACTCAGGACATTTTGTTCCACTGACTTCATACACAACAGGTCTCTGCCTTAATGAGATCCAATAGGCCTCTCTTTGAAAAGGGCATATTTGTGAGTAACTGACTCACGTGTCCATTATCTGCTTTGTGTATGATGACAACATTAAAAATCTGAGCTTGTTCAACAGCAAGATTGCTTCTAGCTTTAAAGAAGTAAAGCCTGGAAACAGAGGTGATATCTTTCATTAGAATGGCAGACACAATAGGAAAAAGCAAAAGTTTTGAGCACACTCTCTTTTATTCCAGTCTGAAACAGCAGTAGTAACAACGTTCAGCCTAAGCAGAGCTTCGTGACAATTGTTCCGTTTTTAACTTAGTTGCCCTAATCAGCCTTAATGTAAGCAGAAGCAGGCCCTGGCAAAAAGGAAAAATTGTGATTCTCTCTGTGAATCTCCAGGCATTTCTTTATCCACTTGCTGGTAAATTAGATGCCTGGAAAGTTTTTCCTAAAGAATATTCATTTTTGTTTTCTATTTGGAAAATATGATGTCACTAATCTTTTTAAATCAGCCCAACTTTGGTCTCGAGGCCAGGCCTGCAGGGCTGGTTTGTACCAATCCAAGTCATGTTTACCTTTCCATTATGTAAAGTCCTTTGGACAAGGAAATGAGTCATAGAAACAAAGTTCCTGTAGAAAAAGGAAAAAAGAAAAAAAGAAAAGAGGGAATTGCCTTTTAGCAAGGACTCAAGCTACCAGGCCAGTTTACTGTTGTTAACTTCTCTGCCACTCCAGTTCATTGTTAAAAAGCCACGTGTTGCTGAAGGCACCTCAGCAGTACAACCAAAATTGAATGGTTTGTCCCATTCCTGAAGTACTGAAGTCTGATAACTCCTTCAAATGGAATGTGGCATGAGAGACCCAAGAAACAGGGTGGGGGAGATTCAGAAAACCAGAGTTTTGTATTCCTATTGCTTCTGAAGAATGGGAAAGGTGCTTCTGAGACGATGTAGCAAGGGTTACTGAAACGTGCTGGGCTGGTCCTGTGCCTCCAGCTTCTGCCCTTCCAGGGCTAAGCAGATAGCAGAACCTTAGGTTTGATTTTTGTGTGCATATGTGTGTATGGGGATGTTGTTGTCTTTGGGACACTTCACCTATGCCTTTTACATAATAAGCTTGGCTAATATTTTGAGATTGTTTGATCTTCCTTAAACATCGTGGAACTTTTTTGGCCAGTGAGCAGTTTTTTTCTTGTAACTGTCTGAACATCAAACAACAAAATCCAACCCTGACTAGCAAGTCCAACTCTGAGTTCATGCTTTCAGGATAATTAGAGGAACAATTTAATAAGCTTACACAGAATATGCTCAAAACACAACGATGCTAGAGACTTTGAGGAGAAGAGTCCATCAAAGAAGTTATGCATCAAGGAACATGCCTTGGTTTGTTATAACTCTGATGGGCACATTTCTGCCCTGAGTGCTGTGTGAACTGACTCTCTCTTTTAAACCTTCCATTTGATTGCTTTGAATATCTTTTACACGCCTGCTTGCTGGCAAAGTAGGAAACTATCTTGTTTTAAGAGGCTATCCTTGCTTTAAAAAGTCATTTCTGCTTTAATTTAGGATGACCACTGATAGCAGGAGTGGAATTAAGGCCCTAATTACAAGAATCCCATGCTGTGGCAGGCACTGATTTTGCTTGCAAGCAAGTCTCTCAGAGACCATTTATGTTTTCAGTTAGCCTGCTGGTGATTAAGGGCAGGCTGGCAGAAGAAGAGACCGAGAAAGAGATCAGGCTGATGAGTTAAATCCATAAACTAGCACAGTGGATTAAAACAAGGCTTTCGAGGCCTTGATTTTTTTTTAAATTTTGTAGAACCTACTATGAAATGCTATTTAGTCATTATTATTTTTATTATTTAAGTGCAAGCAATTTTGCAAACTTGTCGATTTTTTTTTTCTTCACATCTGCCCTGTATTTTCAGGAAGTTGATATTTTTATGAAGACATAACATTTTTTACTGTACATGTTGACATAGAAAGAAAAAAGCCCTTCTGTCATATCTCAACAACATCATATCTACAGCATTATACTGCAAATATGGATTGCAAGGGTATATTTCCTTCCTCAGTGAGATCCTCTTCAAGGTGTTGCCTATGTATTGCCAGACCTTAAGTTCCCATTGACATTTAAGGAAGAGTCCCGAGTCCAGACTTGTCTTTCACACTGTCTTACACATCTTTATTTCTCACTGAACTGAAACCAAAGAAACCTAAATCTATCCAGCCAGCCCATAATTGGTGATTTATTTTTTATTTTCCAAAACAAGCCTACGTTTTTTTTGTATTTGAGTAGCAGAATGGGAAAGCAGAATTAATGTATATGGCAGCCCTTACTGACAGGCATGGGGGTTCACCTTCTCCTTAGCCCCAGGAAGTGTGTTTGTCTTTCTCAGGGGTTTGATGCTACTTTAATATGTGCTGTCTCTGTTATTGACAGTTATTGTATCTCCAGCCTATCATGATTCAAATATTAGCAGACCTGGAGTCCATTATGTGAAGTGACCATCAGGAAGCTGTTAGCTGCTATTCCAAAACAAGGTATGAATTTTTTCAGTCCTGGAGAGTGACTGTCAAAGAAAGACAGAAAGCTACATCAGATTTGTTATTAAAATAACAGATACCACCCACACAGTGAGACTGGGGAGGGGTAAATCAGGCCAAATCAATGTATTTTTTTAAAAAAATATATTTTTGGAAGATTTTGATCTGTTTATACGTTATTTTTGAAAAATTGATTTTGGGGAAAAATAGACATTTTTCATCCAAGGATCACCAGTGATAAATGTCATCCTCTCACATGAATGGAATGAATGAGGAATATTGAAGGACATATTTCAGACCTTTGTTTTATACAATAATAGCAGTTTTGTAGCAAGGATAATATCTGGATGCAAGGTCTTTAGGGAAAAGTAGTGGTATTTATTATCCCAGCTGTGATGAATACAGATGGAAGTTTGTCCACTTTTTCCAGCTGTATCAGGTGCAGATACTGAATGCTGGAAGGAACCTTGTCTAATTTTTGTGCCCTTTTTCCTATGTATTGGAAACAGACTATTGTGTCAATGAGCTCTTGGTCTGAACATTTATACTCTTTGGTTCTCCTTGCATTTCTTATTTCATATATGCAGATGGACAAATACAGCCATCCTTAAAAGCAAGCATGTGTCTAAGATAACTAAGTTAGACCAGTCTGTTTCCAATAAACTCCAGTTCTACTGTGTGCTAAACACATTTGCCTATCTCCATTTTGAAACCTTCTCATTGCTATGTCAACTCCAAGCACAAGTGTCTGGAGAGGATTGATGGAGCAGTCTTTCTGTCTTTGCTGGAGGATGGTGAGGTTCACCTCTACCAAATCTATTAACCACTTGGTAAAACCTTTCGGAGTGCTAATTTTCTCTTGTACTAGCCGCAGACAAGCACACATTCTCCAGCCAAGCCCAGTAACTCAACACACCAGACCTGGATGTGTCCTGTGCCTTCTTGGTAGCCATCATGGGGGGATTGTCTTGGCTATCTCCAAAGCCTCAAAGACAGGCTTCCAGCAGCTCAGAGTCAGCATGAGATTTGAAGCACCTTAGGAGGAAGTCAGAAAGTCCCAAGCTCCATCATCTACTTATGAGATGAGAGCAGAATTTGTTGTTTAATTGCATGCCTTCAATCCTCTTCTTGAAGATAAAGTCAAATAAGAACTTTTTCCGCTGAAAAAAAGTGTCCAGCAGATTCGTTAGAGTCCTCCTGCTGTGTACCTGCACAGAAATCCACAGCGGGGATTTTGCTGGCTACCCCCAAAGTTGCAGAGATGGACATATGTCAGTTTGGCCCGAGTGCCAAAAGGTGCATGTAGGAGAAAATGACAAGATCCTTTAAAAAACAGAGGCTGTTTTTCCTGGCTTACAACTTCTAATAACTATTGCCTTGATAATAAATAGCCTACTCTGTTTCTGTTTTGTACATTGTTCTCTTAAATGACTGTTGCTTTATAAGCACACAGTCTACTACAGATTTTTCTGTTGCTATCCCCATCAATTAAAAAAACATTAGAGCTACTGATAATGGCTATGTCCTTTGTTTTGCTCTCATTCAGATAGTTCCTGCTACTGTGCCGTTTGCTTTACAGCATCCCATCTGGTGACCCAGATTAGCTGGCTTTCTACCAGGCTTATCTTGCTTCTGCCTCACTTGCCTAAAATATCCAGTTATGCGAAGAGTAAGCTTTTGCTGAGGGTTGTAATAATTTTATAGGATTAGCCACATCTTTTTTCCCCAGATTAAATCCAGCAGCCCTTTTCAGAATGATTCTATCTAAGCAGAAGCAGTGAAAAATAAGGAATAACCATCAGGGGCACAACTGATGCAAGAAGACACTACACTCATGTGCACCACATATATTCAGTTCTGGAGTAAAAAAAAAAGCATGGATCCCTCTCAGCTGGGTCACTGGCTGAGTCTATTCTGAAAGCTAAATGTGTCCCTCAAGCTCAAATGTACCAGTATGAGAAAAAACTCTTAATGGGCTGTTAATAATCTGTTAACCTACTAGCACAACAAGAGGGTGCCCATGGGACTGAATCCCTGGGATGAGTTAGCACTCAGCCCACTAACACAGGCTGCCTGGGAGATGTGGAGTCACCATCTCTGGATGTGTTTAAGAAAAAACTGGACCTGGCACTTAGTGCCATGGTCTAGTTGACAGGGTGGTGTCAGGGCAACAGTTGGACTCGATGATCCCAGAGGGCTCTTCCAACCTGGTTGATTCTGTGATTCTGTATGTCAGGGACACACAAGAAAAGAAGCAGCATGGTCAACTTAGTGGCTACATTTAGAGCCTTATGGCCTCTGAGATAAAATCAACAAGGAATCCTACAGAGGAGCCACTAAAAGGAGAAATAAAGGCTTACCAGGACTGGTTGAGGCTCCTCGCAGTATGTCAGTGCAGGAAAAGTGTTTAGCACTGAAGTCCACAGTGCTTTAGAATATAAATAACGATATTAAAGAACAATTATGCCTAATAGTTTGTGCCTGTCTCCTAGTGAGACTGAGGGAGGGCCAGTAATGACTTAAGCACTACCATTGCAACGTGGACATTCTTTCTTTAATTCGGTAACTAGCTTCAAAACAAGAAGATGTAAGTAGACTATTTCATTACATGCTGAAGTTCAGAGCCCCACATCCCTCTTTGGCATTTAAATCCCAGCTTGCTCCTGCTGTGTGCTGCCACTAATATTTCTCTAACCCCACCATTCTTCTTGCCACCTACTGACCATCCACTCACAGTTGTTAATGGGAGTTTCATCTATGGGGGGAGAGAACGGTGATTTATCAGGTCATTAGGCTTCTCTTAGCGAAGCTTCCTCAGCTACAGGATTTGCTCTATTTAGTGAATTGACTCCAGGCTTTTGGTCATACTGGTTTAAGACACACAATATTTTAGCTAGAGGAGACACACACTGAGCTAGGAGACATCTCTAATTACAGCTATCACATACAAAATCTTTCCTGAGGTTTTTATGGTAGGGAGGAGAGGGGGAGGACCCATCAGCTACATATTATCATAATAATGATTTTCTTAGCTAGCTCGTTTAGCTAACGAAGTGGTCTTTGCTATCCAGGGGACCTTAATAACATTTAATATCTGCTCTTTTATTTTTCCACTAAATTTCTCCATTTCCAGTTCTTCATGATTTTTTTTCCATTCAGTTACAATTTGTATTTGCATCTCTGATCAAGGAATCTTCCACTTGCAGCTCTCCTTTCTGAGCTTGAAAGTTTATATTTTGCCCTAGCCAGAGGTTGAGCTAGTTTTCTTCCAGATTTGGTTATGGTTCACAGCTGCTTAGCACATTACAGACACAATAATGAATTAATTATTGTATTTTCCCCTTTATTTCTTGCAGAATAGCATAAAGATATGAAATGCTTATTTACAGGCAAACATTTGCTGCAGTCAAGCTTTTTGGTGTTTGCTTTCCCCACCCCCCCCCCCCCCCCCCCCCCGCCACCTCTGGAGTATCTGCAATTATGAATACTGAATAGGAGGGCAAAACCCAGTATGAGTCTCAGGAAGATCCCTAAGGATAGAGAGGACTCTGATCTTGTCCAAGTAAGAGTAAGGGGAACCAGTCTATGGATTTGCCTTAACTTTGGCATCCCTCTTAAACGACTTTTGTTGGTCCAGGTAGCTGGTAAGCTCACAGAACAGTGTTAAGCTACCTTATCCAAGATTGTTTGTCCTCTTGGAGAAGAGCACTTACTTTTCTGGAATACAAATGATAGTAACTGCAGGACTTAAATGTTGATAATGAAAGCTACTCCAGATGAAGTGTTCCAGCCAGTGTCACAGGGCACACAGAAGAAAGACTGAGCAACGTGCTATTTTCAGAAAATGCTGTTGTCCTGTTAGCTTCTGTGGAGAAAAACAAGCCTGAAGCAAGCTTTTCTGAAGCTGAGACCAATTAATAAGGCATATAGAGCTAACATTAAATTCACTGGAATGATAGGCAGATTTAACTGCCCACTGGCACATTAAATGACTTTTCTTGCACTCTAATTTGGCCCCTAAGTGAGGGCCTCACTCGGCCCGCTAGTCTTTGTGGCTTGCCTCTAAAACAGCTCCTCTGAATTTTATTTATTTTGGTTCTTTATATTTCTGTTATTTTTTATTCTATTTATCTGAATTTTATTCTACAATTTTGTTTCCTCTGCTAAGATGGTGACCTGCTTGGGAAAGAGCTTACAAGTCTCTCTTCAGCATTTTTTTTTGTTTACTTCTGGTTTACTGTCCCTTAGCATTCATTTTAATGAGCAAATTCAAGCTAGCTTGCAATATACCTGGCTTCTTGTGCAGCCTTTAGAAATAGATTTTTAGTTATGTAGAGCACAGGGTGAAAACCATTGTTGTATATATTTATACCTTGATGGACTGTTTCCTTACACTGGAATGCAAATATTGACAGAAAATCCACTATCAATGAGCATGGCAATAAAATTGAACACCTACTATTCTGTGATAATGTCCCAGCAGACTGCTTTCACCCTTGTCCAAACACAAACAAGATGCAAATTCTGAGCAAGGTGAAAAGCAGAGTTCTTCATCTGTGGCATGTTGCATGGAAGGAGGGAGAAAGGAGATGAAGTGGAGTGGTGCACAATGTGCTTAAAATACAATTATAATATGTGCTTTCTCCTTTGCCCTTCTCCAGTGGTTTCCACTAGAGGAAGTCAAAGCAGATATTCCCTGTGTTTCATTAATGGCAAAATTTACAGGATTTTAACATTTTAATAATCATACACTGAAATTTTGGGGGGTTTAGAAACATTGATTAGTCTGAGGTGATCCACACAAGAGTGTTATGGATAGTGACAATGCCAATCTTTGTCTGTTGATGCACTGAATCACATTTCAAATCAGACACACATTTTAAAACACAAGACAATTTTACAAAATCCTCCCAGCCATTAAATTCCTACAACAAATTATTAGCCACATACAGGGAGACAGATAAAGGATTTAAGTGCCTAAGAACTCTGGGAATCAATGGAAACCAACCAGAGGAGGGTGACCAAGCTGGGGAAGGGTCTGGAGGGTCTGACCTATGAGGAATGGCTGAGGGAGCTGGGGTTGTTTAGCCTGGAGAAGAGGAGGCTCAGAGGTGACCTTATTGCAGTCTACAACTACCTGAAGGGAGGTTGTAGCGGAGTGGGAGTCGGCCTCTTCTCCCAGGCAACTAGCGATAGGACAAGAGGACATACAGAATCACACACAGAATCACCGAATGGTTTGGGTTGGAAGGGACCTTAAAGATCATCTAGTTCCAACCATAGCCTCAAGCTTTGCCAGGGGAGGTTCAGGTTGGACATTAGGAAGAATTTCTTCTCAGAAAGGGTCATTAGACATTGGAAGGGGCTGCCCAGGGAGGTGGTGGAGTCACCATCTCTGGAGGAGTTTAAGAAAAGACTGGACGTGGCACTTAGTGTCATGGTCTAGTTGACAGGGTGGTGTCAGGGCAATGATTGGACTTGATCCCAGAGGGCTCTTCCAACCTGATTGGTTCTGTGATTCTGTGATCAGGTGCGTATGGAGGTCTGTGTCTAGTGGAGTTCCGCAAGGGTCGGTTCTGGGACCAGTTCTATTCAATATATTCATTAATGACTTGGATGAGGGATTAGAGTGTGCTGTCAGCAAGTTCGCTGATGACACAAAACTGGGAGGAGTGGCTGAGATGCCGGAAGGCTGCGCAGCCATTCAGAGAGACCTGGACAGGCTGGAGAGTTGGGCGGGGAGAAATTTAATGAAATATAACAAGGGCAAGTGTAGAGTCCTGCATCTGGGCAAGAACAACCCCATGTACCAGTACAAGTTGGGGACAGAGCTGTTGGAGACCAGCATAGGAGAAAGGGACCTGGGGGTCCTAGTGGACAACAGGATGACCATGAGCCAGCAGTGTGCCCTTGTGGCCAAGAAGGCCAATGGCATCCTGGGGTGTATTAGAAGGGGTGTGGTCAGCAGGTCGAGAGAGGTTCTCCTCCCCCTCTACTGTGCCCTGGTGAGGCCGCATCTGGAGTATTGTGTCCAGTTCTGGGCCCCTCAGTTCAAGAAGGACAGGGAACTGCTAGAGAGAGTCCAGCGCAGAGCCACGAAGATGATTAAGGGAGTGGAACATCTCCCTTATGAGGAGAGGCTGAGGGAGCTGGGTCTCTTTAGCTTGGAGAAGAGGAGACTGAGGGGTGACCTCATTAATGTTTATAAATATGTAAAGGGCAAGTGTCAAGAGGATGGAGCCAGGCTCTTCTCAGTGACATCCCTTGACAGGACAAGGGGCAATGGGTGCAAGCTGGAGCACAGGAGGTTCCACTTAACTTTGAGGAAAAACTTCTTTACTGTAAGGGTGACTGAACACTGGCACAGGCTGCCCAGAGAGGTTGTGGAGTCTCCTTCTCTGGAGACATTCAAAACCCGTCTGGACGCGTTCCTGTGTGATATGGTCTAGGCAATCCTGCCCCGGCAGGGGGATTGGACTAGATGATCTTTCGAGGTCCCTTCCAATCCCTAACATTCTGTGATTCTGTGATTCTGTGATTCTGTATGTAAAACTGAGATCTACCTAATGATGGTCTCGCCATATGTTAAGTGCATGCTTAAGTACATAAACTCTTTTGAAAACTTGATATTCAGCGACCAGCTTCAAAATCACATCATCAATCAAGAGAAAAGATGGAAAACATGTTAAGAAGTCATAGTGGCAACATGTTACAGTTGTGGTGTTCTACAGAGAGAAGCAATAGAAGGTTTGTAGGCAGAATGTTTATTTTAGGTAGCAGTAAAATTTTATTGGACTGGATAGTATAATAAGAAAACAGAGAGAAGGTCTTCAGGACTTCAGTATTCTTTGTTCTAATAGAAAGTATTAAATTTATCAACGAACTTTTTTTTGCATTAGAAGTCATTGTTTCTGCTTCTTTGCCTTAATCATGAAAAGAGTTTTATTATTCTATTCTATTCTATTCTATTCTATTCTATTCTATTCTATTCTATTCTATTCTATTCTAATCCATTGTCAAACTGTGTTATGCTATCAAAGAAAGACTGGAAGAGGACATCTTCTATATAGTTATAGGTGTGAAAGCATTTATGCATCAGCTTAAAACTGGGACACAAGTGTTCATTTTTTTTCCCTACAATGATGAGTTCTGACCCAGAAGACTACTTGAGTCTCCACATGCTCAGGAATTTTGCATGAAGCCTCTTCTCTCCCATTGAATCCAAGTAGGAAGGAATGTAAGGGCTATGGAGCAAGAACATGAGCTCTAAATTTAATTCAAATTCCCAAGTTCCGTTGATTTCATTATGTTTATAAATATTTATTAAATTTCTTCTTTCTTGTATTGGTGAAGGCACAAACATGAGTTTTAAACCAAGCGTAGTAAGGCTTTCAGCAAACTGGGCCTGAAAGGTAAGGTAAGAGAAAAAAAACAAACCTTACTTGTATGAAAAAAATCTGTGGCATGAGTAATTAGCATGCCTTTTAATTTGTTTACCTCTAAGCAGCCATCAGAATCTGTAAGACAATTATATTCCTTCTCGCTAGTGATTTATATCTAGTCAGCCATCCCTAATTAGCGCTTCCTGGAGAACACCAGTAGCCATGTGCATATACACAGTTTTCTTGCCCTTGTCAGAAGGAGCATAGCAAAAAACTGAACATCTCTGTGAGGGAGCCAATTCAGCCTCTGACTGATGCAAATTAAAGACAATAGGATTGATTGTGCTCCTAGACATAGCTAAACGTCGAATGACCTTTCAGAAGCTTGTACTGCCTGCCTTGAATAAATCCAGTACTGCCATTCCTGCTGCGTTCACAGGAGGAACATTACGCTACCTTATGCAAGGAAAGGTTTGGATGGAGATGTATTAGCTATTTATCAGACCATCTGAGATAGCTGGAGCGTACAGATGAGGTGTTTGACACTCTTGCTTTTCTCTAGGTCTGAGAAGCAGCAAACTTCAAACTAAGAGCAATTGCTCTGAGTTTAAATCAAATAGGTCGGTCAATGAGACACTTTGAAAGGAGAGAGTGGTTAATATCTGAGGGACAAAGGGATGTCACCCAAGGGAGACAGAGAGATGTGAGGGAAAGAGTTTGTGTGCCTTAAACAACTTGTTTGGCAACTCTGGCTGGAGGAGGGGATGGGTGCTACAGAGGCCTGCAAGTCTGGCAAGAGATAAGGGCCTTGGGAACAGAACACCACCCCTGCTGTGCCTTAATTGGTGTGATTTACAAGTCTGGCTGGAGGGAGAGATAAGTCCTGCGGAGGCCGGATGGTATCTTTTCCTTGGGGCCAGCCTACATATGCAACAACTTTGCAAGGCATCAACCACGCTTGTGCAGAAGCGGGGTCATACAGCGGACACCACAACTAGGGGGGATCACGACCACCAGGCACCCCTTGGGGGACCACCGACTCATTTCGAGAACAATCTAAGACTAAAAGCACAGGCATCCCAATTAGCATGAGAAGCGAGCAGAGGGGGGAGACAAGACCACCCTCTCCTATCTCACATGCAAATGACCTAAAGCATTTAGACCTTCTCATTTGGGATGCTGGCGGGCTCTCCTGCCCACCACCTGAGGACTGATCCTGCAAGTGATTTACCGGAGGAGCAACTCTGCAAGCAACTTACCAACTCTACAGACAACTTACATCGCTGGATCCAAGGGTGGTGATCTCTTCTCTCTCATAATCTCTATCCTCTTTCTCTTTTCCCTTTTCCTTCTCTTTCTTTTGGCAGCATCTTTAGAAACCCAAGACACTTACAACCATGCCACTTTCCCTGTATTAATAATTTGTTCATAATTTCGTACCAATTATTTGGTGCCGTTTCACCTTAATTTACTCCAAGGGATTTATGAACTAGTTGCGACCAGGTTGTAACAAGAGAGAAGAGACAGAGACAGTTAAATAATTGTCATCTCCATAAAAACATTGCTGTGCACTTTCTTCTATGAAAGGTAAGAAAGGACACTTCCATAGAGGGTTCAGTTCTGACAGAAATCAAGTGGAATGTAAATCATTTATGGTCATGTGGGTGTTTCCCATTATTAATTTCAAGGATGTGACCTGTGGAGACTACTAATGTGCTTTAGTCCCTTGACAAAGTTAACACCCAAGGGACAGCTCTGAAATGGGACCTGAGCAGCATCTGGGTGCCTGTGTTTAAAACTGCCACCCTGAAAACACCTGCACATCTGCCACTTAACCTTAATCTACTTTTTGATGCTGCAATGCCTCAGGCATCTACCCTTATGGGCTCTCTGTCTCTGAGCATCTCGGTCTTGACAGCACTAAGGAGAATAGTGCCTGTCTTATACCTCCCTTTTCCTCCTGACAGGCTTCATCTGATGAGTACTTGCTGGAAACACATATCAGATATGCGCTATGTGAAATGGTGTTTCAGTTTCACATTCTTCTAAAACAGGGATATAACTGCACGAATGTCCCTTTTTCTCCCCTCAATATCAAAGAGTTCGTACAGGCATGGTGTGGTTGGTTCCCTTCGGTGCCTTGGTGAATCTGCCCTTCCATCTCCGTGGCAAATGCTGCAGCCACGAGGGTATGAGCTGAAGAAACTTGTGTTGTTCTGCTATGTAAATCCCTTTCACATTTTCCTCTAGTACTAAGGACACTAGTGTGTTGCTGTGTGGCTCTGCTACTCTATGCAAACCTGGAGAGAAGCTTTCAAAGTGCCTTAATATAAGCTAAAAGTTTCAGCCCTGTAATACCTTGGGCTACAGCCCCATAACTTGTGGTTCCTCTGCTTTTTATTTTAAGGAACACCCCAGTTTAGACATGAGGCTAAATTCTGAATGAGAAATTTGTTTCTCGTTTTAATAAACTTTTTGACTCTGTATGTCTTTCAAGGCACTCTCCTTGTTTGCCTAAAATAATTTTATCCCTAAACAATGGAGCTAAAGAAACAATGGAGCTAATGAAGAAAGGGAGATAATTATCATCGTTATGTCTCTTAACCCTAACTATCTGCAGCTGCAATAATACCTACTTCTCCTCCTAAATAATCCCTGATCTCACAGCAAGGCTCTCTTTCTTTTTCTTGTGCTGTGAGGGGTGAGTTTGAGTCTTTGTTCTTTACTCAGATTTTAGTTGTCTCCAAGACTACAATAAGGTAAGATTTATGAGTGTTCACTAAATGGTTTAGTGGTGCTTGAGAAATGGCAGTGTATTGCTAGAGTTTCCTGAGTGTGGTTTGTAATAATTGTTGGTCTAAAAATGTACTCCAACCTTTGTATTTTCTGTGTAACTTAATTTGTACGTTTCCTTTTGGGTGTTGGTTGAGGCATGTAGAAGCTGATGTGGTCTAAAAGAGTTTTTGGGAAAGGTGTTGCTGGTTTCCACTACTACTTCAGTAAGGAATTTTGAGGTTTCAGCCTATCGTATAAACTAGAGTATCCTCTTAGATACAGCTGGTACAACTACCAGCATTACTACAGTAAAGTTATTATTTTTTTTCTTCTGGAAGCTGACATAAACACATACATATTGTTGCATCTTTTTGGCACCGTAAGTGAAAATATTGATTGTCTCAGGTGAGGCTGCTGTCAGTGAAGATGAATTGAATGAACTTGACAGTACAAAAGGCTCAGAAGTCTGAGTGCAGTTCTTGTTCTTGCAGGACTTTATTGTTTATTTTTTTATATTGTTAATTTTGTTTATTGCTATCACTATGCCATTCCCTGTTCCCTCCACTGGAGCTAAGAGTTTCTTACAAGAGTTTCTTGTATTACTACACCCCCACAGGTGTCAAACACTTTTTTTCTGAAGCAACTAGTTAGCATAGTTAAATTGCACACAAATTGCACAATTGCACTCTTCTCGGTGTCTAACAGGCTTGAAATGTGTTACTTCTGTTTCAGATCCACTTTGTTTTGCAAAAAGTAAGGAAACATAAGTTGTCAGACCTTCAGACCTGGTTTTTTAAACAAGATTTGTTCCTTTCATGAACTTTTTAATATTACAAAGCAGAAGTTGCACGTCCTTTTTCTATTCCCTTTTGTCTTTCATTTTAAATATTGCTGCTGATACTAGGGTTTATCCAAGTAATCTAAACTCAGTTTGATCTTGCTAGATTGATTTTTCTATTTACTGAGACTAACACTAGGAAAATATTTGTATTGTTTAAATGGATCTGTAGGGACATGCTTAGAATATCCATACATCTCAATACCCCATTGTTGAGACATCTGAGCATTTCAGTCTTTTTTTATCTTGACAGCTCCCTTAAGAGATAGGGACATAATATAGTCTCTCTTTTACGGTTGGCTGAAACCCATAAGATAAAGCCTAGATTTATTTCTTTCTTTTAAGTAATGTTCAATCTACTGTGATTCTCTGATTCAGCTATTCACTCATTTAAGGACCACAGCCCAATTAAGTAGATTCTTAAAGGAAAGCAGATTTGCAAAAGATAAAATATTGAAATATTTACATAGAATTTGTTGGAAATAAGGCACTAAATCCTGTTTAAAAAAAAATCAAGTGTATTTGGGAAATGGGATTTAAGCATTTTGATTACTCAGATCTTATAATACTGCATGAGGAAGCACTATATATTCTCTTAAGAACCTGGTCCCAAGTGGCTTGCACAGAATAATATTGGTAATTCCATTAGAAGTAACTGAATCTGAACTTTCAGACTAAGCAGGCTCTACACACATGCATTTATTAAACTGCCCTGGGTGATGAATTTCAGACACTGCAGTGACATGGCACAACTGTCACACTTCAAAAACAGGGAACACAGAGAAACCTATCAATCTCTTCTGGTTCCCAGTTCATGCCATCAGGAGAAGGTTTCCTGGAAGCAGCTGCTCACTTCCTTGCTTAGAAAGTTGCATGGGCTGGAGAAACATTCATTTCTGTCCTTGTGCCTCCAGGTCTGAGTTCTCATGCAAAGAAGTGATGCAGTTTGAGAACATGGACTACTATCAGTCATTTTTACTCTTCAACTTGCAGATTTTCTCAACTCCTCCACACAGAAGACAAGAGCCATTTTCTTCTGTAGGAGTCCTGCTGGCAAGGTGGTAACACAGGCTTTTGAAGACCACTACCCTCCTTTGCAATTGGTGGGGCCATGGGTACAGAAATACAAGAGTGTTCCTTTAAAAAAACCCACCAAAAACCAGTAATTAAGTTGAACTTAAAATTGTGTCAGAATCAAGGAAAACAGTAACTTTTGCTCCAAGAGCTTATCTCTCACTTACTTATTTAGAATCTAGGTCTGTATTCTAAGCTGGTTATTGAGGATTTCTCCAGTTTTGATGGAGAACTCCAGAGGGTGATAGATCCCGGGTAAGAAGGCTCAAAAAAACATAGGTGAATGTCTCCCTACCTTGATTCGAGACAACTGGTTTAGCCTTTATCTTTTAGGCAAGATCCTAAATCCTGCCCTAAGGAAAAAGTAAGACAAATATTGTATAGAAACATCTACAGTAATTAAAGCAGTCCATACTGGTAGTGGTGTAGACCTTTTTATCTCAGCTTCTGCTGAAACTTCAATTTTTGTTCCATAAAAATTAAGCAAAAATATCAGAACACCTGAAATATAGTGACTGGATTCCCCCTCCTGAATAAAAAAAAAAAACAAACCACCAACTATTGAAATAAAACAAGAGGCAACTGTCTTGACTTGCTTTCTTAAGTTGTGTAATTTTGTGGAGAGCACCAACGAAGAGGGTGAGAAACATGGCTCAGAAGAAAGCCTTCATTACTATTACTATTTTGAGATGTGGATATTGAACCCTCCTCTCTGTTCTGTGTTACACCCACATGCAAACATGGCTGCTCAGTCCCTTGATAAAACAAGATCAACATCTACCAGCTACACCTGACTGTCTCACTGAAACCATAGTTATTAACTATTTAAAGGTGTTTACTGTTGACCTGACTGTGGTCAGTACACTTTTTTATGTAATATCTTGCATCAACTTGTGTCTTTAGGCTGCAAACTTCTGCTGTAAGAAAAACTTTTTACTGCATTTTTGCTTGCACAGTGGAGTTCAAATCAAGCTTAGATGCCTCCTGCTAATCATCATCATTGTGGGGTTAATAGTGGAGGTTTGATTGGATCTTTTATTCCTGATAAGAAACTTTGTTTTCTACATGTTACTTTTTTCACTCTGTTACAAAAAGTTCTTAAACCCAACCTTATAATTTTGAGAAAATTGCAACTATGCAGCTGCTGGATCTGACAGTGTCTGACAAATCCTTTTCCTTCAGGTTATGTCAATTATGTTGTTACAGAACATGCTGAGCCTGGATCCATCCTGTCGTCTTTTTTTTTTTTTTTTTTGACATGTCGCTAGGATTTGTCATTTGCAATGATGGATGAAATGGCTACATTCAGGCAGTGCTTTCTAAAGAAAGTTGTCCTTTCTGGAGAAAGATCAGTGTTTAATTGTAGGTTGGAACCATTGTAGTTTTTTTCATTAAGCAATCTGGTAATTGAATAAACATGCCCTTAACATCTATGACTATTCACATGGCTGCACTAAATCAATATTCAGAAAGCTGTAATGTCCTTTTTCCATCTTGAAACCCTTTACAAGCTGTTTTTTTTTTTCTTTGTTTTTTGTTTATTTGTTTTTTCCTCACAGGCTTTTGTGATTTCCAGTCTGGATTTCTGTAGCTGATAGTACTCAGAGATAAATGCACAGAGCTTGATCTAATGCCTTATGATTTAATTGACTTTCCTTCTTTTTTTCATTGGGTGTAGGATTGGAAAAATCCAATAGTTTTTAAATCAGAAGTCACAGTTTCTGCCTAGCAAACTATCCAGGTAGAACCCAAGCACTGGCAGGTTTGATCACCTGTGCAGCTGAATCGTTATTACGGTTTCTAACACGGTTTTGGCCATGCATTCAAAGCAATTCCTAGATTTGCTCACATTAATTAGCACAAGCCATTGGTCATTCTCAAGAAGCTTGGATGAGGTAATATACCCTGTGGGGAGGGAAAGGATTTAGCTGAATGGCTGTGAGCCATGCTGTGCCAGCATGTTGAAGGAGAACAGTCCTTGCCCCATTTTAGATGCAGCACAGGTGGAGCCCCATAGTCTAAAATACAGTCTCAACAGATCTCAAGGAAAGATAAGAAATTTTAGGACTGAGTTACCTAAGGGGTAGGATTCCTTTCTCCTGCCTTTAGACAATCACAGGTATCTCCACCAAGGCTGGTCATGTTGACTTCATAGTCAATGGAGAGAAATGGGCACTTTTAGGCCATACTTTGCTTGACCTATTTTAGACTTCTACATTAGGATGAGGGAAAACACACATACTCAGACATGAGAGTTGGAAGGGACCCTCCAGAGATTCTGTAGTGGTGTGTCTCACTCCCTGTTGAGGAGCTGTAGTTGTTTGGATAACGCAAATTGCATGCAAAAGGTTTTTTTCTCAACACTATTTGGGAAGTAAGTAGGATGACTGTCCCTGATGCTGCCTTCTGTTTGGAATTGGAGCCATAGACTTTTAGGAAGGTGTTTTTTTGAAGAGAATGGGTTAGCTGCTTCATTTAAAAAAATCCCTTAGTTTGGATTTGGAAAAAGTGAGGACACCCACCTTTGAAAGGAACCTCTGAGACTGTGCATTCAGTGTAGAGACAGGCTTAAACATTTTATTCCTTCTAGATCTCCGACATACACAACACTGTATCCCAGACCACCAGAGTCAAGGCAATTCATCACCAAATCCCATGAAAGAAAAAGAAAAATTCTTGCGAAATGTACTGTTGTTGGATTCAATCTTACACTGCAGTTATTAGCCATGTACACATGTAATAGCTTGTGGGTAATTGCATTATTCCTGTGCCCTTTTCAGCCGTTCGCAACCTGTTTAAAATTTCCTTAGATTGCTCCCTTTGAAATTCCTGCTAAGTGCCAAAACATGGTATCCAAAATCCAATGTTGCATCAATCAAGTTCTTGGCATCTTTTTTTCTAACCACAAAGTATGAGAGTTCTGCAACTTCTCATGACACTTCCCATCATACTATTTGTTATCTCTATCTGTTCTCTTCTGTTTTCTTTTTCACTTACTTTGTGACTATGTGATATGTGATGTCATTTAGCCTTCCTTGAAACATTAAGGGTGTTAAAGAAAATAGCTCTGCTTTGATTTTGGTTGGGTAACATTAGATTGGCTCCTGATGTAAACAGATGACATAGTCATTTTATATGTAGAACTTTCCCCTCCTTGGTCCAAGAAAAAAATATGAAAAGCTAGTGCTCCTGCTTACAATTAATATTTGGAATGATACAGCATGACAAATTTGTGAGAAAACTCTGAATCTCACATTCATCTCAAATTCAGTCAATCAGACAAAAAGCCAGATGCTTCTAAAAAGCAAAATTTGTGGGCCCTGCTCCTGTGGAGAAAGGAACTTCTGTCCTTAAGGTAATAGTCCAGGACTCTAAAGAGTTTCACATAAATTTTTCATGACCTGTGACTCTTGACATATTACCAATATTGTAAGCTTGACTCACTGTTTTCCTTCTATTTTTATACCTTTTTCATCAGGAAAGCCTTTTAACACAAAGACCACTTCAGTTCCTTATGCTACCTTAGCAAGGATATCAGCTTCATAATAAATTCACCCATTTATCTAATAGTCGTCTTTGTAGATTACAAATCCAAGATTCAAATAACATAGTCACTCTTATGAGATAGCAAACTGCATATGACTTGAATGGGCCAGGTGGGCCATTTAAAGAAAAAATGTATGATTACCTCCACCATGCAGATGTCCTCAAATGGACTATAAGGTTACAAATCTGTATTGGGAACTGGCTTACGGTTAACTCCCTGTTTGCTTCCTAGGATCCATGTCAGTGCAAGCTAATTCCAGATGTGAGTGAGGAAAGCTCTGCTTTTCTCTAAACTTAGCCTAAGTGGAGTCAGAATTAAGGTTCTCGCTTCTCCTTGAGACATGTTGTCCTCTGTAAACCCCAGCAAACGTTCATGAACTGCTTACTTCCTGCTGGCAACCTTATTCTTGTTCAAGTTCTAGGCATTTTAGGAAGTGGTAGTTGGAGACTGTAATGTGCTATATAAATGCCCATCATGTATAGATCCAGTGAGGAAATCTCTTTGATAAAGTAAATTATGAGATTTAAATGTTGTGGGTAAAATTCATCTCATTTAGCTTTAGACATCTGCAGCTGATAGCTCAGCTGTTCCCCCTGGGAAACTCACAGTCAATAGAAAGAAATGAGCACTTCCAGAGTGATTCATCATGTCTTTATAGATGTGTACAGTAAAGTGAATCGTGTCATAGACTTCACTGATAGTGTTGATTAGGTCTCCCATGAAGAGAGCCCAGGGTCAAAAATTAACTTGATATCTACAGAGGCATTTGTGTTTAGTCAAATGCTTTTACCTTTTTATTCTTCATATCTATTAAAAAGTAGAACACACCCGTGGGAAAGGAAGATGCTATTCTTTCAGTGTTGGTATGGGCATGTTGGTTCAACCACCTCCGAATTCGGGGAATGCGATTTTAGCTTGTTTCACTCTGAGTTTGACTTTAGTTTTGCCTCACAGTTGAATGCTGTAGGCTATTCTTGAGGGTGAGCTTTTGAAGAGAAAAATCCAGCCTGCATCTCAAACTATCTTTACAAAAACATTTTTTGGCATAGAAATAGCTCCGTACAAGTCTGTGAAGGGGATGGGAGGGACCCCAGTTGCCTTGCTCAGTATTCACTTTTATAAAGTTCCTAATACAGATACTCTGAGTATTTATCTATGCATTAGCACTGGTATGTATTAGGGATCAGTAGGCAAAACAAATCCTGCAGTGGATCCATTCAGGTTTTTTGTTTTACTTCAGTCTTGGAAGTGACTCAGGCTATTAGAGAGCTTGGTGTTTATTGTTTCATAGCACAGAAAAAATGAATGTTCATGAAGGGTAAATATGCTCATCTGAGCCTATCAGTTTCTACCATCATGCTTGCAGCTTTCTTTTGGGCTACTTTGCAACATCTTATTCTAGTTCACCTATGGAAAATTCCAATGAAGTCTAAATGACCGATAGAAACTTCCAGTTATACGTGTTGATCTTTGTTTATCTGATGTTTGCTCTGTAGGAAACTTAGACCTAGACCTTTAGTAAGTACAAATCAGCATATCTCCATTTTATTCTTATTTCTCTTTGCAAATTGACATGATGACTGAATCTGGTCTAGTGTTCATTGATTCTTTCCTACATCAGTTATTGCTTAAACCAATGTTTTCTTAGCATCATGGAGGCAACCAGGCTTCATTTATATCTGGAATGTTTGCTTAAGAGAAGTTTTTCTATGTTTTTTTCATAGTGATATTTTACATAATTAAAGAAATAAAACCAGCCCTATGTGATCTGTTCTCCATCATGTATTTCATCCACCTAACCTGCCTTAGAAAAATTTATCACAGAAGAGGTGTGTCTGTGTTTCCTTGGAAAGCCAGATTAATTCCTACAAATGTGATAGTGATACAAAAAACTGTTTACTCCTTAAGAACATTTGAAAATGTTATTTTCCTAGATGTCATGCAATGACTGCCCAATTAACTAACTGAAACCCCGCATTAACCTCTAAGTAATATAATCGGTAGCAAGTAGACTTTTGGGATGATCCAAACAAACCTGATGATAAACAATAATTCAATGTTTTAGAACAGAAAGACAAGGGACCAGAGGACATAAGACTTGTGTTATTCCTTACCAAGCTTACAGTCTAATTTTGCTGATCAGAATAAGATGTGGTAATCCAGCTGTTTCCAGTTTCTGCTCTTAAGTGAGTACTAGATATTAGAAATTTAAGAATGACATGTTTCTGAATACCTGGGACTAGGAAGTTATGATGACAGTAATCTTAAAGAAAACATGCATGGCTCCATCTGATACAGTTTTTGACTCATTGCTGATATCTAGAACAGAGATTTCTGGAAACGTGGTCAAAAAACTAACACAACTGCTTATAAAGTATATCTATCTGTGCTCTAAAGTATATATGTGCTGTGTTGTGCATTTACCTCCTCATGCTCATCCTTACAGGCAGCTGATTATAACTGCTGCCACCGTACTGCCCAGAGCAAAGAGGAAACAGGATGTCATGAGACAGCCCAAGAGGTCCACAGCTCTGCCCAAGCCAACATGGCCAAATGGCTGTAAGCTATAATTAACTCTGTCTCCCAGAAGTCCTCAGAGTCTGAGGCAATAATACACCCCGTACCTGGGAATCCCAATCAGTGATCATTTTTCTTTGTAAATAAAGGTTTACTCCATAGCTATTCAACTCACCTGCCGTTTGAGGGAAAGTGATTTAAGAACACATTAGAGAGGATGTCAGGACTCTTGGCCCTTTGGCCATGTGCTTGTAGTGTGTCAAATGAACCATTTCCATTCTGCTGTACAATCAACCTGGAGAGAAAAAAGTTCATTAGGGATAAGCTACCTCCTGATTTCTCCCAGCTGCCCCATGATAGAAACAAACTTGGAAATTGCTTCACATTAAAGCCAGATTGCTAGAATCAGTGCTGTCAGGGAAAAGACAGCATCATTTTCTAAACAAGAAAACACTCTCACTTATGGGATGTGGGAATGAAGCTGTGTAGCCAATTTAATCCTTGCAGAGCTCTTACTTTATCAGCCTACATGCTATTATCCCTTTCACTGCTGGCTAGAGCCTGCATTATAGACTTGTCACTCCAGCAAGGACTTGGAGGGATTATATTAACTCTTGGGCTGCTGCCAGGCTTCCCACTGCAGAACTCTCACTGACCTAGCAAAACACAACCGGGTTGGGTTTTCAGCTTCCTTCTGGAGTTGTAAAGGCAGGCTCTGCTGTAGCTAAAGACATTGTCCTTGTCCAGTGGTCCCATATGTGACCTTTCTGTTAAGAAAGCAGCAGCAGGGATTGGATTCCAATTTAAAATAAAGGTTCTAGCCCTCACACTCTGAACTCAGAGAATTATTTTCTACTTCTTGAAGCAACCTGAACTCACAGTTTAGGATTTTATAACTTGCTGAATGGTAAGAACTTAAACTGTACAGATCTGTTGGTGATATTGGTTTCCATAAGCTTTTCACACTCTTCCAGCTGTTCCTGTTGGCTATGCCTCAAATCGCTCATTGCTCCCACTTACCTCTATTTCATGCCATCTCCTTTTTCTGCTCAACAACTCTCAGTTGGACCTCTCTCTGTGGTAGTGATAGCTACTCTAAATTCAGTAATTGCTAACCATTAATATTTCAGGTAATAGAAGGAGAATTAAACCATCTTTCAGGTCACAGGAAACTCTGAAACCACTTTTTCCTGTCCTTCAACTTATCTTGAAAAAGCTTCTCACACAAATACATCTTGTTTTCATTCTATATTTTATGAACTTTGAATCTAACCTTTACATCTATATGCCTTACAAGGTATGAGTAACTTGTCATCTCATGCACACGTAGATGGTGGTAACTGCTCTGAACTTCTAAATGTTATGGTAACTGTGCAATGATCAGCTCATTTTAACAGAAATGCCTTTCAAAACACTGAACATGAAGAGAAACACATTTTAGTTTTGGCTATTGTTTTTCCCCCACTTGTCTCTCATTCGTTGCACCAAATAACAGAATACCACTGTTTGTAAGCTCCCCACTTGCAGCTCTTAGGGTTTGTGTTGCCTTTAAGCATCAGTCTTGCAGATGGCTGTCTGCTCCAAATAATATCTACATATTAGATCTACTGTTGAGTCAGCCTCCAACACAAGGTGGCCGGAGGAATATCTGGCTTCTCCTTTTTATGTCTGATCTGTAAAACTGCTTTGACTGTAACACTTGGCCCCCAAAACTGGTGAAGGGCTTAGAGAATAGGGGATGGAGAAAGAGGCATGTTGGGAGCTCATTGCGAGACAGCAAGGGCTGTGTACAGGAAAAAGGGGAGTAAGATTTAGTAGTATTGGTCTGTGAAGATGGGGACGGGCTTATGTGAGCAATGTCCCCAGTGAAGTGGTATTTTAAAATAGATTGTTGGGACTTTATTGTAGAGCAAGAATTATTACAGATAGACTATTCCTTTAATAAATAATTGAATGTGGCTTTGAGCAACCTGGTCTAGTGGAAGGTGTCCCTGCCCATGGCAGGGGGGTTGGAACTAGATGATCTTTAAGGTCCCTTCCAACCCAAACCACTCTATGATTCTATGATGATAAATGTTGGGTTTAGTAGTCTGATCAAAGGTTTAAAAAACTAATTAAACTTTTACCACTTGATCCCACAACTTCACTTTGATTCTGTAGAGATACTATAGACTGCTTAGAGTGTGTAATCAATATTCTGCAGAGCACAGGTTAAGGCGACTGGTTCATGTGAAGATTCCTGGTCTGATGATCCCAGCCTAGACAAGTGTTTAATTTTGCGTGCAACTGACCCAAATTCTTTTTATTTGCACTGTCAGGAAAAAAAACCTGCAGACATTTTTTGTCTCCAGATGGTCAGAATGTAGTCCTTCTCCTGGGGTACTATTTTATTCCATATTTGGTCATATTTCCAAACTGGAATTGCAGTTCCTTACTGGTGCAAATCAATACAGAGTCACTCAAGTGAACAGGATTCCAGATTTGTGTCAGTTAAGGCCATGACTACTTTTCCTCTGAGTCTTTACATTCCTGTCCCCCCTCATCATGCCATTTTAAACCAGTGCCAATCTATCAGTGTTAATGGAGTTGTGCCTGATTTATAATGTTGTGACATTAAAATCAAACTGAAAACCCATAGAACTTTAATTAATCATTTTAACATGCAGTAATCAATGTAACCTACTTTCATGTGAGTTATTTTACTTGGAGAAATAGATCATCATGAATTAATTCTGTATTTCTTAGAGATAAAAATGACTGCAAGCTATTTACTGTGTGCCCATGGAACTGAAGGACTCTGCAACACTTCTGCATATTCCTTATCTGTTACAATTGCTCTTATTCAGACTTTTGTACTTCTGCAATCTACAATATTTTATTTAAAATAATGTCACCAACCTGAGTAGTTCAAACTACATGTTTCGGTTTCCTTGGCATGAACCTTTCAGCCTGACTCTCCCATTTTTGGGATCCACTCTAAGAAAATAGAGATACCTAATTGACTGAAAATGTTGGAAGAGAATAATAAGCATTTGGGATCAAATAGAGCAAGACCAGAAATTGTTTGGACTTTGTTCTTCAGCCTTGATAGCCTTCTAATCTTTTGTCAGACAAGCTCCATCCAAGTCATAAAAGTCAGTAAGGAATGCTGGCAGACTGTGTCTCTAACTGATTCCAAAAGGATGAATATGTACCTTGAAGTTTGGCTGGTTCAGGATACACTACTATAAGGCAGTTGTGAAGCTTCGGCACCTTGTAGGATGGTGATTGCCATCATCCAGGCTTCCCAGATATGACATATGGTGTGGCATTGCCCTGAGAGTACATTTGACCTCTAGTGTCCCACAGCTTCTGAAATGGATTCTTAAGTCACAAGAATAAAACAGATTAATTCAGCTAATTGGTAAATATTACCCTGAAAGTTGGTTCTTTTTCAATGTTTAATTTCACACATACACACATGCATAATGAATAACTTTTCCTCATTGAGACCCCAATATTGTTTCACATTAGCTAGTGAAACAGACATTCATGGTGAGCAACTAATAATATAAAAAATAGTGGAGCTGAGAAAAATGTGCATTATTAAATTACAACAACAAAAGATGCTCTCCAACTCCCAGTAAAGGCATGGATCCCTATCTCTTCTTCACAGTTGCCATTACACTGGATGCTTTATTTTCCCTCTTTGAAGGACAGAAGATTCCAAGTCACCTTGCCATTTATGAATTGTTGCTGTTAGAATGACTACTGCAGTTTTTCTCTGTTAATTCCACTTCCCAATTCCCAGCTGTAATTTTTGTTATTGCTGTAATCCTTCTCACCAGTAGACTACGTGCTTTTATTTACCCCTTGCCTTGCTTACATGCACAGTGGGAAAATGCCAACAGCTGTTCTGGAGAGTCTTCTCAGGCCATGGCACTTCATAAATGTTGTTAGAGTGTCACCTTTCTAATGTTGATGCAAAAATTAGTGGTCTACCATAGCAAAAGAGAAGGAGAAGATACCAAGACAGTAATCCAAAGGAACATCTCTTATCACACTGGACAATTCTAAATCTACCAGATACCTTGACTGACTCTCAAATTCTTCATGTATCTAGAACTCTGCTTCCAGGTGAACCTCCCAGTGCTTGCACTCCTCCTGCCTGAGTACAAGAGGATTTCAAAACTACTTGTCCCTGTGCTTCGACTCCAGCGATAGCCTAATCTCCTTGTTATGCGTAAAGAATATCTAAAGCATCTTTCAAAACTGGGCTGCCTGAAACTAATTTATGGTCATTTTCTTTTAAAAAGCACTCAGGCTAGCAGATGTGCTTACAGCTTAATTGCTAGCAGAAATGATTAAGAATGGGAAAGATAAAAGCTCTAATCTCTCCTTGCTCTGAGACAGAGATTTAGTCCATGCTTATGCTACTTCTAAGGTAGAGCCTTCCTCGCCTGTGGGGACAGTGTCTCAGTCATGCTACATCTTAGCAGTAGCTAAGGAGCCTTTTCAATGTGGCAGCATCACCTGCTGATAGCTGAAGGATTTTCTGCAAAGTAGGTGGTGTTTGGTTATGAGAAAAAAAAGGCTCATTTCCACAAATGCAGAGGAACAATGGCAGGCAGGGGAACCTCAATAATCTGATCAGAGAAATGAGCCTCAGCTGCTCCCAGGGTTGTCCCAAGAGATTATTGGACCCATGGGCAGGGGGTGAGACCCATCACCATGGGTTAATGGGAGAGGGCCCTGGATTACCTTACAGACTGAAGGGGAGTTTACTGCTTTGGGATATGGGGCTCAGGAAGGGATGCAGGGGAAAAGCATCCTGGGATTGTACAAAACATTATGAGGTGGTCCTTCCCCTGAGGGCCTGGTGGCTAGGGAAGGGACAAGCATGGGAAAATAGAGAGATAAGGGGATAAAAGACGCCAGTCACATGCAAACAGTGGATGGTCAGTATGTTTGGCCATGCCCTATGCCTGATTAATGCAGTCTGTCCTGTCTCCTCATTAAACTCCATTTATAATAATTTTCCTGGGTGAGGGGCTCCCTGTTCTGTGTGCACATTCATCTGTGCAGCTCTGAGTGCAGCAACTAGAGTCACACCATGGGTGGAAGGGTCCGGGTGTCTATGGTGCCACCAGCTGGAGAGACTGGTTGTGTGGTAGTGATCATGTAGTGATCATGTCTGTGTATGATCACTACTGAACATCAAACCAGACTAGCTGGTGAGAGAGATATGTGGCTTGGGAGTCAGGTATTGAGATGCACAGAAGCCTGGGCCAAATACTGAAGAGATGGAAGGCTGGTGAGTTGGCTGCTGGAGGGATGAGAGGGTCCAAGCCAGGTGCTGGAGAGACCATGGGGTATGAGGGTCATCTGAGCCCACCTGCATGTGAGTATGAGGAGAGATGGGGATCCAGGGCCAAATACTAGGTAGACTGAGTGTCTAAGGCCAGGTACTGGAGGGATCCATAGTGTGTGTGTGTGAGTGCAAGGGGGTCCAGCAACTGGAGTGGGTCTGTAGGCTATGAGGGCTCATACACCCAAGTGCCAGCAGCTGGGCAGTCCAAGGATCCAGGGATGTGTTTTGAATAGACTGAATGTCGAAGGCCAGTTACTGGAAGGATCCATGGTCTATATAAGTGTATTTCCCACTAACCAACCTTCCCCTTGAACAGCCAGAGAGGGCAACAGGATTAGGCCATTGGTACTCTTTGTGCTTGCATGAGTGCTGCATTTTCTCTCCTTGTTGGTCTGTATAGATTCCACCTGGTTTATATGTGTATTTGCCTATTGGAAATACAGGTCCAGCCTTGTTACTGGCCAGATTGGGGGGCATGGGGCTGTGGCAGCTTCACCTCTATGAGCTACCAGATTTAGCAACTCCCTGGCAGGCAATACAGTTGCAGTCAGGTGTATTTCTGGAGGGTCCACAGGAGTCTGTTACATGTAATAGGAAGGCACAGCAAACAGAAGGAAGTTTGAAGCTGGAGCAGAATATTAAATCTAAGGGATATGAACACTGAAAGAAGTAGAAATGTAAATGAGGCCTTAATATATTCTTTCATCCTTCTTCTGTGCCTCCTAGTGCTTTTTTATTGGGGAAACACTCATAAAATTCATGTTCCAATAAATAGCAAAAGGTCATTTCATAATTATTGCTATAAATTTCATTAAACTGCCCCCATCTAAACAACCCTGGTGTGATTGCTCCAAAATGAATTACCTTTTCTAAATTAGTTCTGCTAAAAGCTAAATAGACTCATATAAAGCCAGAATGAAAAGTAATATTAGAAGAGAATTTGTATGGTTTGAATATTGTGATCAGCAGTTTTCGGACAATGTGTCCCATTTGGATAATTGTAAATGCAAGTTCTACTAGCAAAGGTAAACAAGTGGCAGTCCAGGGAAGCACTTCTCAATCATCTTCTCAAATCCACCCCTTTATAACACGTAGTGCAGGTCTGCATTAATTTGCACTTTACTGAGAGAGAAGGAAGAAAACCTGCATAAATTGCAGACTCCTAGATGAGAGTATTCTTGCACAATGTAACAAAACTTAAACACTGCAGAAAGCAAGAGTCAATAAATCTATAAACCATATGGGAAGTAGAGACCAGGAACCATGATGAGAGCCCTTTTATTATTATTTTTTTTTTTAAGCAGTAAGAGATCACAGGCATTTACAATTTGAGCTAGAGGAAACATTTACAGGCTTATGCACAGTAAATGTGGTTTATTCCCTGTGTTTCAGAAGTAATTTTCCTTCATACATGCACTCCTTGAAAGTACTTACACTACTATAAGGCGAATAAGGCAGTTATAAGCTGGTGAACTGAGGCACAGAAACCCTGTCTACAGTTTCCAAAACAATATTTCTACTAGTGAATTCAGGAAATGTTTTAAAACAAATTCCCATAATCCAGTCTATTCAGTAGGGGATTTCCATGCAAATACTGGGTTTTAGTAACACTCGTGGAAAGTATCAACAAAATATAAGTCCCATCTTACTCATGTTGATTGACAGTAGTCTTCATAGAATTGTAGAATAGGTTGGGTGTGAAGGGACTTTTTAAAGATCATCTAGTCCAACCCCTGTGCAGTGAACAGGGACATCTTCAACTAAATAAGGTCACTCAGAGTCCCATCCAACCTGACCTTGAATGTTTCCAGGAATGGATCATCTACCACCCGTCTGGGCAGCCCGTTCCAGTCTTTCACCACCCTCAGCATAAAAAATTTCTTCCTTACATCTGGTCTAAATCTCCCCTCTTTTAGTTTAAAACCATTACCCCTTGTCCTATTGCTACAGACCTTATTAAAAAGTCTGTCTCCATCTTTCCTTTAGGCCCCCCTTAAGTATTGAAAGGCTGCAATAAGGTCTTCTCCAGCCTTCTCTTCTTTAGGCTGAACAACCCCAACTCTCTCAGCCTTTCTTCATAGGAGAGGTGTTCCATCCCTCTGATCATTTTTGTGGCCCTCCTCTGGACCCACTCCAACAGGTCCTTGTCTTTCATGTGCTGAGGACTCCATCAAGCTTTCTTCTTCAGATTTCAAAGACTGTAGCAGCAACCATCAGGGTCCACTGTGAACCCAATTATTCTGTTGCCTCCCAAAGTAGGTGAATATTTCCCCATGTTTTCTGAGCTCCTGTGGTCTTTGTGGTCCCTGTTCTGCTGTTGGCCAGGACAGCATCACTGAAGTCAGTGAAGCAAACAAGTTGTCCCAGCTCAGTTCACTGCTGGTCACTTTCTGCCATGCCTGCTTTTTGACATTTTTTCTGGTTTCCTAGGAAGGATACAGAGACAGAGGGATTCATGTGGAGATCTCTCTGTGGTGGAAAACTCCCTGAGCAGAATGTCTCCTTTCCTTTAGAAATAAATAAATAAATGAATAAATAAATAAATAAATGAATATTAAACTCTCAGAACTTACTTTTCCTATGACTTTTCACCCCAAAAGCAGAATCTGCAACTTTAAATGGTGATTACTACCTGATGCAGGGCTGAGATATTTTGTCCTTGCAATAAATGTGGCTGTTTCTGTTAGGGTTTCCTCATATTTGCACAGATCTTTCTTACAGAAATGTTGGAAGGTACTGAAAAATAAGGATCGATATGTTTCAGTTTGGGTCCATTCCTGTGAACTCTCCACCTTAGTCTTCAAAATGCCAACACAGGGACTTCCACCAGTGTGTAGGGAGGTGGGGATTGCTCTTTTTTATCATTTTGTTTCATACTGTTAGGCTCATACCAGTTATTCTTTCTGCACTGTAGCTGTTTCTAAACTTTTTCCCCCCAACCATTATCATACAATATAGCTCATATTTTTTGTTCTACACAAGTTTTTAGTTCCAGTAGTGTTTTTCGTCACAGACACTATCGTGTACCTAATCCTTGACTGCTGAACTTTTTACTTCCGAGGAGATATGGCCAAGGTATTAATTTCTGTACACAGGTGACCCCCTGTGTTACATTCCTGTTCTGCCCTAAGACAAACCCATTGCCCTGCATTGGATTCAAACATTTGCACTGGATGTATAAAATTGAGATCCTGGACCATGAAAGATGTTAATTACCTCGAAGTACTTCTTGCTGCATATTGCTGATGACTTGATTGTTACATATGCTAAAATCATTAGACAAGCCTGCAACTTCTTTTGAAAGAGAAATTAACCACACTAATTGCTCTCTTTCCTAACAAGTATCTGAGGACTCAGATGGGCGAGAGAAGCAAACCACACTTTAGCAGTCTTTTGCTGAGAAACCCCACGTATAAGTAACTGGAGAAGCAAAGGAATGTCAAAGGTTCTCAATTTGTACCTTTGTATAGTAGAAAAATCAACTTGAGGCCTCTTAGAATACACATAATACACCTTTATTACATATTGTTTTGTTGTGGCTATGGGTTACTTATAGGAAGAAGAAAAGAAAAAATATTTTCTATAGTGAGAAAACCAATACACTGTACTAGCAGTGCCAAGATACCTGAGGAAGATAAGTGTTTGATGGCCTTACTTGTTTTCACAAGTTAATCAGAAGGACCTTGAGAAAAAGTTGCTGCTGCCCTTCATTGATATAAAAACATTGCCTGTCACTAATGG
Organism: Nyctibius grandis; assembly: GCF_013368605.1. Classification (NCBI taxonomy): domain Eukaryota; kingdom Metazoa; phylum Chordata; class Aves; order Nyctibiiformes; family Nyctibiidae; genus Nyctibius; species Nyctibius grandis. Next base: position 55,915,227 of record NC_090664.1, read on the forward strand.
GGAGAAATCCATGGATGACTGCTGATTTACTAGGAGGAAAGTGATCTTTAAAAAAAAACACCCTTATCTTCGTCAGGATAGTCAGGTAACTGCAGCTCACCAAGTCAGCCCTCTTTGCAGCTGTATGTCAGCATCTTTCAACCATCATTCAGTAACAGGCTGTGGATGAGCTCTTATGCTGTTATAAAGACAAGCAAACTGGGTTTATTGAAACCACTTGTGGTGGCAGAGTCGACAAGACTGTTGCTGTTTGCAATGCCTGACAAAACTGTACACACAGTTACTGTGCTGCAACTCAGGGCAACTATTTCGAAGTGAGGGTTGGCAATGCCCTCAAACATGCTTACTTCTGAATATGCGTTGGGCACAGGAGAAACTAGCCACCTTCTCCACTGCATCTGTAGTGATTTACAGGCTAAATATCAGGCCAGTAGGGATTGCTCTCCAAGTTAGGTGCCAAACACCCTAAAATACAATATATCAATAATACTCAAGCTAATGCGTTTTCAATCTAAGGTAAAATAAGGACAGGAACATGAGAGATTTTGATAGGAAGATCCATGTTTTGGCTTCCTGATCCAAGTTTTGCATGACTTTACCTTTGATCACCAGGGTTTTAGGAAATAAAGTTCAGGTTCTCAGAAGTAGTTAGATACACCAGGGCTAGGTGTCCAAGAACATTCAGAAGTGTTTCAAACATAGTTTAGCTGTCAAAATCCTTTCCATGAGATGTAACAGATAATGAAATGTTGTGTGGGCTCTAGAAGTGACTGCATGATTTCATGGACAAAAAGTCCTGCAAAGGCTACTAAATAAAGAGTTGCTGCCAGGACTCAGTAAGTCTGAGTCACAAATTGCTGGAGGATAGAGGAATATTCTGGGAATGTATCACTACATGATTTCCCCGTTTTGGTATTGTCCTCTAAGTATCCACAACAGATACACAGAGAGATAAAGAGGTTAGACTATTTTCCTCATTCCTAAGAGATTTATGATTGCAGTTCTTGTACCAAATGACTGAAATCATTACTCAGCTGAAAAACAGATACCAGAGTGGTAGACTTATACCTCATTACACAAAATTCACAGATTTAGCTTGTGTAAGATGGCATGATGATCTGGACCTTCATCTGGAATATACAGTCCTGGATCTCCTACTTTAATATAGGTCATCCAAGCATAAAAATCTGCACAGCGTGCAGGAGGAGGATGTAGGAACTGATCCAGTTGTTATCTGCACACTGGGGCTCATTCAGCAGCACTAACCTCTATCCTGCTCTAAGGTGGAGTCTTCTCCCAAAGTTCTTGGCTAAATCCAGTTTGCCAAGGTAAACTCATCCATGCTTAATGTTCTCTGCCCACCAGCCTAGCCCCTTCTTTTAAACTTTACCTGACAGACACTGAAAGGTGATGTTATTGGGTTAGTACCTTCTGAGGATGTTGCTGAGATTGATTCCTTTGTAAAGGTCTGCTGTGGTAGCATTGATTTAGCAGAGTGATAGGTGAAATATACTTCTTGTTCCATTATTGGCCAAAAATGAAGACTTCCAAAAGAATAAATTCTCCTTAAATATAATCTGAAGTAACGAGGAGAAACTCCCAGCTCTGATACAAACCAATTCTGCATGAGAAATCCCTTTAGTTCCCTCAAGGGACATGCAATGAAAGCCTAAATCTTCATGTGAAGTTTCACGATTCTTTCATGTGAATTAAAGAATAATGGACTACTTAATCCATTAATGGACTAATAATGGATTAATTAATGGATAACCATTAATACATAGTGGATCTATCTCACAATCAAAGAAAGGACCATACTGCTACAGCACCTGAAGATCTTATACCTGCTACCACATGTATCAACACTCACAGAATCACAGAATCACAGAATCACAGAATGTTAGGGATTGGAAGGGACCTCGAAAGATCATCTAGTCCAATCCCCCTGCCGGGGCAGGATTGCCTAGACCATATCACACAGGAACGCGTCCAGGCGGGTTTTGAATGTCTCCAGAGAAGGAGACTCCACAACCTCTCTGGGCAGCCTGTTCCAGTGTTCAGTCACCCTTACAGTAAAGAAGTTTTTCCTCATATTTAAGTGGAACCTCCTGTGCTCCAGCTTGCACCCATTGCCCCTTGTCCTGTCAAGGGATGTCACTGAGAAGAGCCTGGCTCCATCCTCTTGACACTTGCCCTTTACATATTTATAAACATTAATGAGGTCACCCCTCAGTCTCCTCTTCTCTAAGCTAAAGAGACCCAGCTCCCTCAGCCTCTCCTCATAAGGGAGATGTTCCACTCCCTTAATCATCTTCGTGGCTCTGCGCTGGACTCTCTCTAGCAGTTCCCTGTCCTTCTTGAACTGAGGGGCCCAGAACTGGACACAATACTCCAGATGCGGCCTCACCAGGGCAGAGTAGAGGGGGAGGAGAACCTCTCTCGACCTGTTGACCACACCCCTTCTAATCCACCCCAGGATGCCATTGGCCTTCTTGGCCACAAGGGTACACACTGCTGGCTCATGGTCATCCTGTTGTCCACTAGGACCCCCAGGTCCCTTTCCCCTACGCTGCTCTCCAACAGCTCTGTCCCCAACTTGTACTGGTACATGGGGTTGTTCTTGCCCAGATGCAGGACTCTACACTTGCCCTTGTTATATTTCATTAAATTTCTCCCCGCCCAACTCTCCAGCCTGTCCAGGTCTCTCTGAATGGCTGCGCAGCCTTCCGGCATCTCAGCCACTCCTCCCAGTTTTGTGTCATCAGCGAACTTGCTGACAGCACACTCTAATCCCTCATCCAAGTCATTAATGAATATATTGAATAGAACTGGTCCCAGAACCGACCCTTGCGGAACTCCGCTAGACACAGACCTCCAACTGGACTCTGTCCCGCTGACCACCACTCTCTGGCTTCTTTCCTTCAGCCAGTTCACAATCCACCTCACTACCCGATCATCCAGACCACACTTCCTCAGTTTAGCTGCGAGGATGCTGTGGGAGACCGTGTCAAACGCTTTACTGAAATCGAGATAGACCACATCCACAGCTTTACCATCATCTATCCACCGGGTAACATCCTCATAAAAGGCTATCAAGTTGGTTGAGCATGACTTCCCCTTGGTGAAGCCATGTTGAGTGCCCCTAATGATCCCCCTATCCTTGATGTGCCTAGAGACAGCACCAAGAACAAGTTGCTCCATCACCTTTCCAGGGATGGAGGTGAGGCTGACCGGTCTATAGTTACCCGGGTCCTCCTTCCTGCCCTTTTTGAAGACTGGAGTGACATTCGCTTTCCTCCAGTCCTCAGGCACCTCTCCCGTTGTCCACGACTTAGCAAAGATGATGGAGATGATGTCTCCCATGAGACAGAGGACCCACAGGCACAGGGAGATTAAAGGACTTCCATATAGGGCTTTAGATGGAATTGGGGCACCAACACCCCCTCTGAACTTATAGTATTTGAAGCATTTGAACTCATATCTCTGTAAAGGTCCAGAACCACCCTTGTTTTCATGGCCTTGAGCAAACCACTACCTCGCTTACACTGTGGTGGCAGTTTTTGTCTTTTGTTTATGTGAAACAACCTAACAGGCACTCCTGGTGAAAGAGAGCTGGACTCTCTGTAACGTCTCTGCGATGTCTTTGTTTGTATGATGCACATGGGAGTCCCATCCTGGTTAACATGCTCTCCTTCAGAAGCTGGTGCATCTTAGGAAGAGATTTACAAAAACCACTATGCACACAAACCACAGATCCTTTTGCTGCCATGGGGAAGCGTAGTGTCTTGCTGTAATATGGGACAGAGGATACCTCCTTTCCCTCTACTATTTTGCCACTGGCTTGTTGGACAGTTTTGATATGACGTGGTGTATGTTTCTCTCTCTGTCCACCTCACGTCTTCCACGCTTCGTCTGTAAGAGCACACAAAGGTATCCCTTGGTTGTCTTTAGAAAAAACAAACCCAACAAAAAGACCCACCTAAAACAAACAAAAGAAACCCCAAACAAATAAAAATATCTCAAACCAATTCACATTAAGTTTAGTCATTTGGGGTAAAAACAAAGGACCTTCTTTGGATACCAATACATGACCTTCTGTCCTTAGACATCTGCAGTGAATGGGAGATACACTTGCTCATTTATTTTAAGAGAATTAATAACCAGATTAACATAGCTGATTGGGGTGGCTCTAGAAAACTGAGGAATATACTCAAATTCTTTAATAATGTATGAATCCTGTGACAGCAGCTCTACCAAAATGCTTTCCTGACTCATTCATTGTAGTTGTCTGTTTTTGAATCTGAAAGATAAAAAAAAAGGAAGAGAAATTTTAGGAACTTACAGATTGTGACCTCAGGCTCTTTGAGCTTTGGGAGAAGGATTTTTTGTTGCTGACTTTTTTTATCTCTTTCTTTTGCAAATCATGTGAATAACATAACTACTGAAAGAAGCTACCCTAAAATAAGTAGTCTGTAATCAAAGCTAAAAGCAGAGGGTCATAAATGTTGCATCGCCCTGCATTCCACTTTGGATTCTGTACCCAGTTTTGTATATTATAACTCAATCTATTAAGAAGATTAATTTGAGCTTTTTAATTGACAGGCTTCTCAAGATTCTGTTTTATTTCTGTTCATATTTCATATTGTGAGTATCATCATGCCACCAGGATACAAAGAATTTCACTTTCAGCTATGCTTCAATGCTGCTGAATCATAGTAACCAAATTCTACCTTCAAGCCCATCTGTCCAAGGAGAACAAGAATCAATTTGAAGTTTATCTGTGTACAAACTGTTCATAAATCACTAAGTTGTAGGAAGTACTGTATCAGCTTCAGAAACATTACATCATTATCAGCAGCTTCTTTTTTGTTGGTCACAACCACTAAAAATGTATCAAGTTTAAAGAGCAATGATTTTGGGGAAGATTTTGTAAATAAATAATGGGAATTTTGTGCTTAATATTTCCCTGTTAACACTTGAGTTTTTTATTGCACTCTAAAACTTATCAAGCTTGTCTCTAACAATAGCAAGAGCTGAAAGTTTTATTGTTTGGTTGGTTGTTTTTTTCCCTACGGAAAAGTTACTGTTTCATGTTATTTCATTATTTCAGCAAGTGATGCTTCAAGAAACACAATAGCTCCCAAGCGTTGAGAAAATCTTTTGATTTCATCACAAAAGCAGAAGCATGTCATGCTCTGCTTCACATGTTCTCTTGTGGTGTCTTCAGTTTCACGGTTCCAGGATTGCAGACTTTGCTTCACAACACCCAGAAAAAGAGCAAAGATTCCCAATGAAGGGAGAGGCAGATGTCAGTGATGCAAAGCCTAGTCCAGTGGTTCACAGCGAGGGTTTGCAGCAGATTAGCGATTCAGGGATGTCATGTGGACTTCCCTTGACTGTTGACTTCAGTGGACCCTCCATGGTATCGGTGTTCACACAGCACAATGGTCTTCCCAATTTATCTCATCTTTCGATGACTTATCTTATCAACACCAAATCCAGTTCTGCAGCTGCTTTCCCAGTTCAACTTCAACTATCATTAATCACCATATTAAAGCATGATACAGTGGAAACATTAGTTCACTCCACTGCAAGGAAAGCTCTTAGCTCTCTGCATAATACTTTTCCAGTATCACAGGACATCCCACTAAAAGAATACAGAATTAAATGCTGCAGACCCTGCACCCTAATATGGGTATGTTTTCACGAGAGCTTCTTTACTAAACAAAGTTCTGAAGCCTTCAAAAAACCTAGTTTTATAATAATACATTTGAGGGAACTTCTGTTGTGTTCAATTTAGATCAATTTTAAAGCATGTTATTCCCAAGATCTAGCTGACTTGGAGACTGATCTTTATGGTTTCAATGAGTAGGTGGAGGGGAAACCTGCAGACAGAGAATCTTACACATTTAAGAAATATAACTGCTGGCACATTAGGCCTTCAAGCAGTTCAGGGCTGATTTTCCAAGCATTCGGTGTCTTCCTTTATCAGATATTTATGTAGGCTGGCGAAGCGAAATAAATATTCAGACCTAGGATGCTGTGAAATGTATTTATGTTCATTTACTGTTGCTATATATCATTGGAAAAGGCACAGAAAAACATTCACAGAAAGATTTGCATCACCAGAAGAAGCTTGGTATATAGTAATTATGCTATATTTTAGGTACAGAGGACAAGAAACTTCAGAACTGAAGACATAACTGTATATTGTTTTTACAATTCAATTTAATCAGACTTTACTGAAATTCATAACTGAGTAAAGGATGCAGTGAGCTTAAAGTATTAAAATAAAATGTTTAGTGTTTGAAAAATTATAGCATACCTCTACTTTTTCATTTAGTAAGATCAGTTAATCAACATGACCCATACCACCAAGTACATTTGCAATAGCTGTAGGAAGACATTTCAGATTTAAATAGTACTGCATGCAGTGTGATTTTTCAGCTTGCATATTGGCATTAATAGAACTCCTCCAGGCAATGCTAAATTATGTTTTATATGCTATGGTGTAAGAAACCAAAAATAGACTTGATAAGCAAATAGTAAGGTGAAATATAGCACACTCAAAAGATAAGGATGAACTTTTGGCCCTGTGTATCCTACATGGCCATGGAGCCCATGTGAACTGTTCCATCAGCTCTTTCACCTCTTGAAATGGTAATTTAAAAAAATTTTCATATGGATGGAATTCACCTGCCCACATGTAGCTAGTACTGTGTCTTGTTGTGTAGTAGTAGTAGTGCTTGCCACCCACTTATATCATATCATAGATCATATGATATCATAGACTGGTTTGGGTTGGAAGGGACCTTAAAGATCATCTAGTTCCAACCCCCCTGCCACAGGCAGGGACACCTTCCACTAGACCAGGTTGCTCCAAGCCCCATCCAACCTGGCCTTGAACACTGCCAGGGAGGGGGCAGCCACAGCTTCTCTGAGCAACCTGGACCAGTGTCTCTTCTCCTAAAACTCTTAGCCACCCATATCAGACTGTCCCACATGATTATTTCTGCTTTTACTGGAAAGTTTGTATTGTTTATTTACAAATATCTGTGTGCAATTCAATAACTTCCGCAGCAAGGAACTTCCTGGAAATCAATGAGTCACTTTACCCAGGACGATAATCGGCACATTTAAGCATACAAATTGGACTGGGCCGAGCAGGATGTGTCTGGGGGAATCTCCAGAACTGTACGAAATTCTCACCTGGGGAGCTCCTCTAACTCTCAGTTAAATGGTTGATTGTTCACTCAGTCCCCTAGTTTCAGTTCTGTCCAATGCCTCAGAACAGTCCATTATCTCATCTATGCAGACAACTAGTTGGGCAGTCCCTGAAACACCCAGGGAATTAATTGTTTAATTGCACTGTGCAAGAACAGGCACAATCCTGATACTCAGCTACACCACAATTGTAACTAAGGAGCAAATTTTATTTTCATACCTACAAGGCATTTACAACTGAAGTCCCACAGCAGTTACCACATGACCAAAACCTGGGCAGATGAGTTGCATCCAGAAAGTGCTTCCTTCTCACCACTTAGTCTAGGGAGTCCGGAATAACTGCTCCCACTGTTTATGTCTGCACTTAGTCTTGAGTCCCAGACACTGTGATTTTCAGGCATGACTCACTGTTATCTTATGACAACTCTGAACCATATGCTAACGTCAAATGGAAATTAAGATGGAAGTGTGAAAGTTTTGAACAAACACAGAAGGAAATTGCTGGAATAGCTTTCTGATCAGAGCAGCTAAAAAGCTGACTGAATTATCATTCTTATTCTGTGATGAACTTTTTTCATTTTTAAGGTATGGTCGCCTGTGTAGTAAGAGTCAGAATACAATAATTACATCGCTCCAAGTAAAAACTGTTTTGAGGTGCTGGGACATGTTTATCAGTGTTGCTAAACTGCTGGAATGATCCTTGGCATGCTTTCCTCCTGGGCCAAAGAACACTCTCTCAAACAATTCCCAGGCACAAGAATTGAGAATCAATGTCTGTATCTGTATTAGAAGTTGCTCAGCTCAGTAGAAGTGGTTACATAAACAGAAATAGTTGTGATGGGAATTCGACCGCTAAACTCTACACTGCGGGGAGGTGGAGGGGGCAGGCGTGTTGCATCAGGTTAAGTCTAGTCTGGTCCCATGGATGGGATTGCACTTTAGTGAGGGGAACACATTAGCTGAGCTCTTGGAGTCCTCCAGTTTATCTCCATCTACAAGGATTACAGCTCACAGCTCAAGAACACTCCACAGTGTAAAACAAAGCACAGGCAATGGGGATGATCAGGAGATTCACTTCTCAAGTAAATGCTTGAGCCAGCTGTAGAGTTCAGTGACTATTGCCAAAAAAAGTTTGGAATAAATCATTCTGTTTTGGAAGCTAAGGGAATCAACCAGCTTATATGCAAGCATTGCTGTGCCAGGTGACCTTGATTCCCAAGGACTTCTGTCAAGAACTTGCAGCATACCAGCATAGACTCAGCCCATCCCTGACAGTCCTTTCCAGTTTTCTATTGATATAAACTGAAAACCTGCTCTTTAACTTCATTATTTCTGCTACAGAAATTGAAAGTGTCAGTTAAAAGCTGAACTTCTGAAGGGTCTCGCAGTGATCCAGGATAGATTTCTGGTTTAAATACATGCTTAATTTTGGCTTAATTTGCTCATTTAATTCTCTGATGGGAAAAAGAAAATAGTAAATTTTCCTATGATCTCCATTTGAGAAGACAGAATGTCTCAGGGAGTACCATATTGGGGAAGTCTTGGAAAAAGAGAAGGAAGAAAAAGGGAAATAAAGCCTCTAATAGTCTTATTTGTCATTCAGAAGTTCACTGCAAGAAGCAGAGTTAAAAAGTCATTTGAAATACCTAGAGATGAAGCAGGTAGCAAGAAAGAAAGCAGAGGCATGATTGAAGATTTATGAGTCAATATTTAGAACAACTTTAATAGTCCTAGACTGATAAACACACAGAATTAACCCCTTAAATTCTCTGTTGTGCAAGTAATATTTTAGCAAATGTCTTCATAGGGTTCTGATATATATGTTCTCATTTATCAGAAAACAGATTTGACATGATGGATGTTTGCTGCCTTTGATTCTGTCCAGGCATCCTTCCACCCCCCAGAGAGATCAGTGATAAATAATTTTCTACAATATAGTGGAAGAAATGCACTTTCTCACACTCCAGTTTTTCTCTCCCTTGTCACTCATGTTTTGCATGACATCCAAGGAAAGATTTACTATATTATTGTTTGGGTTTTTTTAAAAATTATTTTCTTTTACTGTTTGGTCCTAAGGTTCCAATGGTAAATGGAAGTATAGAAGACTTAAGAGAATCAAAAGTTTGACAAAGATAAAGGGTACATAAAAGCACTGATAAAAGAAAGTCTAATCTTAGTCTTTGATGATGGCAGTGAAATACTAAGACGGTCTCATTCTCTCAGGGTTTACATTTGTAATTTTAATTCATGTCAAGGGAAGAAATGTTAAGATGTGTTATGTCTGGATTTGCCAATTCAGAACCCCAGTTGCTAATCCACAGTGCCAACACCTTCCTGAAATATAAGAAAAAACTTCTTTACTTTGAGGGTGCCAGAGCCCTGGCACAGGTTGCCCAGGGAGGGTGGGGAGTCTCCTTCTCTGGCGATATTCAAAACCTGCCTGGACGTGACCCTGTGCAACCTGCTCTGGGTGACCCTGCTTTGGAAGGGGGTTGGACTAGATGATCTCCAGAGGCCTCTTCCAACCCCAACCAGTCTGTGATTCTGTGATTCTAGGAAAAGTGGCATCTACAAGAAATGTAGGGCAGGTATTTCATGCATTCCTACCACTTTTGTCTCAGAGAAACTGCAGGATTTGTTTTTCCTCAAACCCCGATTTTTGAAAAAAGGAAGAAAAAAGAGAAAGACTTGAGAGCATTGCCTTTCACTGGATGATTTCTACAGAATCATGAGTACTGTTTGTGAAAAAAAACAGAGCAGAAGTGTCAACATCTCTAATGCCAGTATCACGGCAAGCATTAGCACAGGGTGTTTTTTCTGGTTTTGTAGCAATGTTTTTTGCTCTGAGATGATGCCACCATGCCAGCTGAGGCAGAGGGGGGAGCTTTCCACTTTCCACAGTATTAACTCTGTGCTACATTATATATACTTGGGAAAACTTATGTTTTAAGCAGCCAACACAAGGTGAGCTACTTCTGTGAAGTGAATGGCGTCAGACTTGCCTCCTCCATAACACGACTTAGCTTTTTCATGCAAAGATGATGTACATTGTGTCAGAGCGTTTTCATTTGGCATCCCATGGGGTGTCAAAATTCATGTGCTTGGTGTCTTATTCACAGTTTATCTTCCAGTGCAAACACAAAGGTAATGTAATAAAGACAAGTCATATTGTAGGAAAATAAGATCTAAGTGTTAAATGAAACTGCTTCCGATCATGCCCATCCCTTCTTTATGGAGATTATACTCAGTCGGGGAACAGAGATATCAAGTAACTGGAGCTAGCTGAAAAACCTTTGTTGAAAATGTACTGTGGAAAATTGTTTTTTTTTTTCAGTGATACAGTATCACTCTAAAAAAAAAGGAATACGCGTCTGCCTTCAGTAGTAACACTTCATGCTTCACCCAAAAATAAGAAACTTGAAAACTACACTATTTCTTTTATGGTTTTGGTATTTCCTGGGCAAAACAAGACAATGAGGAGAAATTCGTTTTACTCTGAGGGAGCCTGACCTGATCCAGCTTTGGTCCTAAAGCAGTGTAGTCTTGTTAGCTGGACTTCAGCTGAGCTAATATCTGCTGTCTCTCAGCAGCATGTATAATATCATTATAGTGAGACTCCAAGAATTATCATGGTCAGAGACAGTCTTTCTGCGTCCCCTTACTTTGTAAGAAGGTAGAATCACGGAAGATGCAACAGGCAGGTTGTTTTTTCCTGCAGCTTGCTAGAAAGTGCTACTTTGAATGCTAGTTTGGCTCTTGGAAAATATTTTAATTCGATATTTGATTAAGAAGCCAGTGGTTCTTAGATTCTGAGCACAAAAGAAATATTAACAATTCTTAATTAATTTTCTCATCTTGCGAAACACCAACAAACTTATTGCCTGCTTCTGTAGAATAATTATGTGATGACTTTTACAATGGGTTTCTTCTTACTTATCATAATTTAATTCTAATGTAATAGACTTTCCCCCTCCTCCCTCAATTTTCTTCTCCTTCATTTCTCAGTTTCTGTTTCATTACTGAATTGTCATCAAACTTCACAGCCATCCTGCTACATATATTATTCCTTCAACATATATTATTCCTTTTTGCAGATTTCAAGGTGTGCTCTCATCTTTTCCACAACTCTTGCTCTAGTATTAAATTTATATACTCTGTATTTCAGCAAATCAAAAAGCTTTTACTATTTTTGTTATAGCAGAAAAATCTTGTCTTCCTGGGCTCTTTATTATTCATTTTATTTATTCAGAAATATGTTTCAAACTAGTTTATTTTTTTCATACCATAGTATGTATGCATTCAAACTTTTAAAAAGAGCAATTACAACTCATGTTCAAGTCTCAAAAAGGTTTTGATTCAGATATCACACCATTCTGAAAGATTAGTTTTCTCTTTGTAAAATGCCACTCATATTAACAATTGATTTTGCTCATTTTTCTTTCTTTAACACATTTGTCATTCTTATCAATAAATCTATTCACTTTCATTAGAGAAGAGCCATCAAATGTACTGATAATTCAGCTAATGTTTACATTGGTAATCTGTTGACTAGAAAAAGATGATCTGTTAATGAATGCATTAGCAGAATGGGAACATAAAGCTGCTAAATGAAATGGTATTACTTAACGTGATACAACCAGGATTTGTTAAGATTCTTTGTTTAGGGGGAAAAAAAAAGAGTTATTCAAAGACCAGTAATCTTCCTGAGGTGTGTTGTACTGGAAAAGAGACAACTTTTTTTTTTTTTTTTAATCTCTGCATGAATGTGGTTTTTGTCCTGCAGACCTCCAAAATCCAAGTTGGACCATATATCTAACATTTTACGGTGTCATAAATTCAAGCTGTATGCTGTGTCCTGTAACATGGAAAAATATCCTTAAATAAGTCACTTAGAAATCTGCACAAATATATTATTTGTACTGTGCTGTACGTAACACATCTTTTCATTCTCCTTTCCCAAGCTACTTAATCTAGGCTCAAGTAACAGCCAGATAGGAGCATCTTGAATGCTACAGATACAGAACAAGAAATCCCATCTAGTAATTGACAGATATCAATTGAGGAAGTTAAATGAGTGTATAGATTTAATTTTGCTTTATCATGGAAATTCAGTTCAAGGAGAGAAATAAAAAATGTGGATTATGTAAACGAAACTAGTTGGTCTTGGCTCCCATTGCCATCAGTCAATAGTGAAGCATATGGACCAATTCACCTTGTCCTAAAGCAGTGCCTAAAACTGTTCTGAAACCATCCTGAAAAAGGCTGGTTTTGTCCATTAGTTGCAAAGGGACACCTGAGCAACCAGGTGTGCAGACTGGGATTGTCTGGCACTGGATGAGAAAAATGTCACATCCAATTTAAAATGTAATTATTCAATATGCATCTCCCATCTACATTCGAACTGTGCCCAGATTGGATTGCTAGATAGTAATTTCTGGAGCCACAAGTGTCACGTATAAAATTAAATATCTTAACACTTCTTAACAGTTCATTGCCTGCTCAGTGCAAACACTCTCCACTTCTGGATGCCAGATAGCAACAGAGACAAGAAGAAAATTTAAAAAAACAAAAGGATGTTACACTTTTTATTTATATACAGTGGTGGACTTAGCAGTGGACTCGACGATCTTAAGGGTCTTTTCCAACCTAAATGATTCTATGATTCTATGATTATTTGCCTGTGCTTTACAAATCCTGTAATTTTTACATCTTCAGCATGGGTAGAAAATTCTTTACTGTCCATCAGTTGAACCCTAACATCTCAGCTTGAAATAATAATACTTTTTTCCCGACACCCTGGTAATTGTTTCAGCTCATGGAAGACACATGGAGCTTTTCTGTCTCACTTTCTCTTTCTCCCTCTTTTTTTCTGCTTCTTTTAGTCCACGATCTCTGAATTATAAACCATGTGGCTTATGCAGACATGCTTGTTGAGAGAAAGAAATCATTCATTCAATACATTAGGTGTTGGGTTTTTGCTGGTTTTTTTGGGTTTGGTTTGGTTTGTTCCCAAGGGCGTTTTCCAGGTTCTATGTGGAGTTCTAGAGGCCAACAACAAAATGTTTCCCCAGTATCATCTTAATAAAAAGATTCTTTTGTGCAAAATAAACAGATCAAATGCTTAAATACGAAGTCTTTTAGCACATGCCAGTATCATATTTGTAGTAAGTAAGCATGTCTCTTGGAATTACTATGGATATTACACAGGTGTCCAGAAGGCAAGCAGAAGAGGTTTTGTGTTGCAGTATCCCTGAATGCCTCTGCAAATGAGAATGCCAGTTCATGTTCCTGGATCTAAGATTTGAACAAATTATGGTAAAAGATCTCTGGCTTTGGCAGCATTTACTGTCTTTTCCCTCATTAAAACCCTTGAGAAAGGGCCTGGCATAACTTCACCAAATAATTTCATGAAAATAACAAAACTATGCTAAATGTCCTTTTTTAGCAGTTGTTAATCCTCGTCACACATCAGCTGTCAATCCAGACCCGATCCCTAAATCTAGCCCAGCATTCTTAGCCCAGTATTCTCATGATAATGAAAAGTTAACTCATAATTTGGATCGAAAGCACAGTGAAATATAACCATTACCACGGAATTCCAGTAATCAGGGATATTTACTTGCTTTTCTGGAATTTTCAACTGAGCCTGAAGTTGCAGGCCAAGCTGGAACAACCAGTAGCGGAGACGTCCAGGTTGAGAAGACTTTTGTTCTTATCTTTCCATATCTTCAAATCAGAGCATCCCAGAATCATTTAACTGGGAATAAGCCACTGGCTTTTGGGATAAACTTGTATACATGGAGCGTGCCTCTCTTATATCTTATTAAAAAAAGAGCAATGGAAAATATCCTACCTGCTATGGAAATGTAAGCTGCTGCCCAACCATGTCGTATATCAGAGCATTATGTGTGCTTCCTAGTGAATGTGAGTATACAGTTAATATTCACAGTATATCAAACTGAAATATGACAGAGAGCAAAGGGCCTCTAAACCAGTGAGATTTCTTCAAAATTATCACAGAAGAAGGGGACTGATAATGGCTACATTTCTACCCTATTTCTGTTATGGAGTTTTTAAGGACCTATTATTCAGTTTTAAAGCAAAACATTGGGACCTATAACAGGCATTGAAATGTGAATCCACAGAAACAGAGATGAATTAAAGACAAACAAGCTGATTTTAAGGTAAGAAATGTCCTAAAGGCAGCCTTCAAGAAACCTTTGGACAGATACGTTTTAACAATCCGTTGGCACATTCCAGCCTGAAACTTCTAACGAAAAATTAGCTGACTGCTGCATAATAATGTTTGACAACAGTGATACGGTATTTAGGTGTAACATCTCTCATCTAACAACTGAATAACATTTATAGGCAATTAATTGGGACTGACCATGTATCTTAGAGGTGGGGAAATATTTCGTTCCTGTTTTTAACATGTGAGCTTTCATGTGTATGTCCATAGTGTTTAAATACAAATTGAGTCATAAAAACAATGAGACAAGTTCAACCACAGCACTGTTACCAAGTCCAGCTTTAACCTCTGAGCAGTTAAAATCCTACTGGTGCAAAACCCAGCATGAATATGTGCCCAGGGGAACATGCCACAAGGTTCCCAATTCATACTTTACAAATGAGCAACAAGTGAAATAGAGAGAGCTGGTTTCCCATAGCCAAATTACAGTATAAATACAATTATGAGAAACACCCTACTGTTTACAAGAAAATGAAATATTTCAGTTTAGAATAGTGTCTGCCAGGGACTGCTGTGTCCCCATTCTTCTTGATAGGCCAAACTGTACCTTCCCTTACCCATTAAAGTCCTTAGTCTTGGAGGGACCATAATCCAGGGAAAATCTTGGCAGCCAAGAAGCACTAAGAGAAGAAAAATATGAGGAAAGTAATAAGCTTTAGTGGAGAGAAGGATCTTGAGGTGATGGATCTAGACATTCCAAATTTGTTGAGTGTGAAGGAATGATTTTTAAAAATATAGGTAGTCATGATTTTTTTTAATTAGAGGTCTTTGTTTTGTTTCCAGTACATAATTTCAATAGAAGATTTTTTTTTTTTTTTTAATGGTCTTACAAATGAGTTCTCTTTTTGGTTCTAGGTGGAAGGCTCTTGTAAACACAAGGGAAAAGAGTCTTAAATATTATAAGTTTCTCCAATACCACTTCTTATTACATTTTCATCTTTCACAATATAAATTAAGAGTTGTCACAGTAAATGTACTCCATCTGAAAACAAGTCAGAGCAAATCTGGGTCACTGATTTGTGGAAAGATCTGTTCTCTGTCTGCAGGTTTTTGATAGTTTTATAAATAACTATGACTACAGTATTGAACATTGTATATTTCAAGATAGTAGATAAAAGTTTCAGAAATTAGGAGAAGCCAGATGAAGAAAAACAGGAATAATTTAAATAAAAGGTCAATGCTATAGGTAGAAATAGGATCTAATTCAGATAAACGTAAAATATTCAGCTGTGGAGCAAACACTGACAAAGAGCATATATTAAATGAAAGAAGATGCTGACAAAATTTGGAGAGTACTATAGAAAGAAAAATAAAACAAGACACTGCATGGATGAGTGAAGAAAAATAGAAAGGAAAAACTAAATAAACTTTTGTATGGAAAGAACTGAATGGAAAATTATAAAATTTGTTAGCACTAAATCCTGCTTCCTTCAAAGTCAAGGTCAAACTTACTGACAATCATGGCAAGCATGAACTATAAAAAGCTCTGGCTAGTTATAAACAATAAATATACAGTTATTTCAAAAGTAGTTTTGATGGGAGATGAAGGAGTTGTACGGGAGTGTCTATTTTAATTAAAGACAGTAAAGATCCCTACTATATCAATCACTTCTGCAAGAAAATGTTCTCCTGCCAGCACTGACTTTCAGCTATTTTAGTTTAGACTAAAAATATCACTGCAAAACAATATTCATTATTGCTCTGATCCATGGAGTTTGAAGTTGTCAAACATTTGTTTTCTGTATATTAAACATCTGAAGTTACTATGAACTCTGGAGAGTGAGGTACCATTTTATTTTGAGGCTGCTGCAGCCTGTTATAAGAGTGGACACACGCACACACACACATGTTGATTTGTTTTTTCTTGCGTTCTCCTCTTCAAACTTAAATACCTCATTTAAAACTTAAAATGCATCATCCTTTGTTGCACTGTGTCAGACCAAGGACATTCAGAGGCACCTTTTAATTTGGAGCGACATCACTCACAGCTTTTGATCACGCACTTTTATGGCTACACTGCAAATATAGGTCATGATTCAAGTGAGTTTACCATGTAATGTACAAAGAGACAAAACAAAGAATGCGGGAAGTATCCCTTCTATCATCATAGTATCTTGGTGTTCAGCACCTTTTTTTTAACACTGTCATGGACTTTTTTCCCAATGTGAATCAGGGCTTCACACACTCCTGAGAAATTAATATTCCACTCCCCATTTTGCATGTGGGTAAAGTGAGGCAGAGCCAGATGAGACAATTTGTCTTTCTTTGCAGAGGCAGTACCTAAAGCTGAGGAACTCCAAAATGGTTCCTATCTATCTCTTGTATTTGTGTACATTCCCCAGCTGCATACTTTCTTCCACTTTGGGTCCTGATACTCACCATCCTTGCCTCCAGTCCCACTCCCTTCTCATAAGAACATAAAATAGATACAAAGACCAGCAGAAAATCATGGGATGCAAGAATCATGGTCACAGAAGAGCAAATACAGTTCTTCGAGGTTTTCCCTTTTTGTTTCACATTTCTATCACTATTTCACCTACCTTTCATGGTAGACATTTAGGAATTGTTGCATAGAGGAGATTGAATTTGTGGTAGCACAATTTTGATTCCTACCTGAGACCTGAACAGTACATAATTTGCCAGTTTTGTGCACAGTTTGCCACTTTAAGTGCAGCGTAACTGCACAGCAATTGGAGTTACTTTAGATTTGTAGTGTTTAAGGGGGTCAGGAACTGACAAGAAATCTGGCAAAGCATATCAAGCTTTTCTCTTCTGCACATAAGAACTGAGAGTCCGCCTAAAGCAATATCCTGTTCTGACAGGGATCAGGAAAAGATGCTTAATAAATGAAGTAGGGCAGCTTGGATCAAAATATATTGAGAGGGGAAGGAACAAGGTGTTTTCTCTTCTACATTTGTTTGCTTCATCTCTTGTGGAAAAAAAACTTTCCTCTTCCTCTTTTGTGCACCTTTGTCGATACATGCACAGATGCTGACATACAGACATTGGTGCCAGGTGATGCATTTCAAGTTGCTAAGGACAGTAGAATGTAGATGTAGAATGTATTCTGATATTTTAAAGACTATATTGAGGGGGAGATTTTTTTGGGGATTGCTAATGAGGCCTTAAAAAGGGAGTTTGTTTTGGTATTAACTGCTATTTTGATTTCAGCAGTGCCAAGTAAGCCTGGTACAGTCATGTAAATCTGTTTTAGCTTGGATCCTACATGAGAATAAGTCAGGTTGGTTTTAATACTGAAAGGCTTACCAGAGTAACAGTCTGCAAGTGCAAAATGACAAATGATACTGAACCATCTGTGTTGTCTTGTGGTGACCAAAACCAAGGCAAAGCATACATGTGGTCAACAGCTAAGCAGCATTTCCAGATGGCAAACACTAGCTTTAGACCCCAGTCTCACAGAAATGAGCTTATCTGAGGGGTGTCTTATTAGGGAAGGCAAGAAAACTTGCATCCAGAGATTGTACCACTCTCCTCTTTTCCCCTTCCTCTCCCTTTTTCTCTGCCCAGTTAAGTGCAGTGATGTCCTACCTGTTGGGGAATAGATACATTACTCACTTTGGTCTAAATATTAGCACCTTAGCACCCATACAGCACCATCCTAGGAATATTTGGTACAAAATACTGTCTTGATTTACATCTTTTATATTCCTGACTTGGCTTAAAGCCATAAACACAGACTGATTTAGATTTAAAGGGACCTCTGAAGATCATTTGGTCCAGCACTGCACTCAAAACAGAGTGAAGCCTCAGTGCAGTTCTTTGCAGGGCCCAGGATGAAAGCTTCCTACAAAAAGTAGGAGAAAACAGTAATAATAAACTAACTACTAGACAAAAGTGCAATCTAGCCTGAAATTTGAAAAATAATAATTCATTTTCCTGATGGTAGCACAGAGAGGTATGCACACTCATACATAAAAGAGGGGAATGGTATTGCCTCCACAGATGGGTGAACACCCATCAGATGTAGCATTTCATGGTCACAGCTCGAGGCCACTGAATGGGAATACACAGAAACTGTCGAAGTTCCTTTGGTTTCTGTGGGGTCACTCAGGGAGTAAGATGTCACTCAGTTTGCCAAAGGTGGTAAATACTGGCTCAGACTCTACAAAGAAAACACCTGAAAACAAGGAGAACCATTATACGACAGTCTCCATCTCGGTCTTGTGCAATACCGTCTACCTTTATGCAACACTGATGCATTATGTGCTGCTAGGAACAGTGCTCTGCTTTTCTTTGAATCAAGTGAGAGAAGGTATGAAAGTTCATGCTGAAGCCGAAACTCATTCAAGCATGAAGAGTAGAATAAAGAGGTGTGTCTCTGTGCTTTGAAAAGCAAAATGGCTTAAGCACACACATGCTCATATGGAATAAACTGTTTTGATCAAAAAACTACCCTAGAAACAGAATAGATCCTTCTGCTCAATGCACTGAAGAGGCTTGTAATTTCTTATAAGTTTAAGTCACTTTTTAAACGTTGCTTTAAATAATGAAGGCAGTGGGAGGGGACATCAGTACACCAGTGCTTCATGTCCCTCCTTAGATTTCAGTTCAGTGATGATCCAGTCATACTGGAACAATTTTCTTCAAAGATTAAAAGAGCTTGAAGCAAATGGTAGCACCAAAAGTGAGTCTGATGTTATGTAAAATGGACTGGATCGGGGTGCTCTTAAGACTCAGGTAATTCTGAGAAACAGAAAAGGGATAATCTAGTTGCTGTGGGGAGGATTGTTCCTTTACCTTCATACATATAGTCTCTGATTTCTAGCAGACCACTTAGTTCCAGTCCCTGAAAGGTGTGTAAGCACTTACTTCCTGCTGGAATACATTAAAGCCAAGAGGAATTAGATCCAGAAACGATCGTGAAGACCTGAGTCTTTTCTGTCCCTGAAGAGAAGGGCGATAACTCCCAGCCTCACTGAAGCATGCCAGAGATTATGGTACTTTGGGGTCTTGTGGGGAGCCAAGTTTTGCAGAATACCAGGTCACTGGGCAGATGACATACAGAAAGATGCGTGGATTGCACAAAACAAAGTTCAAGGGATAAAAGGATACCCATCAGGGTATGTGTGTGATCAGTATATTCTATGCCAAGATTTTGCCTGGAGACAACAGTGAGGGCCTACCCATTTCCAAGGGGGTTACCTTCCTCTTCAGATAAGTCACAATTGTTTAAAAGCACTCTAATTTGAATAAAAGTGCTTATATAGCACTCATCTTTATAGATGATTTATAGCACCCTCAGATGATTATCTATAAAACTAATGTAGAGATGGGGTAAATCAGAAACACAGAGCTGTTGAAAGAGAGAAGTCAAAATTTGAGGAAACAGATGTAAGTTGCTAAGGAAAATTTGGTTATTATATTCACATATATGTATTTCTGTGCCTATGTGTATACATATCTATACGTATGAGTATAAATTTTACATATATTAGATGTGTGTATGTTTGTGTTTATATATATGAATGCAGTTATAGATATATAAACCACATTGCTGCTAAATTATAGATTTTCTTACAGATGACTTGGGTTATACACACTTAAAATGATGTAACTCCACCATTAAGAATTGCATGAATGTCAGTATTTAGAATCATAAAATAATTCATGGGAAGTGACCTCTCTAATTCTCCAGTCCAACCTCATGTTCAAGGTAGTATTGACTACAGGGCCAAATCAGCCTGGTCAGGGTTTTATCCAGTCCAATCCTGAAAACTTTCAAGGCTGGAGACTGCAAAACCTCTCTGGGCAAACTGTTCCCCTTCTTGACTGTATGCATTTTTGAATGCATTTTGTCCTTTTGAATTTTCAGGAGATTCCTGTCAATCAATTCTCCTAGCTTGTCCATATCCCTTTGAAGGAGATCCTTGCCCTTAAGCATCTTAACTGCAACCCTCAGTTTGCTGTCATCCACAAACTTGATTTCAGGAATTCAGTCTTAAAAGTAAGCAATGTCTATAGCAGGACTGGATCATGTAATCTGCATAAACAGAGCCTTGCACAATCCTTTAATTCTACGTATTTTCCTCAGAATTGGTTAAATTCTAAAAACAGTGGAATATGTTCATATTTTTGCCTCAGGCAAGTCTACATTTGCAACATCCTACTTCTGCAGTCTACAACTACCTGAAGGGAGGTTGTAGTGAAGTGGGAGTCAGCCCCTTCTCCCAGGCAACTAGTGATAGGACAAGAGGACACAGCCTCAAGCTTTGCCAGGGGAGGTTCAGGTTGGACATTAGGAAGAATTTCTTCTCAGAAAGGGTTATTAGACATTGGAATGGGCTGCCCAGGGAGGTGGTGGAGTCACCATCTCTGGCGGTGTTTAAAAAAAGCCTGGACATGGCACTTAGTGCCATGGTCTAGTTGACAGGGTGGTGTCAGGGCAATGGTTGGACTCGATGATCCCAGAGGGCTCTTCCAACCTGGTGGATTCTGTGATTCTCTGAAGTTTAGAGAACCTTGTTGGTTTTGGTTTTTGTTTTTTGTTTTTTTTTTGCTTTTGTGTTATTTTAGAGTAGGTGTCACCCTACTCCCCACCCCCAATTTTCTTAAAAAATAAATGAGCATATGGTCCTACTGTCTAGTTTCTAACTCTTGATAAATGAAATCCCTGGCATACCCACAAGAGAGGAGAGGGAAGAACATTTCAGATATTTTACCATTTGATGCCATTTGCCTGGGTAAGGATGAGCCATATTTTAAGGAACATCATAGGTGTTACAGAGACACTCTACATGGCTCAGAGCCAGACTGAGTTGTAGAGCACACAAAATACTAGACGTCACTTCTCTCTAAAATAATTTTGCCTGCAAATTGAAACATGCCATTTTCCCAAGGGGAAAAAAAAAAGAAAAAAAAAAAAGAAGAAGAAAGAACAAGGCCTTTTGGAGACAATTCAACCTCTGTCAACACCTTGTCCTGAATATTTAGTTGTGTCAGTGAGGGCATCAGTTTTAAGGTGCTATGCAGGTACAATGCCGTGAGAGTGATTCATCTAACAGTGCTTTAAAATTTCAGCATTAAATCTAAGTGAGCTTTCTATATTTCCTTTTAATCCTTGAAGAGATGTAACTCCATGCAGAAGGATGGGCCAGGGGCCAACAGGTTGGAAAGTAGCTTGACAGAAAAATCCCTTGGAGTCCTGGTGGATCATGAGTTGACCATGAGCCTGCAATGTGCCCTCGTGGCAAGAAAAGGCCAACAGCATCTTGCCTGCACTAGGAGAAGAGAGGCCAGCAGGTCAAGGGAGGAGTTCCCTTCAGCTCAGCTCTGATGAGACACTTCTGGAGTGCTGGGTCCAGTGTTGGGCACCCAGTACAAGAGAGACAGGGACATACTGGAGTGAATCCAGTGAGGGACCATAAAGATGATAAAGGGATGAGAACATCTGACCTAGAGGGACAGGCTGAGAGAGTTGGAACAGTTCAGCCTGGAGTAAAGAAGGCTCAGGGGGATCTATCAATGTGTATAAATACCTGGTGGGGTGAGTAAAGATAGAGCAAGTGTCTTCTCAGTGGTGCCCAGTGACAGGACAGGAGCTAGTGGGCAGAAACTGAAACACAGGAAATTCAGTTTAAGCATAAGAAAAATCTTCTGTAGTGTGAGAGTGGTTGAACAGTGGAACAGGTTGCCCAAGGATGTTCTGGAGTCTCCATCCTTGGAGATATTCAGAACCGAACTGGACAAGGTTCTGATGTAGTTGACCCACTGGTCAAAGCAGACCAGGGGGCTAGGACTAAATGATCTCTGGAGATCCCTGCCAAACTCAGCAATTCTTTGTGATTCGGTTTGAAATTATACTTGAATCACCACTCTGGAAAAGCCCAGCTTTTCAACACCCATAGAGTTTCAAGACTCTGTAGCAGAGTGAAATGAATCACACTCAAGGATAATGAGAAGGATCCCCTCCAACAGGACCAGCTTTCTAAACAAAGTATGAAAGTGGTGGGGACACTAACAAACAACACTGATAGTGAGAAGAACATGTCCAGTTTGGAAAGTAGTGTTTATCACATACCAATTCTTCAAGTATTATTAAGTGGTTTTTTGGTCACCTGTGACTGTATTCCAACAATGAATATGAGCTTTCTTTAAAATCACAAATGCATCAGCAGATACTTGTTTTTATTATATTATAGCAAACATGTAGCATCATCTCCCTAAGGAAAAACATTCAACATGTGTTTGGTTATTCACTTCAACATTTTCAGCCAATAAAGTAACAAAAAGTAATACAAAATGACTGAGACCAGCTTAAAATGCAGCAAAGTATCCTTCAAAATTATTGAACATCCAATGAGGGCAAATTCTTGTTGACAAAGTTGACTTCTTTAGATTTCCGTTCTAATTTTGCAGAGCTATGTGTAATTATTAAAAAATTCAAACTGTTGTAGTACTTTCGATCCCTTTCCACTCAAGTAAACAGCAGAGAATGTAACAAAGTTCCTTCAACATATATTTATTTTAAAATCTTACAAATTGATCAAACTGAAGTTGCTGTAGATCCACAAATGTGACATAACCCGGATCAGAGTGTGATGAATCTCTCCAGTCCTCAGCATCACCCCAGCAGACACTTGAAGTAGGGGTAGGCACATGTCACCTTATGTCCTCGTTCTTCAGCAGCAGAGCCACGGTTGCTGACATAACCACTATTATTTCTCAGGCCTTCAGAAAAAGAATGCCAGGAAGAGATCATAGTGAAAAATCATATAAATAAGTGGAACGGAAAATTTTTAAAGAACACTTAGAAGGCTGAGCAGACACAGTCTTCTTGGTCACTTATGCTTTTCAGACCAAATCAAAGTATTATTTCCCGTCCACTAAATTGGGTTTCACCATTTGGTATAGAATGAAAGCCATTCACTTTCTTTCCTGTGCTCTCAACAACTCATTGTATATTCTTTCAGCATAGGAAACGCACAGGAAACACTAAAATAAATCATACTGATAACTTCACCTATCCAACATAAAACTGGAAAGTTAAGAAATAAAGTACTCTTCCCTGCATTCCCCTTGGCTGTCTGTCAATATCATCACACTTTTTTTCATAATATATTACAGAATCACAGAATGGTTAAGGGTTGGAAGGGACCTCTGGAGATCATCTAGTCCAATTCCCTGCCAAAGCAGGTTCACCCAGAGCACGTTGCACAAGGTCGCATCCAGGTGGGGTTTGAATATCTCCAGCGAAGAAGTCTCCACAATCTCCCTGGGCAGGCTGTGCCAGGGCTCTGGCACCCTCACAGTAAAGAAGTTCCTCCTCATATTCAGATGGAACTTCCCATGTTTCAGCTTGTGCCCATTGCCCCTTGTCCTCTCACTAGGCACCACTGAGAAGAGTCAATTGGTTAATGAAGTTTCACATTCCAGAAAAAGATGAATCTTTGTAAGTGAAAAAAAATTGCATCTCACCTCTTAAAAAAAAAACCAAAAACATCCTCCAAAAAAACCCCCAAAACACCAAAACAAAAGAATTTCCACCCCCTCAAAAAAACTCCCAACCAATACTGAAATTAGCATCCTTGAAGCAGAGGAAATACTTAGAAACTGAACTGTAAGGATGAAATTGATTTCACCTTACTTCAGTCATCTGAAAATTGCATTCCTTGGCCATTTTAAATCACCTGCTCTTCCTGTGTAGACAGAAGAAAGGAAGAGACACCCGTTGCAAATATAGGGGCATCCATTTTCAGGGATCAAACACTTTCTGTTACTATTTTAGCCGTTTTAGTTGTTACTAAAATTTTCCAATCAATCACTCAGAAAATGGGGCTTCATAAGGATTTGGCGGAAGTATAACAAAATCTATGATTTTCAGCTTAAACTGAAAACTTGTGATCTGCTCTGCAGACCATCCACAAGGCAGTTCGTTATGGGAGAGAAGAGAGAGCAGATGGTGGGAGGGGAACAAAGGACACACGGATCCCTGAGCAGGGACCAGGTGGAACTTTCTGCAGATACAGACCTGAATAAATAAATACTCAGCTGATGGACAATCCTTAATTTTTCCATTGAAAGGGGGTGCTGACATCCCTGGAAAGAATCCAGTAGACCATTTTTCATCAAAAGAGAAAATTTGAATCAAATCCAAACATTTCATGGAACTACACAGACTCGACAAAAAGTGAAATGCAAGGAGAAAGTAGTAAAGGTAATAATTTTAGATCAACTGTTTCTATAATGTCAAAACAGTTATGTTTTATTTTAACTGTTACCTTTTAGTTCTTTTTTTATATATAAAATTACATACTGTATAACTTTTAAATACATTGTATATTATTTTATGTCTTATATTAACATAAATAATATTTTTAACACTGCAATAGGTCTAGATGAAAATATTATGGATTTTTTTTATTTAATATCTAAAATAGTCTTTTTCTTGTTCAGAAAAAAAAACCATTTTGCTCATAGATATTCCAAAAAAATTGGAATTTGGTTTATGTTTCCACATAGTTCTTAGGTAAAATCTCAACTATGACTTAAGAGTGCTAAGTACACAGCACTTTAAAACACGAACCAAAATGGATTACATTGCATTTCATTCCACTACTGCTGGAATAAAGTCTTTTATTTTTAGCAGCAACAGAAACATTCCCGCATCCCTAACAAGCAATAAAAGCAGCTGTGATAGAAGACAGTCAGGCAGAAGATATTTTAACCTGAACATATGTATACCTATTTCACAGTCTTATCTTTGTTTCTCTAAGATACTTGCTTTCTTTCGGTTCCTAAAAAGAAGGGACTTTGTGTAGAGCTGAACTAATTGTAGAATCTTCTGTTTGAAAAAAATGATGCCTATTTTTGACTCCTAGTTTTATCTGCTCCTCTTCAGTTGCCTATTTTGTTTTCCTTGTTTCCTTCAGTTTTGGCAAGAAGAGCATCAGGTAGTCCGTGATGACCCTGGGTGACAGGCTGCGCTGTACCATAGCACAGCCAGGGGACGGCTCATGTACTGGGTCTGTCACAGATGACAAGGCAGAGTCATGCAGTGTTGGATGGAGGTATAAGCACTCATAAAGTATAGCGTTCCATAGATTTATGCTTATTTAACCCCCCAAAAGCCATTTTTTTCTTCCTTTTTAGAATTTAAATGGATTTACCTAAAAAAATAGGTAAAATATTTCTTCTGTTATTGTTTCAACACCTACCTTTCCCTTTCCCTTCCTACCAGCTACCACTTTGGCAGCTGAAACCCTCTCTGCTTATTTAATATAATTTTATAAATAGTTTTCATTCCAGAATGCATCAATTAGAAAAAAAAAAGGCAGTTCTACCTGCATTTTTTCAACAGTTGATGAAGAGAAAAATGCCTCTAAAAAACACAGCTTGCAGTTAGATAGACATAGGCTTCTTATTTTCAGGACTACGTCTTCCAGGGTAAATACATCAAGTTTGCTTATTAGAATAATTGCCACAAAGCAGTGAATCAGTCTCAGACAAATTGTTCTTGTCAGTTTTGGGTTTCTACACAGAAGTTTTGAAGTATATGGTGGCGAAGTGAGGAGTGTTGACTCCAGACTTGTATGAGTGCAGAAGAAATAGCATCCTTAGGTTAAATGTTTTCCACTTGCTTGTTGGTGACTGACAAGCTGTCGATACGGTCTCTTCAGGTCTGATATTCCTATCATATCTCATGCTGTTAGGTTGTGTGATGAAAGGCTCGTCCCCACAATCACTGAGGAGCACAAACAGCAGGCAGAGGATCATCAATCACCCAGCAAGAGCCAAGGGACCCCCAAGCCCCAGCTTTCACCAGGGCTGTTGGATGAAGGTCAGCCCATGGTCTAGGGTGACATCCATCACCATGCGTCATCTAAGAGGCTCCATGGAGCACCCCACAGACTGAGAGGGGGCTATTGGGAGGGGACATATGGATCTTGTTATGGAATTCAGGGGAAGAGCATCTTGGGATTGTGCAAGACATATTATCAGATGTTTAGGGGAGGAACAAAGCTGGGGAGAGGCAGGGATAGAGGTGGTTTGGGCAGATGCTGAGATGGAATTACCAGGTTTATTTGTGGGTATTTCCTTCATGCCAAAGCACAGTGTTGTAACTCACCAGAGCTCTGTTTTTATAGCATGGCAATGAGGGCACGTTTCATTCCCTGATTCATGGCAGGCAGGTTTGTGGGTGGGAGAAGAAGTATTTGAATCCACAAATCTTGCTGGGGTAGTGTTGAAGGACTGCTTCAGATGAAGGGGAGCAAGATTAGACATGGTTCATGTCCATAACTATTAGGAGACAATTGTCTGGAGACAGGTTTATCTTGCCAACAGTTTCTGGATGTTTTCCTGAAGGGATCTTGCTGGCTTGTTCAGGCAGGGAGCCCAGGAGCCTGTGTGCACTGTAGTTGAGCCTGTGACTCAGACCCACAAGGGAGCAAGGCAAAAGGAGAGTCAACCGATCCACATAATTTCCTGTAATTCCCCTAAAAACAATCCTGAAAAGGGAATTGAATGGGAAGGCTGCAGAATGTGTGCTGACATAATAAACACTGAAAAGCCTTATTATTTAGGGAAGGTGTCTGAACTGATTCTAAATCACAGTTTTAATCACTGCACATATAAATGATTTACTGCAGTGTGACAGTGTTCTATATTAAGTCATGACAAGAGGATCCTTATTTCTCTTTGATTTTATTTACAAGGCACAGAAATGCAGAACTCAACATCTATTAGCAACTGATACACAACTTTCCTGTTTACTGACTTTCCTGGAAATTCAGAGTACTGAACAGTCTCAGGAAATGTCTTTGGGTCTGTACTGGAGATGCTGGATTTCTGAAAGGAAAGTCCTGGTAGTTTTTGTGTGGAAAAGGAATGTTCTTCTGAATAACTGTGCGTCCCTGGGAACTGGTAAGGAATTAAGTCCTGGGAAAAAATTCAGATCTGACCTAATGTGAATAATATATTACCATAGCCAAGATTTAGTTTGGTGAATTCTGTGAAAAGAACCCATGAGGTCAGTGGGGACCTCTTCAATAACACACTGGAGAAAGACTACAAAATGCAAGAGTCCATGTCAGTTTAACCCCATTATGATGGTAACTAACTTTTATTTTTGTCTCTCCCAGTGGAGATATTATAGAATTAAGACTTGCAGGAAAGCAAACTACCCTTTCTCTCCTCTTCACTGTGAAAACCCCAGTACAGGTGAATCTGGATATTTTCAGAGAATGGAAGACCAACCTCATAAATCAGAAGTCCAAGCACAAAGGCTCAAGCAATTCCTTAGGATAACAATATAGCAAGTTTGGCAGCAAACAAGGGAGCTAAACCCACATATCTCCAGGTGATTACTGGATAAGACTCCCACACAATTTCAACAGACTGCAGAACTGACTGTGTTTTAAGAATAGATTGAAGGGGATGGTGGAAGGTAGTAAGGAAGAAAAGAAAAACTTTGCTGGAGTTGCAGGGACTGAACTCTGCAGATTTTGAGGGAAGACAAGTGATAAGGCAAACTTATCACATCCCCATAAGAAACTCTAGAGTCATGAAGGAAAAAGGGACAAGAGACAGGCTCTTCTTTCTGTAGAAGTCAAGGTTTGAAGTGAATCATCAAGTCTGTTTGAAGAGCACACTGAAATTCTGGACTTGTGAAGTCATCAGTAAAATTTTATTTTACTTTAATAGAAGAGGGTCTTCTCCCAGCATTTGTTTTTTTGAGGGCTTGTTCAAGGATTTTGAGTGTCAGGAGTCATCAATCTGCCAACATTATAGTCAAATTGTATTAAAAAAAAGAGTCATTGAAATTTTGTTCTCTCTGCAAACAAAGGCAATAGAGAAACAGAATGTTAAAACATCAGTAGACGCTTGGCTCTTGACCTCTGGTTTTCTCTTTTGAATTAATTATATGAAAAATTATTTTCATATCTGAAAAACATGAATACCCAAGAGGCAGCCTGGAACAGATAGTACCTTCCCAGTGCAAGAAGTATTGTTTGTTCCTTTCCATAAGGACAAATGAACAAAGCAAACAAACAAGAAAGCACACAAAAAAACCTTGAGTTCTTTTGGAAAAAAAAAAAAGATAATGAAGTGTATGAGAAGTCATAAGGAAATCTTACTGTGTAATATACCTATTTCACCATGGGTGGTAAACCTTGTGGCCATAAATTAAAATGCATTTCAGGAAAATAAGGCCTGCATAGTGAGCTTCTAATTAAAGCTCCTGAGTAGAAAGTTTATTTCATGCATTTGGATGTCACAATACCTATTTCTTATTATCAGTTCAGAGTAGAGTATAGTGCTGCTAGGTATGTTGATGGGAATTTGTAAAGCTTTGTATAGCTTTTTGGTGTTTATTGGATGTGAACCCCAGAAAAGCAAAGAAGAATTGGGGCATGAAATACAGGGGAAATGGATTTGCAAGGAAATAGGCCAAGACAGGCTTAGTGGAGTGAGCTGGGAGGACAGTGGGGTTGAGGGGGGAGAGAGAGGAAAAAAATGTTGGACCTACTAAAAGAGAATATGTTACGCTTAAGATTTTGGGGAGAGAAATTAGAATACAAATATGAAAGAAAAAGATAAAAGGAAGCCTTAGGGAAAAGGGTGAAAAACATGGATAAGGTAAGATGGACCTGTTGAGAGAAGGATGTCTCCATAAATACCATTCCCATCCGATACAACAAGTTTGGATTAAAGATAGAGAGAAGCACATGGTGGTAGAATTGGTTAAAACTCACTTATCCTTTGTATGCTCCTGAAACCTGGTAGTCATTCTGCTGCATCTGGATTTGAGCCAACTGTGAAGCACTAAACTACTTACTACAACATCTAATCCATGTTTCGATCACTTCCTTTGTATTAATCAATCTTCATCAAGTCTGAGGCCTCTTCCAGCCCTCTTTGGAGAAGAATTCCTGAGCATTTCTGTCAGTCTGGGGCTTCTTGTGGTCTCCCTGGGGAGGAGGTCCTCACAGACTTCCCACACACCTCAATCCTTTTCCTGGTGAAGTCAAGCTTGGTTATCCCCTGATTCTACCAGCAACTGAAGAAATTATTTTCTTTCTGAGATCAAGAGATAGGGAGTAGGATATTGGTCTAGTATATTTTGACTGTGCTTAATTAAAAAAATGAAAGATTATTATGCAAATGTCATTAAGTTTGACCTTCCTTAATAGGCAAATTGTAAATATATTTTGCACACTAAAGTGTTTAATTTTCTAAATGAATCTCACTTCCCTGTCTCAGAAGAATATTTGTTCATTGCTTATTGTTGTAATATCCAGAATTCATTCTACATTTTTTTCTTTGTCAAGAATACCACATTTACTAAAATTACTGTTGCTTCCATTATTCAAACTACTTTGGATGGTAAAGAAACATTAACAATAAATAAACAGTGGATTACACTGAGAGAAGCACTACAGAAGTTCCTGGATAGGTTTTTGTCACATTAAGCTACCAACTGGGTAACCAATCCACAGGTGACAGAGAAAGGACTGCAAGATACTTTGGTTTAGATTGCAGGGTTTGTAATAATACACTTTATTAATTTGCCTCTAAGCAAGGGCACGGTGTTCTTTATAAAAAGAAGGAATAAAACAAAATTGGCATCTAGTTGTCACCTTGAGCTAGCTGGTATTAATATTGGTAATTCCTCTGCTTTATTTGGATGTGCACTTGCCTTTGGGGCAGAGGAGGGGATCAAACTTAAAATAGATTATGAAGCAAAAAGGAAAATTGCTAGTTTGTGTAAGAGTCAGACAAACATCTTTGAAAAAGAGTTTGTAACTCACAGTGTTAACTCAACTTAGTTGAACTTGCTGATACTGCAATCTTTATCCATCTAAGTCCTGGAAAGAAAAAAAAAAAGAAAAAAAAAAAACCAAACCGATCAATGTTTTTTATAAGTCCTTTGTTTTGTTTAGAAGTGACAACGTTCATTACTGCTCCCCTGACACTTAATGTGCACTTTACACATTAACATAGCACAACCAAATTGCTTCTCATTCTCTCTGACAATCATTAGTAACTATCCAAATCTCAGATAATTATATCTTATTTTTTTAAACAACACCTGTGTCACTTTTAAAGCTTTCTAGAAACTGTTGTTGGGGAAAAAAGACAACGTTTCAAGTCTCATTTGCATATGATTTCCATAAGATAACTTGTTCTCCAAGATTTCAATTGAAATACAGCAAGGAAATGCCTTAATTCTCAAAGCTTTATTGGAACTCTCCTTCCAGTTGTAGGAGTAATAACACTACCTATGTTACATTCCTGGAAAATAAAGATTTCTTTCTGCCTTCCTGCATTTTGTTTTGTTTTAAGATTTGCAGTATAAAGAAATCTTTCTGCTTTAAACCTCTCTTGGGTTCTACAGTGCTCTCCTTAAATCTGGCTTCTGAAAACTTGTAAAAATCCCTTTAGCTACTGAGTTCATACAACAAAATATAAATATAAAGCTAATTATGAGGATGTGCAAACGGCATTAGGTCATCTTCTAAACTTCTGGTTGGTTTTGTTTGACTGAATTGCGAACATATCTACAATCTACTTGTAGTTTACTCCAGAGAGTTCTGTACCTACACACCCATCAGTGTAACTATTTATATAATCATGTTCAGCCCTCCAGAGTCAAAAGGAATCAGGTTGGAAAAGATATCTTATGGAACATGTTAATGCTAATGGCATCAATTTGAATAAAAATAGTTAAGGAACAATTAGCACAAGCAGTGGAAAGGGCAAAAACTTTTGGCCACAGGGACTGAGTAACAGCTGGAATTAGGATGAGGAAAGAAGGTGAATGTGTTTCAGCATATCTGATTTCAGCATCATTTCATCTTCTGCTAATCCAAGGGTCTATAAAATAGGCTTTAAATTAATATGAGTCAACCTCCAACAATTTTATTTCAAAGAGATCACATAAAAAGTGTTCGTTCTCATTCCAGGAACACTTTCTTTGGGTATCTCTAACCATACCTTAAACACATACATAAACATAAAAGAATGTATTATTTCAAAAAATAATTAATGAAACTGTTGTATTTTGATTTCTCTTTTTCAGCAGTTAGAAACAAAACATAGAAAGCATTTTTTCCATTCTAGCTGCTTTTAACCACTTACACTATGATGGGAAAATTGTACTGACATGCTTTAGCTATAAAAAATATCTTAGAAAGCCTTGATCAATATCTGTGAGATGTTCTGAAAGACTTGGATGAAAGATGCTATAAAACTAAAAAGTATTATCCTTACTTGTACTCTGACACTAATATTTACCTCTAAGCTTGGACTTTTGGCAGAGTTTTCAAACTCTGTTCCCATTTAAGGAAGCAATTATGCACAACTTTCTAGTGGGGAAGAAACACAGCGAATGTTCTCCATTTACCGTTCTTGTTAGTTTTATGTTGTTCCCTATTAACATCTCGACCTTCTCAAGGGAGCCACAGAGACATAATGCATCAGAATATTATTTGATATGCTGCTATATAATTAAGCTCATTGTAAGGGGGAATAAATAATACCTTTGAGACAGAAAAACCAGGTGCTTAACTGTCCTGAAGTACATAGCACAAAAAAAAACAACAAAAAAAGGTATTTTATGCACAGACACAATGTACAAAGTAAAAACAAAACTTTTTCAATCTCAGTTCACTCTTGAGTATGAGGAAGAAATGGGTGCTGTGGCGAGAACAAATTGTTCAGCTAGGCTTTCTGATTTCTGCCTGTGTTTTCTTACCGCATTATTTGACTTCTCTGTGCTCCATCTTTCCTCTCTGAACAACAAAAAAATCAGTCTTTACCCTCCTGGCAACAGTTTTATTAGGCTGATGTGGCATTTGCAATATACCCATCTACAGGAGGCTTTTTAAATGCAAAATATGTCTTCTCTTGTTTCTGACTCATTTTGTTAATGCATTAGTGTTTCACCTCTGAATTCTGTGATTTAACTAGAATAACCTTGCATCAATTTGCAACCCAATATGGTTTTAGTTACGCTAGTTTTCAAGCTGCTTGAAGTATGCACATGGGTTTATCAGGATTCAAAGTTCATCTAGCAGAGACAAGCTCAACTCCTTCGTGGTTTAGGATGACTGTCACAGTCAAACATAATCTTGTCTAAGCCCTCCTGGTTTTGTCCTCGACTTTGTCACACACACTCTGCCAAGATCAACCTCTCCTCCATTAATCTGCCATTTCACAAGGACATTTGTCAAATCCTGTTGCTTTTCTCCACCTCAAAAATCTCTAAATTCTATCCATCTCTGCAGCACCACTAATCCCAATGTACATGTTTGTTGTCCATCATCATTGCTGTTTCAAGCTATAATGCTCTTTAATTTCATTAGCTCTCACAACACTTTCAGAGAACTTCACTTCTAATAAAACATTACAGTATCATTTCTCATTCTCTGGCTTGATGAGCCACCCGTGGAGGTGATCGAGCACCACTGTGATGGATTCGCACTGTGAACAGCAAGAGAAAAGAATGAGTGAGTGACAGGGAGCAGCATCCATGTGCAGCAATGCCACTTCATTCATTCAAGCTTCTTCCTTTCACTTTATATTTTTAATTCAAATCACACCACCGGCACCCCCTTGCCTTGCAGCCTTTCTCAGACTCCAGTCTCACCATTTCTCCTCATTCTCCCTCTCTTTGCCCACGTGCTTCTCAAGGCATGGAGTGAAATGGGGCTGGAAAGGAAAAGAGAAGTGGTGGGGAAAGGGATTGCTCAGTCACCTATGACTGTGATTCTGCGATTCTGTGAAGGGTATGAGCATCCTGCATGGTGGGTAATGCTAACACTCTTAAATCTACCATTGGAGTAATGAACCATGATAGTTCCCAGATGACTACCTTCTCTTCATTAAAGCTATGACTAAAAGACAAGAAAAGCAATCAAATCCATATATTTCTCTGTGTTTATCAGCTAGCCTCTCTGCAGGACTTTTCTCTAGCCTTTACAAATACAGCCCAGTTGTGAATCACTTTATCTTCTCTACCCAGAGAGGGAAAGAAAATGCAGGTTCACGTACAGCAAAGGAAGGCAGAGAGGGATGCTTTGAATCCTGGCTCCAAGGAACCGATAAAGTATTCATAAAATGTCTCAGTGTTGTAATATATCTTCTAACTCCATAAACATAATGTATCCCAAAAAAAGAGACACTGATGCGGTTCATGGTAAGCAGGTCAGACAAGCTGAATGTAATGTTTCGTGGATGGCTCCCACAGCGGTGACACTTTTGCAAAACTTTAAAGTGTGTGAGTGAATGTGACTTTTTTTCCCCCTAACTGGCACCTTGCAGCCAGGGATGTAGCTATGGGGGTGATCAGAGCAGTTGCTGCTCTGAGGGAAACTTCTGAGGGATGATAATCCCTCATTTTTAGATATTTAAAAGACATAGCAATGTAAAGGGAATATCTCTCTAAGCAGGGCTTCTGGCGGTCATTTTACAGGAGAGAGCTTTTGAGGAAGAGCTGGCTTTCACTGAGGAAAACAAAATCACACATGCAAAACCGCTCCCACTCTCATTGCCAACTACTTCATTTTGCCACACTTATTTTACAGATTATATGAGATGCTCTTCGTGATGCTGGCAAAAGCAACAGGTCATGGCTGTGGACACTGTGGCAGATTATACTTTTCCTTTCTTCTGTTTGTGGTCTCAGATGCCTGCAGCAAATAAGCTGTTCCACCATTCCCTGTCGTACACATCCACCTCTTTAGCCCATGTATCATGACAGGGCCTTGAACATGTGCCTCTGGGACAGCCTGGGGACACAACGAATACCCAGAATGCCTGCAAAGTTATAAATGCCAAACACCCCACATCCTGAACTGAAATTAATGCATTTAGACGAAGGGGTAGAAATAGTGTGACTAAAATTTTGTGAGATTTAGTTAGCAATGCCATGACACTGACCTTGCAATAACATGCCCAGTCACTCACAGCTGGATCACAGAATCACAGAATGGTTAAGGGTTGGAAGGGACCTCTGGAGATCATCTAGTCCAACCCCTTGCCAAAGCAGGTTCACCTAAAGCACGTTGCACAGGGTCGCGTCCAGGCGGGTTTTGAATATCTCCAGAGAAGGAGACTCCACAACCTCCCTGGGCAGCCTCTGCCAGGGCTCTGGCACCCTCAAAGTAAAGAAGTTCCTCCTGTGAGAGAAGGATCCAGAAACTATAACTACAGAAGTAAATAGTAAAATAGGCCAGAGACATTTCTCTGGCCTTGAGAATGAGTAACATATCACAACTCACATATAAACAACTGAATTCAGTTCTTGCCCCTCAAATGAATGTGGTCGCATCATCCATCTTGCCTGCTGGAAACAGCTCCAGGACTGTTCTACCCCTTAGATCATGACTGGATATAGTCTGGGAATAAGCTGGTTTGTAGAGCACAGAGTCACCCCAGGAAGAGGGATAAGAAATTAATAGCTTTGGCAGTCATATGGCCATGCTTAAGCCTGACCCTGAAGCCTAACCCTAAAACCTAGCCCTATTTAGTTTGCTATTTTAACATTAGTACAATAAATAAATAGATTTCCATCACTGTGATTTTCATCAGTTCTGTCCATGTGTAAATATGATCAGACCAATCTTTTCCAGTGTGTCACACAAATGTTTCTGTTTTGCCTCCATCAATCATTTTATTTATAATTGATTTCCTAATTAGTCTATGCCAGCTCACAAATGTTTTTGTGCTGTATTTCTCAGTCATACTTGTTTTCACATGGCAGAGAAGACTAATTCTGCCCATCCCAGGAGTTACTACACGAAATGTTTCAGTTTGGGCTTAGCCAGTGTTTGGACATATGATTACAAGTGTCCTTCATGGACTTGCAAGTACAAAAAACTGTCTTGAAATATCTCTTGAAATTGCCTTGCCTCGACCTTGAAGAGTTTTTTATCTTTTAGGATAAATTTCCTTTGTAATTATATATTTTCAATATAGTATTTATGAAGAACATCAGGAAAAATGTCCTCAACTTAAATGGATACTTGTTTATTATCACCCAGTATGTTTTCTTTTGATGTATTAAGATGTAGAGCAGAATGATTTACAGCAAATCATCAGTAACTACAGTAGATTATCTCAGCTTGGAAGAATAATAATAAAAAATTAATAAATGCATGCAATATTTTGCAGTATAATAAGAACTACTATTTAAATAGCTTGATTTAATCAGGCACAGGCTATCCTGGTTTCACATTAATATTATGTTCTTTCCTGAGGCATATTAAAAAAACCCGTAACAAAAAAAATGAAGTAAAAGCAAATCTCTCCTTAGGCAAGCACTTTCAAGATCTCTGGACTACTTATGGTCAGCTTTATATTTAGAACTAAACTGAGCTATTTTATTTTTTTTTAAAAAAAGAAGAAGTACAACACTGAAATTATCAAAGAAAAATATTTAGGTTAATAGGAAGACTTTTTTTAAGAACTCACAAATGAGAACAGGAAAATGCCACCTTTTGGATCAGATTTGGGCTGTGAAATGTCTTTATGTCTAAAACTTAAAATTTTTATTCAGAAGTAAAGCTATTTTCCATAGAATTAAGCTTAAGAATGTCTCACTTTATAGATGCAATAGACACAGCACATTTCCTATAGAACTAGTCATCTCCAGAAGTTTTTCCACTCAATGTCTCTTGGATGCCCCTTTTAGGGTAATATAAATTACCTCCTGGAGGTGTCTTATTCTCTCCTTCAATAATAAAGGGTGGCTGGGGTAACTATATAAGTTGGACAGCTAATTTCAGATACCTTTGTTATGAATCCAACCCCTAAGGAAGAAATAGCAATCTGTATATGCACAAAGCTGTGAATTTAATTTCTCCTCCTTCATGTTGTACAGGATATTTCACACAAATGTAATTGATGATGTGGGAAGAAAATAATATGTGGGGGAGGCAAGTTTATAATTCTAACATATTTCTGCTTTTAGGATAAATCTGTTAGCTGAATACTCACTGGGAGGAAGCAGGACTCCACTTTTGCCTTTGCACGTTCAAAACTGGACCACAAGCAAACACTAAATATTACTGGAAGAAACAGTTGACGATCTGTGATGTACACTGTTGGTAGATTATCTGGAGGTCAAAAGCAATCAATTTCAAAGGCAACAGTAGGACAGCTATGTTACATAAGGTGCAAAAATGCCTGAAATAACACTTTCACAAGGACTCCATGAAACTGCTGTATAGAAAAAGCTATATAAAGACAAAGCATTATTTATTTACTGTGTTGATTCCACTTGATTTCGCCTCAATTTCTTTTCAAAATTAGGACAAGAAGGGAAGTCCAAGAAAAAAGTAATCCCAGCCATCTACTCTGAAGTCATTCAGAGGAAGCTGTTCTTCTCCCTTATCATTATACAGACAATTTTAAGGAGGCAGGACCGAAGCCAGAGCTGTTAGAATATAGTGCTGAGATGGGTGCAGGTGCACCTCAACGTCCTTGCAAATAGTTTATCTTTCATTAAAAAGCAGCAGATGTTCTGCTTATAGCAAGCTGAAGGTAAGCTACAATATCAAACCTAATAAAGGTCTAATAAAACCGTACCCTGAATGGGTCTCATCTGCTATACAAGCCAAGGCCATCTACACAGTGCCTACCCAGCAGGAGTATCACAACCAGCAACACCACGGCAATCTGCTATGCCCAGTGAGATTAACCAACATTTCTGTTGGGAAGTGAGCCCCTTCTCCCCCTCACTGATAATTAGCCATTTAAATAACTTCATTCTCTGCTTATATCCTTCCTCTTATTGTATTTTGACCTCCCGAACAGCATCATCACAAATTCAGATTTATGATTGGGGTATCTATATAAACCTCATATCTTTAAGAATTAGGCCAAGACAGTCTAAGATAAAAGTCATCGCAGTCACAGCAGAGTGTTTCATACTACCCAGAAAGAAAAAGGGAGCTGCATTTCCCTTCTTAATTACAAACACTCTCATTCAGTCTGATTGAGATCCCTACTTCCTCTGCCTCAGCTGTGTCGGACCCATGAGAAACTCAGCCCAAATACACAAAAGTGTGCTTTAGTTCAAGGACTCCAGAATTTGTGTTGTCTTTGAGGAAAGCAAGTTTAAGGGTTCACTTCTGCACAGCTGCTAACGTGGTCAATGGAAAGTAGAAACTTATGTGGATAAATTGTGCTTAGTATCTTTCCAGTGCTCCCAGCAGAGTACAGGAGAAACAGCACAAAAGCAAGGTCATTGCCTGTGAATCACAAGATTCAATTTTCTTCAAAGCAAAGAAAAAGCAGAAAATTTTAAAAAAAAAGAAAAAAGAAGAAGAAATTATACTTTTCCTATTAAAAGTCATGGAAAAACACAAAGACCATGATGAAAAAAAAAAGTTTAGAATGAAGTCATTCTAAGATACTTAAGAGCTGGAGTTGTCTCATCTCCTTGTAGATGTTTGCAGCAGAGATACTTTCAGTAACCAAAATCTCAAGGTCAGTCAGTCTTTCTGGAATCAATAGGAAGGAATAGGCACCTTAAAGATGCACTTCATTGAACTTGTCTTGGTTGTCTACTGTAGGACCAGCTAAATCTTCCTACATTTTACCAGATGAATTCCAAACTGCAGATCTTTCATGAACATTCCAACAAAAAAAGTTTGGAATGAAAAAATGTGTTGGAAGAGCAATCTTCCCCACAAAATGGTCCTGTTTTCTTTGTATTGATTCCAAAACCAAACAAGCATGAGAAAAAAGTTAGTAATAGACTGAATCATCCTCTGAAATAAGAAAGAGCATCAGTCAGAGCAGCGTCCCTGCATGCCAAACATGCACAGAGTGATGCAGACAACCCCTAAGGAAGGCAATTGGGTGACGATATTTTGAGAGAATATTGGGCATGCAATACATTTTCCTTCTTTACAGAACCTGACATTAATCTAATGTGAGTCATTTGGAAGAAATAACCTTGTGTGCAATAAGATTAATTTCATATTGGCTTGCTTATTGTGATATTTTCTTTATGACCATATTGGTTTCAGTTAAAATGCTTTTTTTTTTCTTTTTTGGAAAACAGACAATAGGAAAAATAAGTTAACTTCTTGCCAGAAGACACCTGAGTTGTTATTAGACAGTCAGATTCAGAAAGGTATTTAGGATGACAACCATCTGCCCTAGTGTAGATCCCACGTGCTTAGGGGTTAGATTCATCTTGGAGATTAAGAAATTTAGATGTCTTCATGCAGGTGTCCAGATGAGAGCTGGTTGTCTGACCTCTCATTATAATTAATAGATAGTTAGTTAGTAGAGCTGGTGAAGTTTAGAAAGCAATTCACCTCACCTGCAAACTAGACAACTGGACAACTGAAGCAGGATTCAGTTGCCTAAATATAGACATCAGATGCTGTAGGGTATCCCAGTGTTGTTCCAAAAGGTTTAGGTTTCCCACAGGTTCTGTGTCACACCTGCGGGCCTTCCACTGATGTTTTAGATATGAAGGCAACAGAACCCATGTGTGCTCAGCTGAACTGTTCCCTAGGCTCTGTTGATTGTGGTGACTAGATCTCCACTTACTCTAATAGCAGCCTAGACACCTGTGGCAGTATAAGAACATCAGACTGAAGCAAGCAAGGAAGTTACTTAGATATATTATCTTTCAAGACCTCTAAACTAAAGTACTGGGCCCAGTCATGTTTAATATCTTTATTGATGATCTGGATGAGGGTATTGAGTGCACCCTCAGTAAATTCACAGATGACACTAAGTTGGGTGGGAGTGTTGATCTGCCTGAGGATAGGAAGGCTCTGCAGAGGGATATGGCCAGGTTAGATAGATGGGCCGAGACTAATGGTATGAAGTTCAACAAGGCCAAGTGCTGGGTCCTACACTTTGGCCATAACAACCCCATGCAGCGCTACAGGCTGGGGGAAGAGTGGTTGAAAAGCAGCCCGGTGGAAAAGGACCTGGGGGTACTGGTGGACAGCCGGCTGAACATGAGCCAGCAGTGTGCCCAGGTGGCCAAGAAGGCCAACAGCATCCTGGCTTGTATCAGAAATAGTGTGGCTAGCAGGACTAGGGCAGGGATTGTCCCCCTGTACTCAGCACTGGTGAGGCCGCACCTCGAGTACTGTGTCCAGTTCTGGGTCCCTCACTACAAGAAAGACATTGAGGTGTTGGAGAGAGTCCAGAGCAGGGCAACCAAGTCGGTGAAGGGTCTGGAGGGTCTGTCCTATGAGGAGTGGCTGGGGAAACTGGGATTGTTTAGCCTGAAATAAAAGGAGGCTGAGGGGGGTGGGAGTCAGCCTCTTCTCCCAGGCAACTAGCAACAGGACTAGAGGACATCGTCTCAAGCTGCACCAGGGGAGGTTCAGGTTAGACATTAGGAAAAATTTCTTCACAGAGAGGGTTATTAGGCATTGGAACGGGCTACCCAGGGAGGTGGTGGAGTCACCATCCCTGGATGTGTTTAAGAAAAGACTGGACTTGGCACTTAGTGCCATGGTCTAATTTACACAGTGGTGTTGGTTCAAAGGTTGGACTCGATGATCCCAGAGGTCTCTTCCAACCTAGTCGATTCTGTGATTCTGTAAACAGGCCTAAAAGGAAGTTGGCTGATGTCTAGGTCTTCAGTCCTGAAATGGTGACAACAGGAATATCGCACAGCGATGGTGGTGTGGATGAGGTAGGTGGCTGAACATCATCATAGTTTGACAAAGCATTTTCTGGGTATAGTATTGAAGACAGTCTTTCTTTTATTGTTTTGTTTTGTTTTTTTTTTTAATGAAAGAGCAATCAGCATTTGTCAGGTTCAGTGGTTGGACAAAAGGAAAAAGTCAGAGCTGTCGATGTTCAAAAGTTTGAAGAGAAGATTTGAATTCTAGCAGGTATTTGAGCTTTTAAAATCCTAATCCAAAAATTTGATCAGAATTGTATTCAAATTCCACCTGAAAGTTCATTAATGTTTAGATCTCAAAAAGGAAAGAAGGAGATGATCTTGGAAAAATCAAATGGCAGACAGAAACATGGTGTTAAGCTGCATTAGAGTCAGAAAAGAATGATATTTCAGAAGTAGCATAGTAGTGAAACAGACTGCTTAACCTGGGAGATCTTTATCATGATGATAAAATATCACACATATTCTCCTTCAACTGCCTTCAATTAATGAGATTTCAGAGGTACTATTAAAACCAATTTTACAATAATACTTCAGCACTCTGAAGTACTGTAAAATAAATTTTTAGAAGAGAAAAGATATAGTAATATATATTGCTCCTTTGCTGTTGAGAATCAAAGGCTCTATCAGACTGTCGGTCAAGAAGAAAAAAATGTCCAGGCATAGGTAAGGCCTGAAGTAATGTTATATGAAAGGCATAACAGCAGATGAAAAGGTCAAAAGTCCTCTTCAGCACTGTTTGTTTGAGAGAAGGCATATCAGTTTCTGTAGTCAGAAGTACTCTAAATGATTGAGGCAGCTAGTGTTATACTCAACAACCTTTGCCCACTGCCCCACTTTAAATAGGCAAGTATCCACTCACAAGTTTGGTTGACTGAAGTAGCCTTTGCCATCAGTGACACAAACTTGGCTCTCACTGTTGCTTTTTGCATGGTCAGACAGTTTAATCATCAGTCCCTCACCTTCTAGTGAGATTCTGAAAGGCAGGAATCATAGAATCATAGAATCATAGAATGGTTTGGGTTGGAAGGGACCTTAAAGATCATCTAGTTCCAACCCCTCTGCCACAGGCAGGGACACCTTTCCTCTAGACCACATTGCTCCAAGCCCCATCCAACCTGGCCTTAAACACTGCCAGGGAGGGGGCAGACACAGCTTCTCTGGGCAACCTGGGCCAGTGTCTCACCACCCTCACAGTAAAGAATTTCTTCCTAATATCTAATCTAATCCTACCCTCTTTCAGTTTAAAACCATTCCCCCTCGTCCTGTCACTCCATGCCCTTGTAAAAAGCCCCTCTCCCACTTTCCTGTAGCCCCTTCAGGCATTGGAAGGCTGCTAGAAGGTCTCCCTGGAGCCTTCTCTTCTCCAGGCTGAACAGCCCCAACTCTCTCAGCCTGTCTTCATAGGAGAATATTTTGTTATACCATAATGAAGCAGATAGCAGATCTCTCACTGCTCCAGGAAACTGGGAAATGGAAGTTTTAAAGAACGAAAAATGACCTGGAAGAATACATGTATTTCAGAAACGTTCAGGGTTCTCATAGTGTATGTTGAGTAATAATGTATTAATAATAAAGAATAGATTTAAGAGTAATGATGCGCTTCAAGGCTTAAAGTTCTACAGAGGCAACTGAAAGACCTGTTTGTAGAGATCTCCAATAGATCTAATGCAAGGGGTAAAATGCACCCAAGGTGTCTGTCGAAGGGAGCTTGCCCTGTACGATGAACAAGCCAAGACGTATATGCAGCTGTGGGAGGCACTAACAATGTCTCCAGCACCACTTTTTTTCCTGCAGCAATTCAAAATCTTCCGCCTGAAAAGTAGCAGGGCAAGAGCACAAAATTACTTCTCACACTTGCACATCTTTTTGCAGGGTTCATATCTGCAAATGGCAAATCGATTCCAGCTATTAGCAGGGGAATGTGCATTCACATCCCTCTTTTCAGCAGGGAATTAAGTTCATCTCCACTGAATTTTGAGTGGTCCTAACACCACTCTTCATCAGGGTTGCTTGGGGAAGCTAGAGGAAAACTAGCTTATTAGAGTAGCATTCAAAATCAGAAGATCATTAAGCGTTAATTTAAAAATTAGAATGGTATGTATGATCTGATAAATGTCAGCTCTAAACAAGATGCATATTCTTCCAAAAAAAAAAAAAACCCCAAACAGAAAACCCACCCCAAAACTCAGAACTTACTGTAGATACTATATCAGCAAGAATTTGGGGAGAGGTGGAAGAGGATTTCATGACCAGAGATCATTGTCTCCCATCTTCAGCAGCTTGGAAAGCGTTAATGTTTCCAGGCACTACTAGAAACAACTAAATGGTGAGTTACCGAAACTGAATTTCATAGCTTAAGTAGCAGGGAGTATGGTATACTGGGAGCTCTCTCCCCTTCACAGAAAATAAATAAATAAATAAATGGCTTCAAAGTTATTTCATACGTCCTTTGAAGGGACACCACTCAATACCACTCTTGCAAGGTGAAGGGATCTTGAGAAAACATGAATTACTTCTACAGCAAGGTCAAGGCCTCTTTAGTTAGAGTATCATCACAGAGCCTCTTTGCTCCTGACAACCATACTTTATGGCTGCAATACGTACTTCTCCCACACCCTGGGACTTTAATCAAGAGGTCTTCTAGCTCAGCAATGATGGGGAAGCATTCAGAAGCCCAGTTAATTCAAGGGTGGCATAAAATCATCGTCAGCATCGTGATGAGGACCAGCTTGTAGGGAAGGCAAGAGACTTCACTGTGGAAATTTAAGTGAGATGATTTTTTGACATAAAGCCTCAAAAAATGGATGCCAATCAATGGGTTGGGGGCATATAGGGTCACTCAGAGA
Organism: Nyctibius grandis; assembly: GCF_013368605.1. Classification (NCBI taxonomy): domain Eukaryota; kingdom Metazoa; phylum Chordata; class Aves; order Nyctibiiformes; family Nyctibiidae; genus Nyctibius; species Nyctibius grandis. Next base: position 55,958,182 of record NC_090664.1, read on the forward strand.
GGAGGTGCAAACCATTTTGACCTATTCCTCCGGTTATAAGAAGTTAGAAAAACCCTATCAAAATGTTTCAGATCAATGATAGAATTAATCTCAATTCGCTCTAAAGTTATTCAGTTACCTATAATAGGTATCTAAGTGTTACTGAAAATCTCCATGGATAAATTCAGCATCCACATGGGGCTGACAGGTAGGAGACAGGACCTACAGGAGACTCGGAGCCTTCCAGCAAGCAGGTGGGGGCCCCAGACGATATACCAGGTTATCTTAGATGGAACAAGATGCCTATTTTAAGCAAATGAATTCATCCATAGGTGCATGCAGTATAGGCATCAATCTTTGAATTAGTCCACCTACCTTGCTGTTATGTTCAAGGCAATGAACAAAATGCCTTTTATTTTAACAAACAACATTTTTACGTTGTACTTCACCTGCCATGTTTTAGATGTCTGCTTTAGGATAAGATAAATCATGTAATGAACTCAAGCTGCCTCTGCACAGACCGAATTTGGAGATCTTGGGGTATGTGGCAAATTACTCAGCCAGATACAGGGCAGTAGATGATATATTTCTTTACAAACTAAACATGAATGGAGCTCTTACCAAGACATTCTGCGGTTGATATTCTCTGATTTTCTTTTGCTAGATGATATTCGTGTCTGTCCTAGTAAATCCTTTCTACCAACATCTATCAAATTTCTGAGTAACATAAAATGACCTTTTATTTTGAATGAAAGCATGTATTTGTGTTAGTTCAGAGACTGCTATTTCATAATGGAACATAAACCTTTATTAAAAATACCTGAAATAAATAAACTCCTCCAACAGTAACAAAAGCAAAGACGTTTTTCTCATTACTTCACTGCTAAGGTACTCCTTAAGATTTTCTCTTTGTACTCTTAAAACAACTTTTCAGTGCTGGCACAGAGATCCCAAGTCATTCACATAACTCTTTAAAATAATGAGAATGGGCTACATTTAAAGTCCACGAAAATCAATGAAAGATTCTTGGCTTTTAATGAATGAGGTGTGCAACACAGCCAACAGGTAATGGATGTGTTCAGGCAGCAAAAGGGAGAATTCACAGCTGTTGATGCACACAGCTCTTTTGACAAAGCCCTTTTATGTGCTGGTAGTTTTATATAGAAGCAGGAAGATAGGTTGCTACTTCTCCCTTTCTCCAAGGAGATAAATGTGACTCTAGAGGAACAAAATTTTTGAAGTGATTTAGGAACTTTGAGGAGTTAGGTGCCCTACTCTGTGTTCCTGTCTCTGATCTACTAAGCCCATGATTTCCCAGATTTCTCCCCAAAAATCTGAGTCACTATCCAAGTAGGAGTCCTTTATCCACCATCTCAAGAAAGAGTAAAAGAGGAATCATTTGTCACTTCTGCACACTGTCATGACGTCAGTCTGCATCTCTTATGTGCTAAACCTTCCAGCTGAATCCCAAAAAAGACTTTTCCATAGAATTTTGACAGCACTGATTTCATTCATTCCTGACTATTCCTCCTACAGAAGGGAAGGAGCTGAGACAGAAAGGCAGATTGAATAATCAGACTTGCTACGTATAGGAAGAGCAGAGGCAGTGACTGGATAAACTCCTGTAGGAGCAGACACCACTAATCATTCCTTGAGCAAAAGAAGCCACAGACAATTGGCTTTCTACAACTCTTCAGTAAGCAAACTAGCAGAAGGACCATGTTATTTTGCCTTGACAATCCTCTATCCCTTTCCCATTTTGCACCTCAAACCAGTTCTGCCCCAGGCTGTAGGGTATCCATGAGGCAAATGCTTTCTAGTCATGAGAGTCAACAGGCTTTCACTATTTGCTCACTTAGTCAGGACTATATATACATTTATAGGAATCACTATATGGGTTTTTTTTTGTGTCTGGGGTTCCTCTTGCTAGTTTTTACTGACAATGCATGAATGGGAATCATAATCTTCACCCTTGGGCACAGGAGTTACATGTAAGAGAGAAAGGATCCTATTTTCCCTGCTACGACAGCTGCATATAAGATCAGTATGAAACTAGCTTGAAAGGGTGCAAAGAAGTGATGGAAGAAGAGCTGGAACACAGGATTCACCCATCAGATCAGTTTCCTAATCCTTAGGGTAGAGCAAAATTGTCAATGTTATTCAGTTTGCAAATCCCTAAAATATAACCCTGTGGAAGAACAAAGTGGTGCCTGGGGAAGTTAAGTAGGCTTGGATGTCTTAGTTGGCTTTTTCAGATCCCTGGGATACAGTAGCTGGATCCTCTAGTAGACCACAAGTGGAAAATTATTGACCTAGAGCACAGTCTTCATTCTCACTTGCTCATTCACTAAACTAATGTCATGATTTTTCACAGGAAGGAATGATAACACTATCAAGACTTGAGTGCTACTTCCCTTCCTAGGTTATCAAGTATTAGGAATATTTACATGGAAGCTGGGGGTTCATAAACCTACAAGCAGAGGAAAGAAACCAACTCCATCTCCCACCTCCTCTGACTAATGAAAATAAAATCAACATCTCACACCAGTGTCCTAGCGAAAACAACTCCTTTTTCTCAGACTGAGATCTTTTATTGAAATTGTGCATTTACAGAGCTCTTTTCATTGAATTATTAAATAGAAAAGGAAGATTGTTTTGCTATATTTGGTGCTGAGTTCCTTGCAGAACACGTACTGGATGAATCATTCAAGAGAGACGTTTGGAGGAAAGCCCATCCTGCAGCTTTGCATTGGTTATAGGAGTGAGAAAAACAAATCTGCTCGAGTCTCACAAGAGTAGGACACTTGCAAGTCCGTTAAGAAGAAAAGATTAGGCGTCTGTGGAAAAGTAACACTAAAAAGCTTAACTTCTTTGGACTTAAACACTTAGTTGGGATGGTAAGAGTATGAGTAGGAATTTTTAAGGATTATTTGTACTTTTACAGATATAAATCACACCTACATCTCACTTTAAAGCACTTACATGCTTTTGTGAATCCAGTCAAAAGAGAGGGATTTGAAAATCCCTTGTCATTTGTATCCTTAAATTTTTACAGGTTTACAAATCTCGTCCAAAGACCTACCCTATTTCTCTGGACACGTGCACTCTGTATCATAAAAAAAATAACAATTAAGTTTCAGTTGGTCTGGAGAGAACACCTTGTGCTTTCAGCAAGCTAGGGATCAATTCTCAGTTAAAAATAGCCCATAATGTAGCAATGTAATCTGGGGTGAGTTACCCTGCCATTAAGATACAATCAGCAAAATAACCAACATAACACAATTTGATCAAACATTTATAATAATATCCAAAAGTTACATAGTAAAAAATGAACTTACAAGAGTAGTTAAAAAATAAAAATAGTTTATAAATAACCATTTCTTTAGCGTATTTATTTAAAAGCAAAACGTTGTCAAATCAACAATCCCTCTTCTCTCTTCATCATCAAAACATACCTTTATGGGGAGTCATTTTATCAGAGTAAGTAAAGGGGGAAAAAAAGGCTATAACTAACAAGGATATCAAGGTTAAGGCAGAAACAAGGTAGACAATGGTTCTAAAATGGCTTTCTGAAGTCCATTCTTTTGGATGAAGTTGCCTTTTTTGCACAAAGTGGATCTAGATACCAATTGGAACAACTTATTTTGGGATGTGAGGGACTTCAGGCATGCAAAACAAGATATTTTTTTTTTTTTGTCATTAATTTGTTTCATCTCCGCTCCCCATAAATAAGTACTAATGGAACAGGAGTGAATTTATGAAACACCAATAATGTATGCTATGCAGAAAATTAGACTAGATTACTTCCGTGGTCTTTTTGATTTGATAATCTGTGAAAAGATTGTGCTACATACACACAGTGTTTGAAATAGCCAAGCATATGAGATAACAGCAATTCAAAGAAAAGCTCCAGCACTTCCTGAGACTGGGAAATGAGAGCTCACGATAGCATATGTTATCTGTCACACTATTTGGCATGTCAGATTCCTACACCCATCACATGATCCAGTATGTGTGTGTTTGGCGGCAGAGGAAAAAGTCTGATGTGTCAGAGATTTATACGCTGCTTCTCTTCCTCAGATGCGTACGTGGTAATACAGAGTACGTATGCTGTGAAGGTAGTGGGAAACAGCTGGAGTTATTGCCCAGCTCTGCTCAGGGTGCCACTAAGGGGAATATTCAGATGCAGGGAAACATAGAGAGGGCTGGACTTGGCACTTAGTGCCATGATCTAGTTGACATGGTGGTGTCAGGGCAACAGTTGGACTTGATGATCCCAGAGGTCTCTTCCAACCTAGTTGGTTCTGTGATTCTCTGATTCTGTGATTCTGTGAGGCCCATCCTGCAGACCCTACAATCCAAAAACAAAAAAAAAAAAATAAAAAAGCCTCAGTTGCATTAATCATGTTTTCCCTAGAAAGCAGCTGAGCACACTCTCTTCTATTTTCTCCCACTGCAGAAAAGAAGATCTCTAGATTTTCACAGCACCTACATATACTACCAAAATATTCTGTGGAATCAACCGTGATGCATTCTTCTTGACCAACATATCTGGAGAAGATGCTGACCTCTTTGCCCATACCGTACTCAATCATCTATCAGGTGTTTTCTGTAGAAAGTGATAGAGAAACTCTTTGTAGTGCCCATGTTAGTTTGAATTTCTGTATGAACACCCTCACCCCTCCTGGCTGTGAAGGGTTAATAGCTTCTGCTTGGTGAAAAACATTTCTGCTGGGACTGACTCCAGGTGAAGCACTGATTGCATTCCCATCCCACGTTTGTTTTCCTGTTGGCAGTACCTTGTTCCTCTTGGTTTATAATTATGCCAGATCCTGGCAAAGCCTATTTGTCTCAGGGCTTTACCCTTTTGTTCTGTTGCATCAGCTGAAGCTCTCCTGAAATTCAGACAGCTTCTACTTCTACTCAGCACCCTGAGCAACTCTCCCATGGAGAAACAAATATTGCTGATGGCAAATTGTTTGTGACATACCATATCAATAGGAGAAACCACAGATACACAGAATCACACAGAATGGTGTGATTACCTGTAGTCTTTCCTATTTATACTGCTGTAGACCCCCTCACCCACTCCTCCTTAACATTTTTTGATTTAAAGCCAGTTTAGATACTGATACAAGAGACTTCAGAATAGCCATGTAATGTCCAAACTGAAACCATTCAGATATGTTTTCCTGGGCTTTCAATCACTGTTTGCTCAGCATGAGACAATATTAGGGTATTTAATTCTCTGATAAAAAGCCTACCACATGTATTGGTAATAAAACTAGGGTGGAGACATACCACGGGTCATAGCAAGTTCCTACGTGCATGTTCTCTGTCAATATTTGTCCGTGTGTAGAGATAAATAAGTCATTACCATAGATTATTAGCCCAGTTCTGGGACATTTTTAAGGTCATTAGGGTGATTTTAAGAAAAATAAAATCATTCAGAGATTGAGAGAAAAATAAGAGGAAATCAGACATTTCATGTAAATTGGAAATCTCATGCCTCCCAATTTCATTTGTCCAGGGACAAATGCTATTAGGATGCAGAACGTTAACACCACCAATTCCAGCACCTCTTTTAGCTTCAGTTAGTAGTTAATCCTCCAAATCTGCTCTTCCTGTTTGTGCTCCTTAGTGTTCAGTCCTTGACCTTTTTGTACTAACCAAATAAGGACCCTTAATTTTAAATTTATCAGTGTTGCTATAGCTACTGCATATGCCAGGTAATATTTCGAAGATATGAATAACAAAGATATACTATACAGTTTACGGTGTTTGCTGTTATCATGACAATAAATTCACATGCCATAGCATATAGTCATATAGAAATTTGTAGATAGGAATGATTTAAATTAATAGTGCTTATTTTATCCTTTTGGGTGGGGAGCAGCACTGGATCACTTTGTAGGTGTTTTCTATAGTCAAGGGTAAGAGATGATCATCTCTGGAAAGTAGTTCACAGAACCTGAACTGCTAGCAAAGTAGAGAGAGAGGAGAATTATTCTCCTAAATGGAGTGTGAAATGAGAGTAAAGCTAGGCCATATGAATAGTCCCCATCCCCAAGTGTTACACGTGTGGGTGTGGTGGATTGGAGACCTCAGAGAAACTGCTTGAGAAACCTAAGTGGACATTAAATAGTTACACAGGGGATCATTTCAGAAACCTGAGTGGATAGAAAAGGACGAAGATATTTTCTATACGGTAGAAACACAGACCTCTTAAAAACTTTCAAACAGTTGGGAGCATGGGGACTTGCCTGTTCTTCTAGACTATGTTATATCTCATGTTTCATAGTAGATGTCCACGTTCATGTCATGTCTCTGTAAATATCCATGTAATATATTTGTCCCTTAAACACTTTAATAAATAGATAGATAGATAATTGTCTCTGCTGGCACAGACCGTCACATTGTACCTGTCATTTTCTCGTGGAATTCTTCAGGAACTGAACATTTTAGCAGGCTGTTTTCTGTGTACTCCAGTGACTACACGTTACATGCTTTAATTTTATTATAAAACAGTCATTTTGACTCTTCAGATCCATGGGCTTTCCTCACAGCATTCTGTCACAAACATTAACACCTCTAACAGGTAGTGTGTTAGGTACTAATTACACTCCATCTGCACTCCGGATATTAAAGCATAGCTAATTTGAAATGCAGACAAGGAGATCTCTACAGACTTTACCTTGATAACTTCATCATTTTCCAAGAGTTCAACAGAGTAGCTATTTATTGTGTTGGTTTTCTATAATAGGACTTACGACTTATGCAAACTTTATAGAGCAAAGTGTATGTTAGCTCTTTAGCAGCTGAGGCACGGTAAGATAAAGGTCAATCCTGTTGCTAGCTAGAGGTGTTCCTTTTACACAAAATGTTTTTTGGACTTGGAGAAGCTAAGAGATAACAATTTTTGATTACATAAAAATCACAGTCATGGTGTGTGCATGTATATAATTTTAGTTGCGTAACATATACACACTATTCTATTGCTTTATGATTCTGGTGATTTTTTTAGTGTCACCTAACTAGATGATAATGGCTAATAGTCCTCTAGTAGGAACTGGAATGACAGCAGAGTGGTTTTCCTCAGAAAGTTTTAGATGTTTCTAGAAGGAATGGGAAGCCTGGCAGAGTTTCTCTATTTCATTTCCCAAAATGAACTCAAACATCTTTGACACTTAACTGTTTATTCACTAGAGGGAAATTGTACAGTCTGCTGTGCAAAACAGGTAGCGTGCAGCCGCACACCCACCAGGCTGAAAAATGTCTTGTTACCTGCAGAAAGTCTGTTGTCACCTTGTTTCCATCTAAGACAGCACTGTCTAGCAGGTGACCCATGGGCTGCTTCTACCCAAATGTTTTTTTTTTTTTTTCCTGCAGAACATGGGAAACAACTTTCAATGAAAGAAAAGCAGTCCAGGAAGGTGAATTTCTTCTCTCACACTTGTCGCTGAGGCACGTTGCAGCTGCCACTGCTACCACTCCCATGTCAGGTCATTTAGGAAGGACTGGAGGCATGCTTCATCACGAACATGATAGTAAAGGGCAGAAGGGAGATATATTCAAAAACTGCTCTCTACTTTGCACAGGTACCATAACCAGACCAGAATGGCAGAGAAGGAAGTTACTTCATTTGTAAATAGAGAATAATAATCAAACCTTCCCCAGTTAGAGCAAGGTCATTTCAGTCCTACATACCTAGTAGGAAGCCCACAGCAGTCTGTCATACATAAGGCTGGATGAAGAGAACGTGAAAGGGAATGTCAGTAAAAAGAAGGACTTGAGGATCCTTTTCAATGATGCCACATCATGATTTCAGAAGTTGCACTTTATTGATTAGCAGTCGGGAATTTGCTTCTTCATTCCTCCCACACCTCACAGAGCTTCCGCACAGATAATCATTAAATGTGGTGTTTAATAGAATTAAAGCCAAACCAATGCCTCCATATAGAGCTACTCATCTTGTTTTGTTATTCACGTAGAGCATAAATAATCTAAGCAGATCAACGACAGCTGTCATAGTGAAATATCGGCAGAGGGACTGGCTTCAGAAGAAGATTTAATTTCTGTGCTTAATTATTAAAATAGATTTAGATTTAAACTTGAAGAAATGGGACCAGTTTCCTAAGAGTTAAAGAAGGCATTTACACACTTAAGTGCTCTTCTAGTTCTCAGATATTTTTGCTATTTGGCTTCAGATAAATTGCAAAAGGTGGGGTTAATCATCATTGACTTCAGATATCTTCAGTGATGACATTTACAGCTGAACTAGTCACGCTGAGTTCCCTTTATAGGCTTATCATTAAGGTGCAACTCAGCTAATGTACATTGTCCATCTACCTTTCTACGAGATAAACTCTGCTCTTCAAGCTCCTTTTTCTCTCTGCTCACAATAAGGAGATCCAAGTAACAATGCTGTGACATCTGTGTTTGGTCAGATGAATTTCATCCTTATCTCTCTAAGTTATGCCTCTTCAAAGGTGGTTTAATAAATATAACTACAATTAATTGATGACAGATTCTTCCCAGGCTCTTTTTTTTCTAACTTCTCTCCCTTTGGTCTTCATTGCTTTTTCTTTTACATGCCTCTTTGTTCATGGAACAGCTTCTCTGAATTAATTTAAAAGGTCACAGACGTTTCCCTTTCAATAGGTCTTTCTAGTATTTTGCTCTCAGGAAATCTAAAAAAAAAGATACTCTGTGTAAAGTATTTTTACCATAGATGTTATACAAATTCCCACCCTCTAGAGGGACCATCAAGGTTTATCATATTTCTCTGTAACTAAATCTTCATTGCCCAGAACCTGACATTTATTTTCTGTATCTTGTTCCAGGCAAAGTCCTGATCCTGCTACTGGTTACAACTACGTTTAACTGTGCATAACTGTGCAGTCCAACAACTGCCAACAACCTGGTTCATATGTTGTGCTCCTTATTCCCTCTTCTAGTACACAGAACATGATTATACTCTTTCCATTTTTAAATTAGCAAGTGTTTTTCATTACTATCAAGGACAAGATGTGTTGTAGAGTATCATGTGCTGGATATACAGGCAGAATTTCTGAGCACCCCACAACTGACTCAGAACAGGGTTGCTGGTTGTTCAGGAAGTCAGAACAGTTGAACAGACTCTTCAGATTTCTCCCACACAAGATACTGAGGTGGGAAAAACAGCAACAATACACATATCTCAAGAAATAAAGACACGTGATACAATTCATGTGTCCCTACTTATTTATTGAGGTTTTATTATGATGTCACTGCTGTGCTATGACCTTTCACATCTTTTACAGAAGATAACAGGCTTTGTAATATACCAGGCATGTGCATCACCTCTGCACTGGGCTGCCCTTGACAGCAAAGGCAGCTGAGTATTTCAGAGGGTGCCTCAACAATAACCTTCTGCCCTGTAAACTTCATCTCACCCAAATTTAGATGTCTATGGTTTAGATGTCAACAGCTGAGCAAATAACCTTATGCAATCTTCCTAGTCACTGGAGAGACATAGATATTTTAAAAAGTGAGTCATCTGCCCTGTTCCAGATATCTCCTTTAGGATGAGAGGATTTTCATCTTGGACTCTACTGAATATATTAAGTAGACCTTCAGGAAAGAGAAATTAATATTACAGCAACGAGCTCAGGTGTAGTTCAGGTGGGCAAGAGATGCCTCCTACACACAGAATCTTTTCTCCAAGAGACAATTCAGTTCTCTCTTCCCACTTTACACTTCTTCCTTGTGCTGAAGCAGACAAAAATGAGAGGTGTGGGAATGGTGGTACATAAAGGCAGCATGCTGCCTTTAAATAACTACATAGATAATATAAGTGTATAAAGTAAAACATAATCCTCTTGGCTAAATAGAGATGAATGGTTTGTTCAAACTTCATTAAATGCAACTGCTTGTAGCAAAGAGAGGGTCAATGACTGATCTGCTGTAACACAGATCCTCTTGAAGTGTACATGCAGCTCCAGTAAATCTAGACAAGGAGAGATTCATGTATTTTTTTTTCTTTTCGTTGTCTTTGTGTTGGTTATTGCTTCCAGTCAGAACTATTGTTTTCCTCTCTTTGACTGTTTGCAATTGAAATAGCTTTTTAAGGCTGCAAGTTGGGAAAAACACGGTGAATTCAGTTTTGCTTACTCACCTAAAAAGGATGCTTAGCCTGGAAAGACAGACTTGTAAGAGGACAATGATAATAATAGTACACCCTTATGTAGTCAGGATGTTTACATCAGAATGTAGGGGTGAAATGATTTGCTCGAGTTCATCCTCTGGGCTGCCAGAACAACCCAAGACAGAAATCAGCCCTCCTGAGTCCTTGGCCTGCAATTCTTTACCCACTATATCAATCTGTACCTATATTTTTTTAAGTAATCTCTAGCACCTCAATATATCTCACTTTGGCTATTTGGGGGTATAGATGGCAACTGGGTGAATGGTAACACCAGTGTTATGTATGGAGTTGGCTTTGCTCTGCTGGGAAAGGCATCAGGCTGCTGAAGGGGGAATCCTCTGGATGAAAGAGAGAAGTAGGGCACTCGACATCATAAAGTCTCCACAGTGGTTCCTTTACTATTAGAATAACCTGTCCAAGTCCCTGGGGAACTTCTTTAGCCTGAATTCAGTTTTGCTACTGCAAGATGTAAAGATGAGGATAAGAAATGGAAAACTTGAAGCCCTCAACCACCCTGAAGATAATTTTGACCAGTGTTTAGTCTAAGTAAGGGAGAAGAGTTCATATTTTCTCATAATAACTAGCATTAAAAGAATAGTTGCTGTTTTCAGTTAGATCATCCATCCACCTAGGCATGATACAGCCTTCCATTTAAAACACAGACTGGAAGATAATTTGTCTTCAAAGACAGTATGAATTGCAATGTCTAAGAGAAACAGTCCTTTATATAAGGATTGTGCTTTTAAACTACATCAAAAGTTCACCTACGTACAGGTTTAGCAATAGAGATACCACTCATCATAGTCCTATTCATCAAATCTTTTCTGCTTATGTCTTGTTAACCACACAGCCATGCATGGAATAGTTTTGATCCACTTGGACTTTAGGGATAAGGACACAGTTCATACCCTTCTAACTGATCAGCAAGGGCATTACCTGTGTACAAAGACCTTTTTAAAACACACGAGAGTTTTGGTAAGGCAAGGAAAGCTAAAAAAACAACAAAACATCCTGTGTTCATTGGTAATTCTTTACATGAAGGAAAGAATAAGGGGAATATGTCAAAAAGCACCTGGCAGTGTAACAGTTTAAAAAAAAAGGCAATAACTGCTTGTAAGAAAATGACTGGAATAGAGATCAACTTGTAGAAGTGGTAAGTTGTTTGGTTTTTTTTTGATTTGGCTTTTTTTCAAGTAACGTAAATTATTCCAGATCTTGGAATCCCATGGGCTGTAACCAATGGATAAGCATGTGTTTGGGAAAACAAATGACTAATCTTCTGACAACCTTAAGACCAATTGAAATTAGGACTTTTAAGAGACACATTCCTGTAGCAGGACATTTAATGATGTATTTAAGCGTGATTTTACTAGTGAAGGACATTTATTAGTCCTGAACCTTACCACCACAGGGCTCTAGACATTGAGAATGGGACATCAGCACGAATTCTCAGAGCAATAATACTTTACATTCTGCTATGGTTATTGAAAACCTGAAGCCAGATTCTCCACTTGTTTAAAAGGAGGCTGGTCCACGTGCAGAAGTGGTGGTACTAAGGGTATATGAGAGCTTTTATTTTTTCCACTGACATTTTTTCCTTCTCTTTTTCTGTGGCAATGCTGCAGGTCTGTCCTGTTTAGGCACTCTGATTCTGGTGCCTAAGACCTATAAATGCTCCAAATATTCTGTGTTTTAAGATAACTCAATCTTTATTTAAATCAAGGGGCAGGGTAACCTGAACCAGTTTCTCCAGTTATAAACAGACTTGCAGTTTGCAAACAGCAACCCTAACAGCAGTGTTTGCCACTACTGTGACCCTCCTGTTTCCTCAAGTCTGCCAGGGGAGCCCTCCAGTCGACTTGAGCAAGAATGAGAAGAGCAAAATGCTGGTCTTTTCTGAATCATCTCTTCTTGACTGAAACAGGTTAAGGAGCACTCAGGGAACCAGACCTGCTAAGAGATCTGGGGCTAAGACAACTTCCAGAAAAGGAGATGCCTGACTACGCATCCACTGCTGATAGAGGGATCATAGAGATCCTAATTCAGCAGTGTAAAACTGGAGGTGGGGAGAAGAAAGGAGAAAAGAAAGGACACTAACCCATGCCATCTATATCACCACAGTATTTCCAAGCACATCTAGTCTCAGACTATTTTGTATATAAAGTATTGAGTAGTATTCCTAAACACAGTGTTGCATTTCCTTCCTTTACTTCCTTCCAAATCTTGCATTAAAATACATTTTGCTATGTTTTCCAGTTTCTTGATCCTTTTATCCAGAAATATCACCATAAAACTTGCTCCAAGAGCTTGTGTTCTGAATAAACAAGGGCAAGTAGTGACAGCACGAGGGGGAATGGTTTTAAACTGAAAGAGGGGAGATTTAGATTAAATATTAGGAAGAAATTCTTTACTGTGAGGCTGGTGAGACACTGGTCCAGGTTGCCCAGAGAAGCTGTGGCTGCCCCCTCCCTAGCAGTGTTCAAGGCCAGGCTGGATGGGGCTTGGAGCAACCTGGTCTGGTGGAAGGTGTCCCTGCCCGTGGCAAGGGGGTTGGAACTAGATGATCTTTAAGGTCCCTTCCAACCTAAACCATTCTACAATTCTGTGATAAGAAAAATTCCAAACAGAGACTGTTGCAGTTCCCTAGCATTTCGTGTATCTTGGCTAGTAATTATTTTCAGCGTGCAGTTCTCCCCTACTCATTGATTATAGTCACTGTAATTACTGGTATACATGTTCATGACACAGCTTTTATAGCCAGCACATTACTTCTACTTTCATGCAGCTTCTAGGAACAGAGGGTGGGGATTTCCCTACACAGATATTGGATAATTAAATAGATGATTAAACAGATAGAAGCTACTGTAGAAGTATTTAAAATGCTTCCACTGATTTCTTTGTGGTTTGGGACCACAATGTTCCTAGTGATGTTGCATCGAAACCTCGTTTTCTTAAAAGACTGCTTACTTTTGCCTCTGTACTCTGCCACTTCTGATTGAGTACAGCATGGGATATTTACCAGTATCAGTCTTGTTAACCGTCCAACTTGCCCTCGTTAACCTCATCCAGTTTTAATTAGCGTACATTAATGTTTTGTTCTTCCAGAACTAGGAATCTGTGTCTGCATGCCATTTCTGTCAGCGTGGCTTTGATTCTCTTATTTGTCTTTTTTAGCTTCAGCTGTTTTCTGTAATTTAAAAATTTATTAGGCAATGAAGAGAAGGATGAACCCTTCTAGACACATCCAGCAGCATGTTCAATTTGCAGTCTGACCTAGCTCCTCATTCCCAGCAAACAAATGAGATATCTGGCCAATGGAGAAAGAAAGACAGCAACACAGAGTGAATGCCTGTCTGGTACCAACTTGTTAACCCAAAATAGACAAAGGATTTTTCAGATCTGACAAAGATTCTAAGAAAGATTTTAGGGTTCTTCCTTGTTACTGAGTATTGTCTCTGTCGTGTTCATGGGCTACAGACATTCTCTTCTAATTTATTTGTGTTACAGTTAGAAATGGGCAAAAGTTTTTTTGGCAGGGCATAAAATGACTGAAAAATGTAGTTGGGAGAAGAGGTATGAGACTCAGGCAATTTCCCTAATTGTCTAAATAAAAGTGAAGGAAATGTGAAACATTTTTAAGAGTTAAATATTTATTTTGACATTTCAAGAGCAGAACAATTATCTTTGGTTTTAAAGACATTATTTGTTTAGAAACACAGCTTTTAAAAAAGAGTTAAATGATTCCTTTTCAACATTCCATTTTAAGCTGAGTGTTTCATTTTGGATGAACTCCAGCTGCAGTTTCGTGGCTTTATTTACATTTTGTTTGTTTCACAACAAAGCATAAAATAAGACTGCTCTTTCTCTCCTCTGCAGACAAGACAGATTAAGGGCTGGGAAAAAATGACTGCAACAATTTTGAAGTGATTTAGGAGCTAAAGCAGCGAGCTAGACAAACTGAGATGTGCCTGACTATATATAACATCTACAGTGTGAGTGTTTACTGAAATAGTCACTCTGGTCTCCCTTTACAGTCAACAGAGGTCAAATCATTATAAATAATTCTTTCTAGAGAGTGATGTGTCTCTTCATCAGGCAGACCTCTAACACAGGATGATCAGACCATCATCTCCCATTTCTCTCCAGTGACTACAAAGGGACAAGAGAAGACTGCTTCGACTGTAGAAGGGTGTATTGCCAAAGTTTGAAGGTGAGATGTTGCTTCCACACTTCCCTCCAGCTGCCAAACCGTCAGTGAGCAATATAATGAGGCATGACCAGCTGATGAGGAATACCAGGTTGAAACCTTACTTTTTGTAAGGATACAGAAATAAGGACAGAAATAAGACATAAGCTAATAAACACTGCATTGTGTCAGGACACAGTAAGAAGGAAGGTAACTAGCCTTCAGAAACTCAAAGGTAGTGCTGAGAAACAGATTTTGTCTTTTTTGTGCTTCGCCATCTGATTCCCTCAACTGGATCAGATGTGCCTTGCAAAATCATATGGGAATCTGGCTCCATGGAGTAGAAATGATCCATTTAGGAAAAGAAAAATCCTCATAATTAATGGGGAAATAAATATATTTTACAAGAAATTTTCCATCTTCCCCCGTGAAAGATTTTGTAATGGTCAACTGAACTGTTTTTATAAGATACGTTACAGTTCATTGTGAACTTAAAGACAAAAGTTTGATTCCTTGTGATATAAATATATTTTCAGGAACTGTTTGCATGTTGATATTTTATGGAGTAAATATCTTATAATGATTCACTCTGAAAGTATTAGTTTGGGTGGACAGCAACTTTTAGAAACATTTCGTATTTCTTAGTCTCTAGTGAAAGTTGACCCTTAAATGCCTCAGGTGTGGAAATGGACTCATATTTAATAATTGGTGGTAAGTTCTAATAATTAAATATTAAATACAGTCTCTTTCTGAGCAGTGTGTATATTATTGGACACTATACATATTTATGTTAAAGTTTTAAACAGTATTAACTCCCTTTTTTTAGACTACATCAATGTATTGTTACAGGAATCTTTTAAATATTGTAATAACATGACAAATTAATGCTTTTCTGTGCTAATGTGTATTTCATATGAGAAACTATTCAAAAGAAAAGAAGCTAGTGGATGAGATTTCCAAGTTACTTCATCACATCTATATATATTTCTTCCACTATGGCTAGTAATTCAAAGTTGTCTGGCCCAACCATGAATTCATCTCCCACTCGAAATCAACGGAGGTGATGCCACCTTCATATTTAAGCATATGAAAACTGCATTTTATTTAACCTTAAATCTGTCATTCTTCTGATTTTATATCCTTCTACTTAAATAATAATTTAGTTAGTTTTTATTTTTAGACCGTAATCTACGTATACCTATTTTTCAGGTAATGCTAGTCCACTAGAAATTCCCCTGGATTTCTACTGGACACTTAATGAAGTTCAGCTTGTACATACACATTCACAGGAATAACACCCAGGAGCGTGAGTGCTATATGGGTCAGCAAATCTTCATTTGTCTCCATTCAAGAAAATGACTGCATTAATTTGAATATTTTTATAAAATGTACCTGATCGCCTTTTCCTAGAAGAATTTTGCATATCCAAATGCATTTTTACTATTTTTGGCATTGACACTGAAATGCTTTCCAGAGAAGAAACAGGCATTTAGTTGAAATGCCAGAATTTCAGTTTGTTTTCTGTGTGTGGAGAGGTGCATTTTGGGCATTCTGTGCCTCTTGCCAAACAATACAGGCTTCCAGAGCCAGTCCTGGACAATTGCCAATCTTAGGCCTCCAAAATGCTCTTGGACATGCCCAATATGCCACCCTTCCTCTTTTGCCCCATACTAGCAAGAAGATCCTCACGTGCATCTTTTCTCCCCACTATAGTCTATCACGCCCAGATACTGGGCCCAGACCCAACTGCCCATGTGCTGTGGATAGCTGGTTACAGACACACTCTCTCTCTTCTGAGTCCCAGTGACATTGAGTCTATGTGTATCCTGATCTTGACAGCAGCCAAACAAAACTCAGGACATGAGTCATTGGAGAAAATCACCCTTTTTTTGTCCTTTCATAATCCCTTTACAGTCAATATACATCTAACCAACATAGTCAATGTTACCAACAGGTAAAGATGCACACACTTTTCAAAAAGAGCCACTTTTCCCAAATATTTTCTTGACTTAATTCTTACAATTTCTGAAAAAAGCTAGGGGGGTTGTAGTACTATTGAGTTTAGTACTGTCACCTATGTAAAATACACCATTTAATAGGATATAAATTCCCAATACAGTGATGCTCTGAAGAACAGCTGAGCTTTGAATCTTTTACGTTAGTAAAACTTCCTGTTGTAGTCATTGAATACTGTAGATAATAAACAATGGAAAATGGAAACTCAGCAATGTGAACAGAATATTTAACATATGAGAGCAGAGTAACCTGTTCCAAAGAATTCCCTTTTTTTCCCCTCACTATTCTTGGCACTATTTGTATTTCAGTTTCATCTATTATTCTAACGTGTTATATTCCTAGATCATGAGGATTTAGTGAATAATATTTGCCCAGTAAAACTTCTTGACAGCTACATGTATTTCACCTGAACAGAAAGAATATTGTGCAAAGGTATAGGGACATATTCCTCCAGCTGCGTATACTATCTCTCATGGTAGTATATACCACTCACTATGAACTGTGAAGCTGTTCTGGTTCTGTATTGCTTTAAGACTGATCAGAAAGTTATGCTTCAATGGCTTAGTGACTCTTGTCTTAATGTTGGGGAGGAAAAGTGGTTTTAAAAATGAGTTTAATAGCTGCACAAAGCCGAGGAATGTCACAAGTTTCTCTGCAACACTTGACATTCAATTGAACTCACACACGAGGTGTTTCAGATTTCAGTGGAGCCAAAAAAAAAAAACCATGAAACTTCAGTGCAGGTATAACTGGTGTGACATGAATTAATTCTGTTTTAAGAAAAAGGTGTCTCTGACCCTGTGTGCCCTCACTCCCATTAGCATCATGGGGCATTTTCATGACGAGGACAGGTAAGCATCCCAGCTGAGACTGGGCAGGTGTCTTATTAGGTCTCATACTGATCTCTTAGGTTATCTATTTATTGTCATTAAAAACAGAAATAAGCAAAGAGACTCGATCAAAGTTCTCGTCTTAACCAGAGATGAAAGTTTTCTGTATTTTGTTTAGAAAAGTGGTTCCTTATTTTTATTTCTTCTATTTTATACCCCAACCACTAATTTTTAGCCACTGATCAGTCTTATCAAATTTGTTTCAGTATTTGAGAGCATATGGCATTTTGGTGATCACAGTCCAGCAATATGCCAGCAGAAATTGCCACTGATGCTACAGTGAACTCATCCTAATGACAAGCAAGCCCAACTTCAGATAGTTCATCATCTCACTTGCAATAGTTTGTTTCCAAGATGAGGAAGGCATTTGATATGGCACCCGGATTGCTACCGATATGTTAAATGTGGATTGTTATTTCCACAATGCAAGTCCTTTATCCGATAACAGTTGCACACCTCTAGTTCTGAAACCATTTACCTGGTCTTCTTTCTGCTCATGGCAAATAAAAATACATTGAAGTGTTTTACCACTGCGTGTGGTATCTGTAGGTAAGAGGGATATTAGAAAAAAAGAAATATTTGCATGACTGACTGTACTTCTTCTTTGAGAATTTGAAAAAAAAATTTATACTGAACAGAAACAGAACTCAACAGTTTGCCAGATTGAGATATTGAGTCCTGGAATTCTCCAAATATCATAAATTACACTTACAGACACCCATCAAGAATTTTTTTCTAAGACCCAAAGATCCATCCCCTGACTCATATATCTAAAAAATTAAACATTTATTCAGATCTGCTTTTCTAAATTCCCTGTTTAATCAATAGAGCATTATTAACATTTTCAGACAGAAATTTAACTCCTCCTACCATGGCATCCAGAACAGCCAAAAATCACCTTCTAGAGGTGCCTCACTCTCTTATCTATACAGCCAACCTAGACAGATAATTTATACTAACCACCTGGCTTTTATATGACTTCCTTCTGTTGGACTAATACATCCATACAAAACTCATTGCAATTCTTAAAGTCAGAACATTTCCACTATCCCACGGGAAATCTGTTTTGCAACATTTTCTAGACCTCCTGACACATTGTGTTGCCATCCACTATCTACAGTTTATAAGATAACTGGTGAAAACTTCAAGAGTTTACAAAATACTGTAACAATAATTACTGGATAGTCTGGTTATTATTTTACTTGGAAGCTTATCCTAATAGACAAACACATATAGAATTAAAATTAAAAATGAGAGAACAGTTAGTACCAGGCTACAAATAAAACTACCACTAGAAACTACAGGAATAACTTCAGATACTAAAATTTTATAAAAACTGAACAGTTCAAAAACCCCACTGAATTTAAAGACAGCTAAAGGTGATTGGCTTGGACTATGTAGGGGACGTGAATTTGTGCATTACTTTTGATCACAGTCCTCCTATATTTCATTCACTTGACATCTTCCCAAATTCAGGTGTCCCCAAACTGTGCTTTGGATCCAAGTATGTACGTGTATTTTCTGGGAGTTTTCTAAGATTCTATGTGGAAAGCTTAATTGAGTGCCAAAACTGAGCAAAGGCTCATCAAGCACAGAGCTGAGACTGGCAATGAGAGATGTGTTTCCTTGTTGAAAGCGCCCCAGAAAGATTTTGGATCAGGAAAGGAAGAAGCCCAAACTAATAAGTTCTTTTTTTTCACTTGAGTGTTGCCTTAGATTTAACATTAGATTGGTCAGATCATGGACCTTCCCGTGCATGTCCTAGCTACTTTTGATTTCTTTCTCTAGAAATCAAGAACCAATGAAAGTGAGAATGTTGATGTCTGCCCTTGTACCACCAAAATATGGAAAAGTCATTTCATCAAATAAAGCAAAGCTAAAATGAATCCAAATATTAAATACTTGGAATGTATTTTTCCAATAACTCTGCAACATTTTTTTTTGCTCATAGCAGGACTAACTGCCCTTCCATTTTTTTCATTCAAGCCTTGTTTCCCACTTTTGTTTGTTCTACCTCTGTAGCCATTACTTGCATCTTTTGTATTTTTCATGGCAACACTAGCTTGACTTTCATTAACAGCGGTATGCCAAGCTTTCACAACTGTGTGCAAAGTAAAAAAAAAATAAATTACAAAATACTTGGATTAATAGACCAAAGGTTGTGGAAGTTAATCTAGAAGTTCAAATGTGTGGCACCAAAGAAAATTGGGACAAAGGCAGAGAGGAATTTTTGAATGAACACTCCTCTACTTGAATAGCTATATAAGAGGATAGAAACAGGACAGATTAAAAATTATCTGGGAAGGAGGGAGGGATTGCCTGAGGAATCTAGAATAGAAGAGGTTTGATTGGGGGACACTCTGTGGGACAGTTAGAAATTGTGAGTTTGAAAGGAAAGTATCCTACCTGGAGGGTATCGGAGCTAAGTATATTTATCCACAAAACAGAGAGGAATTGTCATCTGTGTGTGCAGGCAGCAGCAGATCCAGTAAATCTGATGTTCCAGGAAGCATTTGAATCCAAGTACATGGGCTCTGTACCAATTTTTCATACCCGTGTAGTGACTCCAACTGTTTTCCCAATTCTTTAAAAAAGCAGCATTTTTACATGTTTCACAATGCTTGTGGACTGAGTGTAGGAGATAGCTGGAGTTCAAGTCTCAGATTATGACATCTTTTTGTAGGCTCCATATATGAACTATCTAAACTGCCATTAATCAATGGAGATTTAGGGTTTAAGTTCTTTCCTCAAAAAAGGGCACCTAGAACCAAGACTGCAGCGGGCTGACAGATATGACACCAGACATTTGAAAGACCTTTGTTCCTTGAATGCTGCAGCTGAGGACATCTACATTTAAGGCATTTCAGATGACATTAGACACCTCTGTGTCGGCAGTCAAAGTAGGAGGTTTACAGTCAGGTGGTATACTGAGTGCTTAAACAGTCAGCTAACATCTAGACACTTCCATCACACACTCAAATCCAGCTAACCCATTCTGTAGGCAAAATCCTTTGCTGAGAATTTTATCTCTCACTTTGTGCTATGACAAGGAAAATATATCCCAAGAGTCTGAGCATAAAGAACTGGTTTCAGTATCTTTTATTTTGCTACCTCCCACCACTGCCAAAAGCTTTACTGTTCTCTTACAAAGCAAAATCAGTTTTAGTGAGCAGTAGCCCTTTTGCAGAGTGGTGCACACCTGTGAGACTGGCAGAGCAGGCTGGATGATTATTGTCATCCCAGCAGAGACTTGTGCTGCTGTAAAAATATGCTCACAGCACAGAGACACAAAATCATTTGTGCTGCTAAACTGAGACCTCATGTCAAGTGTCATTACATTCCTTGTCAGAAGAAGCAGTCTCTTGGCACCTGAGTTGGGCCATCAGTCATTTTGGCTGACATACTTTTATGCATGTTCAGCAGTCCAGTTAAAGACTGACCAAAATAATTTTTCAACACATTTCCACTCAATCAGTATAGAAAGCTAGCCTTAGGCTCAAGAGTCAGACCTTGGCGCTGAATGATACACTCTAAAGGCATTGATCACCATTTTCAGTCCTTCCTTTCCCACACGCACTAAAGTCAATAGATTGATTCTTGTGCCTGAGCTCTCTGTGTCTGCATTATAGATTTTGAAGTCATGCTTATTATGCTTCTCTCTGTCTTCAGAGTCGATGTGTAGTATCTCAGAGATAGGCATCTCTGGAAATGCTTTTGAGTTCTCTGACATAAGCACATCTGCCTTCTTGGAGAGGAACTGAGAAAGGAGATTATTTTTTCCCAGAATTTACTGTTTTAGCCAAGATATTTCTTATTCTTGCCTTGCACACTTACCATGATATTCAGAACTGACAATGTTATAAAGACTCCTTAGACCATTGTTATTACAATCTTTGAGACTATCTATCGTCTTTGGACCTTGTTTTGGGTTGCTTGGTTTTGAAGACAGGGATTGCTATTGTAGTTCTTGTATTTGGATGAGAGTTCAAGTGCTAGCACCACTTATTTAATACGTAGTTGCTGCTGCTTTAGTATTTTCAACCATGAAACTTCTGAAAAGATTATTCCAAATTGTGACATCAGGCTGGCCACAGCAATGGGGCAAAACTTTAAAACATTAATAAATATTTTAACATGACCAGAACCCTGCTGACACATAAATTATATCTCTCCTGATAGATCAAGGTGCAGGGTCAGGTAAAAAACATGAAAGAAAAACAATAGTTCAATCTCAGTGCCACAGCCTGTTCCTTCCTCACCCCGCGCCACCCAAGTGCAACATGATGAGCGAGACCACTGGATGTTCATTCCTGTATGATTAATGACGTGGACAAGAGGCGGAAATCTTACGGCTTTGAGCAATCTCCTGTTCCATCTGTCATAACTAGCCCAGGTCCCAAACAAAGCATGTGTCAGGCTGAGGATGAAGCATGCACCAACCACCAGTCCCAAGAGGCTGTTGTAGAGGAGGATGGGCAAAAGCATTAGAGGCACATTGATGCTATCATTCCTATGTTACCTCACCTTAGGGCACAGAGCGATACCTGAGCCAGGGCCTGGAGCACACCACCCCCACCCTAAGAGAACTACTGGTTGTGCTCAAGGCCCGCTCTCTGGTAGGAGAGAGTTGTTAGACAAACCTTGGCCAGCACTTCCTAAAAGGGAATCATTGCAACATAGGTGCTAGAAACACATGGGTTGTCTCTTATGGCTGACGTTGAAGTCTGGACAGTTTAAGTTAGATGTGGTGAATTTCACCTTTACTCTTTCTTCTTTTTCTTTTGCAGCCAAAGGGCCATTTTATTTTCTTAAAGATCGTAGCTCATTTTTCTTTATGACTCTACTAATGCCTTTGGGGTTTGTTCTGTTTGCCTTTCTAGGTTTTTAATCACATTTCTTTTTGTTTGCTTGCTTGTTTGCCTTCTGTGAGTGAAATAACAGGTTTCTTCCTTACATGGAAAATAACTGCTGAAAAAGTAGGACAAAATGCCAACTACATAACCCTAGATCTCCAAAAGTCACGTAGTCCGTGCAGCCCTCCTATTATTCCTCAAAAGAATGGAGATAGCATTTTGGAAAAGAGACAGCATGAACCCTGCTGGCAGGCTTCTTTAGCTAGGACCCAAGAAAACATTTTTGAAAGTGAAGGGACAAAAAAGAAGCCTTTGTAAAAAACATTTTTATTAACACAGTGATAAACATTGCTTTTGTTCAACTTGGAACCCATAGAGCTTAATCCAAACAGTCGCTGTCAGCATAAGCCCAACTAAGCAAACAGCATTGTAGCAGTGGTTTTCTTTTTCCTTTTTTTTTTTTTTTTTTAATTCAAAGAAACAGCTGTACATGTGTGAGAGACTTTTCTCTTGTCTTACAGCATTATCTTTTCCAGCAGTTAAAACAAGTTACAGGAACTGTGCTATTCTTAGTTCAGTATTTTGAAACATTTAACAATCTTGAGGATTAACTCTTAGTGGAGCTGAAGAGGACAATTTTTATTTTTCATTTGTATTATTATCATAGGTGGGGCTGATCACAGTGTTCATGATGCTGCCTAATACTTCCGTTTATACAGGTGCAGATTTCATAGCTTATAGCTTTGTAAGATTTACTGTTGCAGGCTGAAACAGTCCAGTCCAGGTTTCTGCCTCATGATGATTTATCTCTTTTTAAACAAATTTTTAAAAAAATAAAATTAATTAATCTCTGAGAACAACAGTAAGAGAAAATGAGTTGCTTTGCTCGTATTAAAAAATTTAAAGTCTTTCACCTTTGTTCTCTTGCCCCTCTGCTCCAAATGGTGGTATTGAAAACTGGAGGGCATGAAAGGGCAGAAAGAGTAACTTTTTTATTAGACATGGCTTTTGTCTTTCTTCTGAATAATGCCCCAGTTTGGGTAAGATAAAAAGCTCAGAAATATCACCATCTGCACATAGACAGAAGAAAGCATTCAGCAATCTCCTTGGATGCCTTAAATGTTACAGCAAGGGATCTAAGGTTCCTAAATTCAGGACGACAGTTCAGTGAATGCTCACCCAAACTGATTTAGCGTCCAAGGCCCTCTAGACACCAAAGGAGACAGCTCTTCTCCAGCTTAATTTGTCTCAAGCTTTTCTGCTTTTTGTGTCCTAGCCTATGAGTTAGATCTCAGCAAGAGGCCAACCTCAGTATGCAGATTCAAATACACATCCAAGGAGCAGATTTCAGGGACAGCAGAATGTGAGTGCAACCCCCACCCCTGTTGAGCAATCACAAGCAAATCAAGGGTCTGAAGAGAGTAGCCAGGAGTGAACTTAAGTCTATATCCTGGTGACTGTACTCCTCAGCTAGGAGACAATTATGGGACTACAGTTCCTTCTGTCTTCATTATTTCACTATCATTTGCAAACTTCTTAAGCAATCCTTAGAGAAAATGGTGCCCCCATCACCTCAGTGCAGGATACACTTCCATTCTCTGAATGCCACTTTCCAAGGGGCACCAACAGAAGAGCTGGCAAAGAGATCGCAGCTCATGCGAGACACAGGATGAGGTCATGCTTGCCTTTGATTTAGGGCAGAAGCCTGGACTTCTTGCGTTGAATCTAGAAAGAGCAAACACTTTATGACATTGATTTAGGGCAAAGAAACCCCTCAGGTTCTGTGAACTGTCTTCTGGATGGGCCTATAATGCCTCTTTAATTACTGAGATGTTCCTATCTGTTGGTTGCCCAAAGCTAGACAATATGAACATCCATCAGAGCTTCAACTTCACTCCACCTTCTGGCCATGGCCCTGGGGTAGCTTAGCCCTGTGCTAAACCCAGCTGAGAAGCCAACAACTCTCCATGATCAATGTAGGGTGTTTGACTGCACTTTTCCACGGAGCTACGCTGTGGACAATCCTCTTTTGTTAGATCTTAAGTCCTTTGAGCAGCACATTGTCAACACACAGGTGCATTTCTTTTTCACTATCTTTGTCAGTTCCTGACCTGACCTGAGTTAGCTTATGAAAGCTGAAAACTGTCTCCTTTTGTATGTCTTCTCCAAGTGACAATGTATTTGTCTTGGAAGCAGACTATGTTTTCCTCTCAGTTTTGGGCAGGGGTCCATCCACTGACACTGAACTACCAGTAACCTGGCAGCTATCTAAGATGGCACAGCTCAAGAGTATTTTACTGCAGCTACGTTAAAAAGGGGATAATCAGAGTCTTGGTATATAGTTTGCTGCCAGAAAAAAATACATGCACCTAAGTTTGGACTTTTCTGAAAAACTTTATTTTTCACAGTTAATATTATTATATCTCTAGCTGAAAGTTTATGGAAGGGTTTTTATATATGTTATTAGAAACAAAGCATCAGCCTTCCTACTTCTCAGGTTTCTTTTAAGAAGCCCTGCTTATTCTAATATTATAATGATATATATGTATGACAAGTAGTATTTTAATACTGTATGATATGAAGTTCAAAAGAATACAGTGCCAAAAAAAAGAAAAAAGAGGAAAAATACATCAGCACAAGCTTAAATTTTTATACGTGTTCTCATTTAGAAAAAAAATAGGATACTCTTGTCAGTTTGTGACACTGAATTAAATAATAAAAATTCACTTATACAGTTTTCTAATAAAACAAAATTCATATTAATTTCAGCACTTTTCACACTCTTAAACATCAAGGTTAATTACAGGTTTTTTTCCCTGGTCTCTCTAGTCAACATAGACAGAGGCTCCTCCAGGTGAGCCAGAGTTAGATGAGGTGTCTCTTCTCATCTGATCTCTGAGGGACCTTCTCTTTTTCTGCACAGACCAGGCAGCTTCACCATCTGCCTTGGGCTGCAAAGATAGCTGGGATGAATATTCCCAGCTGCTACTCTGCAGGAGGATTAGATTATTGTATAAGAAAAATTAAAAGATCATGAAGTGCTGAGAGCATGAAAGAGGATGGAATACAAACTGCAAACCCATGAACACTGGACAGGATTCAAGTACCCAAATTGGAGCCATTTAAAATTTTCATGTTTAATGTCAGCTGGATCTCTAGGTGCAGCTTCCAGTCAGCATAGACAGGTGGCATCTCCAAAGGAGGAGTCATCTCCCCTATTATAGACACTTATATTAGAACAAGATATACAGTCTTAGTTTCATCAGCTCTGGAAAAGACCAAGGATCAGTACTCAGACTTGAACAGTGACCCCAAACTGCCCATGTCACTAATATGCTGGAAAGGCTTTGGTACAGATTTGATCCTTACTTTCTCTCCTGCTGTCATGTGCTACCCACACATAGTTCAGGGCCAACAGGCAGTAGGAACGAGGTGGGCAGATGTGGGAGGAAGCTATGGGGATGCAAACTGTACTGTTGCAGCTCCCCACAGGTATGCAGAAAGGGGACTGATTCATTTCATATGTTTGCATAAAACAGTTGTTTTGAATATGGCAATAAGAGAACAACAAAATCTATATGAGATCCAGGACTAATCATTAACCCACTCTGCAGATTCTTTTCTGTTTCCTTATAGCAATCGTGCCTTGACAGCCACATAAGGAAGCAATAAATTACACTGAAATTATTTAATAATTGTCAATAATTAATCAAACTAACAAACTATTGTTCCAGGCTCCACTGGACAAGTATTTAATCCCTATTGGCCTCATGTTTCCTCCTTGAACTGGAAATAGAAGAGTTTCTTTCTACAGTATATATTGTTTCCAGTTCCTATGAATGGTCAGGTTTTCAGGGAAGGGGCATATGGCACTTGGCATGACAGGGACCTGGAGGTTGATTCAATTTTCTAACTACTGCTGCAGTACACATAAAGAAGCAATATTAATGCTGGTGTTTGTAGAGGTGATAGCCCCTGCAAGGCTGGATTACATATTTTCCATATGGGGCAGATTTATTGCATTTTCCTCAGATTTGTTAAGCGTTGTACCAGGAAAGCAAATAAGAATAATCTGATTTATGATTTAGCAAAACATAGAGAAGTTTTTACCAACATACACGTTTAAGAAGACCCCTGGCAGGAGATTTGTAGCTTAAATACACTCTGGTTGCATAATTGCCCAAGTTGGTTTTGGGAGTGCTGTGGGAGGCTCCTGGCCCAGAAGGGCTGTTGCTCATGCTGGGGGTAATCTTAAAAGTTTACAAATATACCAATAAAGTTACAGTTCCTTGCAATATTCATTGCCTCTGTTTAATTCACTAGTATAGACATAACTCCATGAGAAGGCATTTCTTGCAACAGAGTAAGCAAACCAGTGTGTCTCGATACATGGGATAAGTATTACAGATCCCAGGTGTTCTGATCCATTAATATGTAATTCAGATAGTTCTTGCTTTTTTATCAAAAAAATCAAGGTAAAATTAATGGCAAATGTTTTGCAGGCATATGTTATTTACACACACAAGTACTAAGCCATAGCAGCTGAGGACTTTGATGAACACAATTCTCAGTGACACCAGACTGATGCTAGGTTTCATGCCAAGGCATTTTGCAAAGGCAAAACTGCAAAGCTTGCACTTCACAAATTTTGAAAGAACATAAAGCAACTTAGAGGCAGAAATTGAAAGGAAAGACTAAAATGGGGGATTCCTGTACTGCTCGCCATATTTCAAACAGGCTCAGATTTCTCTTTAAAAAGATAAACTCCACTTCAGCCCTAAGTGAATGAATGTGGTCTGCTCTAGATCAAAATGGATGATTGTGATTATATTTTATGTCCTTACATCAACAAATCTTTTAAATAAATGCAGATTTCCATGCAGAGCTTTTGCAGCTCTCTGTTTCTCTGTGTATATACAATGTCTGGTTATAGCTCTAGCCATTGAATGGCTATTCCATTCAATGAATTTCCTATGGTGATGTTTAAAAATATAGAATTTAAACACAATATGCTACGTCACTTCTTTGTAGTTCCTGAAAGAGATTTAACTAGTCATCATGTGAAGAGATTGATGGGTTTTCTTTTTTTTTTTTTCCCCTTCTTACAGTCACTCTGTTTTCCACCTGACTGCAACTCCTCAGTTATCTTCAGCTGAAAGTATCTGCTCCTGTCTAGTTTTGAAAGCTAAACCATCCTGGATGTACCTTTGTCCTGCATAAAGGTCTATAGGAGAATGAAAGGCTCAAGGAGCAGAACTGTGTCCGAACAGGAAGGGTGGGATTCCTCTCACCTAACTTTATGTATCTAAACTGAAGATAGCTACAGGTATTCTTTTCATGGTCATGTCACCTCATAAAGAGATTCAACCCATTTTCCCTGTTAGTTTCTAAGAGGGCACCTTTGGTGACTACTTACATTTACATATGTAGTTTTCAGATGCCTAAATTAGAACAAATAAATCCTGCCTACAGTGAACTAGAAACCTCAGAAAGTAGCTGAGTTTGAAGAGTGCATTTTATAACTGCTAAACTAAGAGACAATGAGGAGAGGAAAGAAAGAAGAGAACTGCTCTCCAACTACCTCTAATTAAAACCTTTCTTCCCTTTTGCCAGGCTTTACCCCTTATTCTTAATGTTTCAATTTTCCAGATTGTTTCAAGCCATTTTATGGCTTCTGTTCTCATTCAATGCAATCATGACTGTGCCACTTGAGAAAAGAGGCAGAAACACAAATGTCTGAATTTCCAAGATACATATTTTCTTCTGGAGAACATAAGCTCAGAATAGTAGATTTAGCTCAAAATATTTCTCTGCTTTTGCCTTTTCTCATATACTTCATATGTCTACCATTTTAATGCAAGCTCCTCTAGACAAGAACCTCCCTTCTACAGGCTTCTTTGAAGACCATACACTGTCCAGGAAGATGACCAAGTCTTTCACAGGATCACAGCTGGTAGAAGGTTGTGAAGAAAAAAGGAGATAGTAAATCCACCTTGTCAGGTGTCTTGGAAGTAAATACAAGGGATTATTTTTTTCTTCCTACTAAAGAATAAATGATCAGGAAAGTCTAGAACTGTTGAAGATGTGAAAGTAGCAGACAATGAAATTATCCAGTGCTATTTTTTTCTATTGATTTAATTTTCACAAGACTGTAATCCTAGGAGAGATGGGAAAGGAAGTAAGAAGACAGTCAGGAGAAACACAGAAGCTTGTACAATGAGTTACAGATCCTTGACTTGAGACAACTTGCAACTGGATGTTGACCCAAGACAGACAAGCTGTATCATTTTTCCTGAATTCTGCTTGGAGGCTAAGGGGATTATTCTAACCCGAATGCTCAGAAGTATATTACAGTCAAAAAAAAATGAACTTCTGTGGCAAACCCAAATATCCTGCATTTCATGCAGAAGTGGTTATTGTCAGGTTTGAGAATCACTGTAGCCCAGAAGCATACTGCCAAGAGACGTTAATGGAATAAGAGCACCAGATGTGTCAATGCCAGAATATTTTATTGTACATAAATTAGCAAGTGGGGGAGAACAAAGGCAGGCATGATATCTTTACTTTGTCTCCAGTGTAAATGTGAAACTATGTCCCCCAAAGGGAGAACCTAATAGGCTCAGTTAAGATCTAATTCAGCCTTTTTATGAATTTTAAAGAGATAATCTTTTGCCACTTGCCCACAGAAGACTCACGGACCATAAACAGCTGATGCTGTCATTAAAATGTGCTGAGAGGCATCTGCTTTCTCTAGGTGGCATTTTTACTGTGTTTTACATGCTATTAAGCATATAAATGGCTGTGTATTTTAAATTATTAAGAAATGATATTTACAAGTTATCACATTTATTTTTAAAATAGAAGTGAGATCTTTACACGTCAACTTGTCGGCAGCCCTACTACCTCGATCCATCATGGGAGAGTATTCGTACCCTATAATAGCTTCTAATTAAATTTCTTTTCAGTGCAAAACTCTTCAAACCCATGCTTGTGCTTAACCATGTCAGACCTGTCAAAATACGTGAAGGTTTGATGGGATTAAATCCAAAGCAGCATTGCACAGAAGGATGTGTCACAGCTAGAAATTTATTTCTTCCTTGTAATATGGGCAGAAACAAAAAATTCTTTTTATGGTGGCACCCTGCATACAAAGCTCGCCCAAAACACTGCTATGTCGAGCAATGTTCATAATGTTAACGATTTTTTTGACTGAGTAATCATTTCCTTAATATCAATATTGTTATAGACACTTGTTATTCTATTGTGTTCTATTTATGATGCCATAGAAATTGATCTGAAAATAAAATGAAATAAAAAAATATGTTAACAGGAAGAAATTGGAGACTGAGAATTCCAGAAGACATAAGCAAAGTGCATCCCCGAGGTAGAGATGTGGAAAAGACTCATTGAATCATGTTTCATCTCTCTACAAAGCATAGACATACTAATGCAAAGGTGGAGGAATGGAATTGTTTAACTGAAAGGTTGCAAAAGTAGGACAAAGTGAAGATGCTTCATAAAAAGCAGGCTGATCGAGTGGAGTATCTTCTAGACCAGGAAATCTTGTATAGGTCTACAGCTATGTTTGCGACGTAGCCGTTGAAGGAATTCAGATTCAGATATTTAATTGCAAGTGTCTGCATGTGGGTTTTTTCAGGTGAGCCTGGTCAGTAATCTCTCATTACAGACAGCGGAGATCTAACTGATGCCATCAGTGAGATCCAAAGAACCATTCAGTTCAATCTACAGCAAAGACTCACATTTAGTCAGTCATTAATTCTCTCCATTGACTGTATGGCCTTGATCTTCTTTGACAGTAGCAGCCACTTGGGTACTTAGCTCAAACACAGAGTCTTAGCTGAATCATATCTTTAAATATAAGTGGCTGAATCTGGTTCCAGGTGACTTTGCTTCACCTCACCTTGTTTTACCTTATCCACTTGCGTTAAAAGATCCTGAGGGCAGGTTTGCCCTTGCTGTGTTTGTTGAAGGCCTTGTTTAGGGCCAAGCTCACCAGCTCTGGTTGGGCTTTTCAGGTGCTGCCAGGTGGTAAAAAAATTGTTTAGTTTAGTTTTTAAGAAAAATAAGTGCCTAGTGACATTTTCCTCAAAAATAAAATTCATGAAATGCAGGATTTCCTTGAAATTGATCTCAAATAAGAAAAAGAAAATTTCTTGCAAAGGTGAGTCACACTGTAATGGGGAGTAACTTGTATCTGTTAGAAATGAAGAGGCCTGTGGACTTATTTGCAAGAACTGCTCAGCTGATTTTTTGACAGAGGATGCTTTGTTAATACGACTGGCATGTAATGCTCCTTCATTTCTTCATCGCACAGGGAACCTCAGGACGGGGACTGTATGTAGGTCAAGAATGACACTGCAATTTAGATGCCTTAAGCAGCTGTTTACAGCATGCTTGAAGTCAGATGTTCCATTATTCGATATTCTACAGAAAGCTTTGGTTGACATTAACAGCCTGTGGTTATTTTGAAGCTAATGTGAAGGGCAGACACCTGAATGATTGTTCTGAGCTGTTTATAGGAGAAGCATAAAAACATATCCTGATCAATGCCCAAATTAGAAACCTGAGAACAATTATATTTTTTCATCCATACACAGTCACCTCGGAGCCAGTGTGCATTTTCCCTATATTGAGGCTATATCCCATTATTATTTATTAGCTGTACTGCAGAAACACCTTGAAACTCCAGAATGAAGTCCGTTGTGCTAAGTGCTGTATAACCATAGATTAAGAGACAATTCTTGCCCCCAAAAACAAGTTGTCTAAAAATTAGATTTTCTGAGAAAAAGTGTTCCAAGATAAAGGGCCACAATGTAGTTAATTCTTTTCCTAAAGGTGACTTAACAGGGTAAAAGCAAAAGCAAGGACAGAACCCAGATCTCTCCATCCCTGAGACAGTTCTAGACCTGTATCTAATACAATATCCAACAGTTTGCATTCCTGTGGGTCAAATCACTTGAGATATTCATGGCTTCTGTGTATAATTAATAAAATAAATAAATAATAAAATGCTATCATTTTTATATTCTTCTGTAACATCAGAAGAAATAGTCCTCATGCCAAAATGAAAAAAAAAAACCCACCCGACTCAGGAATACTTCTGGAAGTTTAATAACATCAGATAAATAATTTATTAACAAATACTTTTATTAATAATGTTAATTAATATCAAAATAACCAATGAAATAGCATTTTATTTATGGATTACATTCTTCCTTTATTTCAGGAGCATAATACGAGGTTTTGAAAAACAAGAGCAAATTTGTTTGAAGAACAGATTGTTCATATTCGTATGTAGTTACACGAATAACTGATATATGCTTAGAGAACTATTTATCAATATATAGTTACAGAATCACAGAATCACAGAATCAATGAGGTTGGAAGAGCCCTCTGGGCTCATCGAGTCCAACCATTGCCCTGACACCACCCTGTCAACTAGACCATGGCACTAAGTGCCATGTCCAGGCTTTTCTTAAACACATCCAGAGATGGTGACTCCACCACCTCCCTGCGCAGCCCCTTCCAATGGCTAATGACCCTTTCTGAGAAGAAATGCTTCCTAATGTCCAACCTGAACCTCCCCTGCTGAAGTTTGAGGCTGTGTCCTCTTGTCCTATCACTAGTTGCCTGGGAGAAGAGGACGACTCCCACTCCGCTACAGCCTCCCTTCAGGTAGTTGTAGACTGCGATATACTAGTTTTACACTGATAATATATATTACAAAAGTAAATGTATGCAAATATATATAGAGAGAAAAGAGATAAAAATAAACCTAAAACTTAAGGTTTTCTCTTTTTTTTTTTCTTGCAAAGGTCAGGTTTTTATTAGTTTTTGTTTTAGAAGAAAGTATCAACGCTTTTTTTTTTTTAATTTAATTTTCCTTTTTTTCCCGGCTTTTTTTTTTCAATCAAGAGGAAAGAGGAGCCTTCTCAATCACGAGTTTACAGCTGTACTCTTAACCTGAAATGTGTAGCAACAGGCTTTATTTGGGTTTGGCTGGTGGCAGTTTTTATAAGTCTGCCAAGTGCTTTCAACCAGATAATGTCATTGCTATGATAACAAGGACTCAAAGCAGCATGAAATGGCCTTTGGGGATTTAAAAATAGCATCAGTGCTCTTGTTTTCCAGTTTCACTATTTTATTATTAAATCCAGGCAGTTCTCAAATGTGAACAAAGCTACAAAAGCCAAACATTCATAAAGAATTTTACAAGCAGAAATAAAAATGATAGTTATCATCCTCTGTGAGTCTTGTTTAAAATGATCTGAATCAACCTCTGTATTTTCAATGCTGTATACAATTTGTAATTAGGCTATGATATTGAATCAATCACTAGAACAGCACAGGTGTCAGGACATACAAACTCAGGGTTTTCAGTTATGTCCCAGAAGCCTCTAAACCAATTTGCTTTTTATTGGTGAAGAGGAAAAATCAAGACTTACATCATTGGGTCGGTGAGTTAAAATAGTGTTGAACTGATTTGAAGCAAAATATAACCAGGTACATAAAACCAGTCAAGCAGAATAAAGAGCCAACCTCTGGCTAAGCTTACACCTAATATATCCAGTCCATTAAAAATGGGCTAACAATGATACAGTAAGGTTAGAAGAAACACGATCATCAGGATAAGGAAAATATTGACTCTCCTTAAGTGTTCTCCTCCCGGTTGAAAAGAAGGCAATTTAGAGATATTATAATTACTAGAGTTAATTAATACAGCCCCAGAAGTTTCATAGTGTAATGATGACAATTTTTAAACTGTAAAAAACTGATGTACATTATCAGAAAGACAGAATTTATTGTAGAATAAAACAAAAAAGGAAGCAGAAACCTAATCAGGCAGACAAGCCAAGAGCACACTGGTCTTATTGCTTCTACGCTACCTTCATATTTCATCAGAAAGGAACAACAAGAATGTTATGCACATGGCACAGGAAAGTTTTATACAGCGCTGTGACTGCATGGATGAACAGAGTCCACCTCACACTTCCTATTCATGTCAGATTGATGTTTAGGAAAAAAAGGTTTGTGTCATCACATTAGGCAACCAAGACCATGTTAGTCAGAGGAGGTTGGATATAAAATTAGTCACTGAGGCACCGTGCATTTTTCAGAAGGCTGAATTTAGCAGAACTAAAGCTATGTGATAATCTAATCCTTTTTTTTTTCTTAGTATGTCCTCTGAAAAAAACTTGCATAAGGCCAGTTAAGGATAATACAGCTTTTTAAAATTTTTCTTCTTCAAATTGTTTAAAGGTAGTTTAGCTGGAAAAAGTAAGTTTACTCTGGAAATTGACTAAATATTTTGTATAAGGTTAAGCTTTTTCTCATGTCCATTAATATAGAAATATAGAAAAATAAATATATAATAAGAAATATAAATGTGGTTAGAGAACATAACTAGAATGTAGACTTTAAATATAAATAGAAAATAACATAGGACAACCATGCATATTTAGAAAGAGAACTCTGGTAAAGAGAATAGAAGAAAAAGACAGAAAAAAAGAGAATGTCGAAACATAGAGTAAGAAAATTTTAGGAAATCTTTCTAATTACTGAGATATTTAAGATAGCATACGATGGTTTTAGGTTCAAAAACATAAAAATCTGATGTATGAGTCTGAGCGAGTCATCCGTGCACCTTTAATAGTGACTGGAGAACAGGCAATGCATTTAGATGGATGAAATCCATCCCAAATGTCCATGTTTCAGCTCAGAAAAGTTCAGCTGCGCTTCTCCGAAATTAGGAAGGAGAAAGATAGCATCATGGCCTCAGATCCTGGTCTGCAGGATTGTACCCAGGAACTCACTTAAAACATTTGTTAATCTCCATTGTTTTCAAACCATCCAAAGTGCTGACATGCAGCAGGAATCGATTGCCAGACCCTCACACAAGACTATTAAGAGAAATTAGGATTCTTATTTCACTTCTGTGCACTATATCTGACTTATCAACTGCTGTTTATCATAAAATCATCCCCCCAAAAGTGGCATGACTCTTGGCTTCTCTTTGTGCAGAGAAGGGAGTACAGGAATGTGTCCAAACGCCTGTTTTCAGCAGGAAGCTCTGTTGGGCCACAGTTTCTAGGAGCAGGGAAAGTGTTTGCAATTTGAATTGAAACCCTTTGCAGGTGTGGGAAGGCCACTACGTAGTCCTCAGGAAGGTGTCACTCCAATGAACACGGTTAAAGTACCTTTCACAGAATCACAGAATCAGCCAGGTTGGAAGAGACCTCTGGGATCATCGAGTCCAACTGTTGCCCTGACACCACCATGTCAACTAGACCATGGCACTATGTGCCATGTCCAGTCTTTTTTTAAACACATCCAGAGATGGTGACTCCACCACCTCCCTGGGCAGCCCCTTCCAATGTCTAATGACCCTTTCTGAAAAGAAATTCTTCCTAATGTCCAACCTGAACCTCCCCTGGCGAAGCTTGAGGCTGTGTCCTCTTGTCCTATTGCTAGTTGCCTGGGAGAAGAGAACTTTTTTTTGCTACAAAGCCAGGCGATGAGGACTCCCTCGGGTGAAGCCCCAACTGACTCGTGCATAAATGAGTATTCGCTGGGCAAGTAAAAGGTAAACGACTCTTGGCGCAGCCCATGTAATTTCCTTGAGTGTTTCTGTTTATAGGAACTGCCATATTTTAGTTGCTATCTAGGGGTGATATTGGCCTTATCTATGTTGTGATATATATCATCAGAGTCACACTGTCTTTCCACTGCACCCTGGGTAAAATGAGCTCTACTGGTGGACACAGGAGTTTGCTGGTGAGTGAGAGGGCTGGGAAGGAAAGGAGGGAGCCATCGTGGAAATAACGTACTTTCTGTGCTGGTGGGAAGTGTAAATTCAGAGGAGGAGCCATCTGCCCACACTTTGGTGCCCCCTTAGGATTCCTGTGTCATCAGAGGGGAATATTAGGTCCCTCCAGTGCATGACCCACATAATCTGATACCCAGGAAATAAATTGCCTGTGGTAGGAATTGCCTATTCCTAGTTCCTGTTTCTTTGGATTGACTAAGGGCCCTAGGGTGAAAAACTTCATTTTAGACATCTAATATTTAGGTGTCTAATGACAGCACAGATGAATCTCACCTTGAGTCTAAGCCAGTAGTTCCCCTTTCTTCTTTACAGAGAAGGTAGCAATTTACCTCAGCAGAAAATTGTAGATTAGATTAGGTCCACCCCCAAGCCTGTTTTGCAAATGTGGAAGTTTTCAGTGATCTTTGTTTTATAACATCTTCCCCTGGATTAAACATCATTGCACTCTGAAATTAGCTCTAGATTTATTCACTTTTTGCTTCTTTTCTGGGTGTTGAGTGTGACCTTAAATGTTGAACTCAAGTCCATGTTTATGTCCTGAACGTGCTGGCAGTCAGCTGCACCAGGCTTAGACACAGAAAATCTTCCGCTGCCTACAGGATCCAAATGCCACGGATGGATGCTGGCTGCAGGCAGCCCACAGGTTTACTAGAGCTTGTGAGATAGGTGCAGTATGTGCGGAAATTTCCTCCAAAAACTTCTCTGTCATACCAGTATGGACACATATGCAAGGCTGATATTTGCAATGTAGACCTCCTCCTCTGAGCTGGTCTTAGCCGCTCTGTGTAGTCCATACAGATCCAGTCATTGAGTTTTGGAGTGTGATTACCTTTACCCTGAAGATGTTTAAAGTAGGTTAAGTGAAGCGTGGTCCAGAATTAACTCTTTCCATCAATGTACTGGGAAAGTAGGAAAATTGTCCCATTGTAGACAGTTGCTGTCTACAGTCAAATTAGATAAATGTGATAAATTAAATCCCTTACTTTGATGGACTTCACCCTACATATATCCCTTATGACTAAATTAAAGCTGTTCATGCTGCATTGTGCTGCTTAGAAACTGACAAATGGCCACAACATATTGAGACACCTATATCTTAAAAGATCATCAGCTAAGATGATTCACATTCTTGAGCTTATTGACATTTGAGAAAGCTGAAACTAATCCAGAAAACACTTTAACTGAGTGTGTTGACTCACTTTGGTCTGCAATCCTGACAGCCTGCTAGCAAACACTTTATACCCAGTATATATGATACTGAGACAACTGGGGAGCTTTTACTGTCTTCACTGGGCTTTGAATTAGCAACTTAAACAGTAGGCTGTAACTCTCATCTGCT
Organism: Nyctibius grandis; assembly: GCF_013368605.1. Taxonomy (NCBI): domain Eukaryota; kingdom Metazoa; phylum Chordata; class Aves; order Nyctibiiformes; family Nyctibiidae; genus Nyctibius; species Nyctibius grandis. The sequence continues at coordinate 55,994,478 of NC_090664.1, forward strand.
AAATGTCTAGTCTGGTCCCAATATTCCTTCTGCCTTCCGTGAATTTTGGCTGGATGCTAATCATTTTAATTGAAAACATGCTTACAGGCTTTAATTATTTACTCTGAATCCCCAAAGAAAAAGACAATTTAATCTTGAAGACTCTCTGTAGAGTGTTAGTATGACCAGGAAAATTGAGAAAACCTAATCAGCAAGAAGTGTCCTGCAGATAATTGGGTGGTTTTATGAATTTTTTTTTAATATCTCTCTAAAATGTACAAAGAGTTGATTGCTTTATTTCCCTTTAATTTGGCAGTCTGTTCAAATGGGAAAACTTTTAGTTTTTGTCACACAGTTCAACTTAGGCAAAGGCAGGGGTAAAAGAATTTTATCCTGTCTTGGGTGTGAAATCAGTCAAGAGTTCAGTTCTTCACCAGCTGGATAGGACATTCTGTAAATCTGGAAGACATGGAAAATGTAATTTCTTTCCCAATAAAAATGCTGACTGTACTATATTTCTTTATCTGCTAATTAGGATTTTATTGTTATTTATTTTTCTTAGATGCAAGTTTTCCTAAAAGAAAATACCTATTATTATTGATCCTCATGGATTCACAGGAAATTTTTCACTCTTTTTCTCTAAACAAGCTATTCATGGTGGGTTTTTTGTTTGTAAAATTTCATAAGATCCCACTAGTAATCATCAGTACACTTCTACTCTCGTTCAAAATGTCAGAGACAGACAGCTCTAGGCACTGACTCCTCCCAGACATCTCTCTTGCAGCAGGATGGATTGCTCTCCACTGATTGGAGAGATAACTGCTAGAGGTTTGACTTAGATGACAGGAAATGCCTAGAACCAGTGCCCACACACAGATAAGGCAGTTAAAATCAGTGTTTTCCATAAAAAAAGTGCTAGCACGTGATGCTACAGTCAAGATTTCAAAGCAGCCTACCTGTATTTTTATTAACCTCAGAAGTTCCCCAAGCAGTCATTTTTGGAACTGAAATTACCTCCACTTGAAGTAATTTCAGTTCCTGTATGAAAAGACTCAACTTTGTTTTTTATCTGGAGCAAATCCCTTCAAACCCTCTGAAGTTGAGGACAGGTGACAAATAAATACAAGTTTACCATTCTCGCAATAAAAAAAAAAAAATCAGAGCACTTTTGCCTTCACTTCTTCAAATGTAATGGATCTTCTGGACATAGAGATCTATAAGTCTCTGAGACCACAGTGCATTTCTGTGCTTTTGAGTTAGGGTAGTGATGCAGAAGTGAAGGCCACACAACAACAGTATCACTTATTAAGAGACTTTATTTAAGGCAACACATCAGGATCAGCCCTCTTTGGATTTTGGACAAGTAATTGAATCTGTGCTTCAAGCCACTTAACTCTAACCATCTAAAAGTTGGTATTTGAGATGTCCTTCCCAGGAGAAAACTATAGCAGCCTGAAGAAGATGCTGCATCTCATCTGATGGAGATGACTCACGTCCTCCCCTCTGACTAGAGGAGTAACTCAGACCACTTATCAACTATCTGGTGGACAGAGTTATCTGAAATAAATCTCACCCTATGGGCAAGAGTGTGGCAAGACCTGAACTGGCCTTGTCTGTGCTTAATTGAAGCTTGGGGAAAGCAGGGTGCAGGGAACAGGTACATCAGGACATAAACCTCCTTGGACTTGGGAGCAATACACTGGGTTCACATATGTCCCTTGCCTGTGAGGAAGAGCCTGTGGGTATGTATAGCCATCTTCTGAAGCGTGCAACTGCAAACGAAACACAAATAACACAGAAATGTGAACCTCTATAAAGATTTATGGCTAATATATGTCATGCTGCTAAAAGGATAACAAATAGATAACAATAAAAATGGAATAAGCAACCCCAAAGCAGCAGATTTTACTATGTGTTCCCCCCCAAAAAATGTTAAAAATAAGAAATCTTCGAAGATCTCCACTGCTTCTGTTTGTTCCCTTCTGCCTCTCTTTTTCATGGGTCTTCCTGGCAAAGAGAAGCACTAAAGGTACTCTTTTCAAAACCTCCAATTATTTTATATAGTTTTCAATTTTCTCTGGCATCTTGCTTAGGCAGTTGTAATCTTCCTCTAAAAGTTATTTTATATATTTGAGCAGGGGAAAGCTCATTATTAAATCAGTACACAGAAACTGTCAGGTGTTGAGTTCCTTTTCTTTTTGGACAGAGCTTAATTCTTACCTACACTTATTTTTGTTGTGCACACAACCAGTTGCAGGTTATTTCTTTCTGAGGGATGTCATATGTTGAAGTACAGTTGTTCTCTACATTGACAGACTAGTGACATCCCTTAGCACTCTAATAAATCCAGAGAGCTTCATGCAGTATTAGTATTGCCCAGGCCAGCACATCTGATCTGTCTCCCTGTCTTTCTAGCCTATTATTTGTGTCAAACCTACTTTTCCTCCTTATTTTTTTCCCATTAGACCATTCCATTTAGGGATTAGTGGAATGGAGGTTTTGTTGATTCTTTCTCTAGGGAAATAAGCTATTTTTATTTATTTGTTTATTATTAATTTATTTATTTCCCCTGGGGCTCAGATTGGGATTAGGTAATGTTGTATATGTTTAAAATAAATAAATTAACAGGAAAAAAAGAAACCCTTAGAAAGATGTTCAAATAACAATTTCCTCGACTGACTTCACCATTTCTCAAGACTGCCAGACTCAGTTGTCATTTTGAAAGATCTCATATGTCAGCCTTTCCAGTTGACATGTTTGGGGTTCATTAAATGAAGAGACTCAGTAAAGAAAATGTGTCAACAGCCCTAAAACTGCATCTCTTGTTCTCATGGCAAATGAAGGAAAGAACTGGAAATGGCTATTTGGAAATATACTGCTTTCGTCCCTTCAGTTCATATTTCTTTCTCTTGTGTTTCTCAAATGGTTTATCTGTGATCTGGACATATCCATACACTGTCAATAGACTCAGGTAGTAATTTAAAGATTGTGTGGGTCTATATATACAGAATTTGCTTCAAAGGGATCAACATAGCTATTGTTGCAAGTTTAAAGACATAAAAGAGGAATTTGGGAAAAACAGCTGAGTTAAGTAACAGCATTAATTACTGCATAGGCAGGTAGGAGACAAGACTTTCCACGTTTCAGCTCTGGAGACAAACGTTTCTATGTGTTAGATCTGGTATACATGATCTACACCACTTGTCCAGCTGGGATGCTGTGATTGTGCAAGGAGGGATGGGAACCCACCCAGAGTGGTGGTTGCTCCTAGCCCTGGTGGCATCACCTAGACCAGCGCTAATGGTTAGCACGCACTTCCCAGGTGTGAGCTCAAGAAGATCCACTGAGTCTTTCTAGTTTAGTGTCCTCCTTTTCCTGATTGCTGCCCCCTCCTTGGACGAAAAGCTATTGCCCTGGAATAAACTGTACAACTGATATCTTCATGGAAGGTTAATACTGCTTCATATGAGATTGAAATGACTGTAGTCTCTTAGACAACACACCATGTGCTTGGATACCAGAGGTGTATCCAAAATATGTACAAAAACCTTATTCTTTTCTATGAGATATCCCACATTTTAGAGCTGTATAGCTGTAGAAAACGCATCAGGGCAGTAATACAACAATGTTTCTGTTCAAGTCCCTCGGGATAAGAACTGATTGAGTAGCATTTGGAACAAACGAAAAAAAAAGACTGCAACACTGGATGAGTCATGGACAAATCTGTGAACTAGACTGGATAAATCTAATGTTAATCTTCTAATTTAGGTATTGATGTTATGAGCCTTGCTCTTTCTTCCCAACCCCCAAGACTGGAACTCCAATGAATTTGGGACATAATCAGTTCTCTCTCTTTAATCTCTCATTCATTCCTCCATCTCCAGTTCTCTCCGTCAAGCTCTGCAGCTCTGAATCACAGAATCACAGAATCAACCAGGTTGGAAGAGCCCTCTGGGATCATCAAGTCCAACCATTGCCCTGACACCACCCTGTCAACTAGACCATGGCACTAAGTGCCATGTCCAGTCTTTTTTTAAACACATCCAGAGATGGTGACTCCACCACCTCCCTGGGCAGCCCATTCTTGCTGTAACTTAATTAGAAACCTTACTGAGTTAGAAATACTGAGACAGAATCCATCATCCTCAAAAAAAACCTTGCAGGATCAGGAGGCCTTCGCCCTCCACCCTCCCCCAGCGCCACAGGAGTGAAAATTCTCTTTAGATCTTTGTTTAGAACCATCTGTGTCAAACAACAAATAATAAAGCAAAGGAATAACTTTGAAAAAGTAAAAGATATCCTTGGGGTTTTGTTTGACATGGTTTTAAGCTTTTAGCAGAGGCACAAGAAATTCTGTTTATTTAGGTTTATTTCTTAAAGAAAAAAAAAATGAGATCAAAGCTGTTTGATAGGAGCTCAGACCTTTGGAAGGACATTCACTCTTTAAGAAATTTTATAAAGCTGAAGGAGTAAACAAAATTGACAGGTTGTTTTTGTTTTCATTTTGTTTTGGTTTTAGTTTTGGGGTTTTTTTATTAGAGTTTGTTATGCTCACATACTAAAAGCAAATTAATATGATTTCTGGTCAGTTTTCTCTTATGTCAACTTTTCGGTTTGGGTTTTGATTTTTGCCATTCCTGTGGACATCAGAACATCATATTTGTACAGTATTTTCTGGTTTCTCTTTTTAATTATAAAACCATAACAGAATATTTGTGTCTTCCTTCCCGTGACCGCAGGATGCTGACAGCACCTACTTATTGTCTCCCCCCTAACATGCTAATTGCCTAGAAAAGCAATTTGTACTGATACAGTATGATAATATTCACATATTTTGTCCTTTGCAAAACTGAGGCAAATCTCAGTTCATAGTAAAATGGACAATGCTCAGATTTTACACATTTCAAACGCTTGAAATTTTTGTTCCTCTGTCTCATTATAAATGAAAGAGAAAAAAAACATTTCAGAAAATTTCTGAAATACATAATAAAAGATTTAATTAATTGTTTTCCTTGTCCATGGCTAACCAGAGATGGCTGACCAGAGAAATATATTCTGTTTTACCTGCAGTGATGAAGTGGGTCAATTGCTTTGTCCATAAGCTAGCTCAGAAAAGTGACATTTCGATATATCTTCAGAGCATCATAGTCATACAAATAAGGAAACTATGATAATCTGACACATTTTTCATTCTCTGACATTTGATAGGGAATAGCATTAAGGTGGTTCATCAGCATTTGCATACTCTAATTGTTTTTGCATAGGTTTGGGAGGGCTGAGTTAACAGGGACCTGTCAGTTATATCAGCTTTTTAATTAGTTTATTTCAATACTGTTCTCGAGCATCTAAGCAAGTGAACTTTAAATTAACATCAGAATAGATTTGTGCCTTAAACTAAAATACGAATGCAATAAGCTATATATTAGCAAAATAAACTGTTCATGTTTCTGTCTCCTTAGCTGTTCAGATTTCATAGATCGTTCAATTGAGAATAATGGAAGCATACTTGTTCATATTCATTCAAATAAATATGAACTGGGGCAACTAAGGAGGAATTAGTCTTTCCAGACTGCAGTTCATTAGAAGTTTAGGCATAAATCTTCGGCTAGCCATCTAAAATTTCCCCCTTGTCTCTGAAAATGGAAGATTAGTGGTCAGGCAGTTGGACTAGATGTTCATTGTAGGTCCCTTACAACTGAACTATTCTGTTCTATTACAGTGCATGTTTTAGATATCTAACCAGATAAATCTCACCCTGTAAGTCAATGACTGGAGGAAAGGTGGGGCAGAGAGAAATAACTAATGGGTGTGATTTATAGCACCCATCTTATATGCCCTTTTTGGATGCAGAATGACCTTCTGGAAGGACCCATATCTATCACTGACTGTAGGAGAAACTCAGCAACCAATTTGTGGCAAACACCAACTCTTAGACAACAGAGATTGTCTGAGATGAATTCCAGCTTCTGATCAGAGGGTTTGTGCCTTAACTGTGAAATGTCCTTCTTCCATCTTCCCTAAAAGACTGCCCTGGTTTTCAGAGGGCTGCATTTAAGTTTGAGGGATTCTGTTGCTAACCATGAAAGCATGCTGTTTTGTCTTAGAACTATTGTTCCATAATTCATGCCTGAATTTCCTTTTTTTTTTTTTTGCCAGACGCACAAGAATGTCAGCTCAGAGAAGATTAAGTTTACTCTATTTAACGTTGCAGCGATAATGCTCAATTAGACTTTTTTCATTTCACGTCTGCAAAGGCCAGTGCCAGGTTAAATCACTTCAATCTACTTGATGTCCCAGACTGTGTAACAATCAGTTAAGAACAAGACTGCAAGCATCATTTTTTTTCTTCAGTGGGCACAATTAGAAGTATTGAAAGCACTCTCTGCACAAATAACTCTAGGTGTTGCCTCCTGCCCCTTTTGACAGAGAAACAACTTAGCCCAGCAGATGCATGCTGTGCGTCATCTTTAATGCTTAAAATAGAAGGTTCATTTAAACTTTTGGGGGCTTTGTGAGGTTTTATTTTTCTCTGAGCCAAATTTAATTTAAATGAGAATGAAGTTCTTGTGGAGTTTCTTCCTCTCTTGAAGAGTTTTTATTTATTTATTTATTCATTCATTTCACTTCACCATTAAGGAATATGAAACCTGGCATATAGGAAGTATGAGCTGCAAAGGAAAATACCAAGTGGTAAACTTTGACTGGGCACGTGGGAGGATAGAGGGGGAAAGGAACAAGGAGAGAAAAATAAAAAACTAAATGAGAGGAAAGTAAAGGTGAGAGGAAGAAAATTCTCCATTTCCCTCTAGGTTTATCATATGTTTTTTTTATTTTGAGTTTACACAAGAAAACCTTTATAATGCCCTGGAGAACAACTGAGCAAATATGCAGATTTGTGTAGATTTAGGCCTTTTGAAAGCCCCTCCCAACAGGGAAAAACTCTGCAGGCAGTGGGTCAGGATCCCTTTATTTGGTTCTAATCTTCAAATTAAAATTATGCATTTTTCTAGATCTAGGCACTGAAGCCAGGTCTTCAAAACCATGAAGCTGGATTAAGTTTAAGAAGATTTTAGAACAGGAATATTTTAATCTATTTTACTTACTTTCTGGTGTTCAGGACTCATAGTGCCTCCCTGTTGCCCTTTTGGCTGTGACCAAGAGATCACAAGGACTTTCTTTAGATAAAGACAATCAAGTGAGACCACAAGAGGAGTTTTTCACATTTATGTGACTTAAAAAACTACAGATCCTTGCAAGACTAGCACTAAAACCTAAGCATTCAAAGGCCATAATGTCTTCAAACTTTTTGTACTTTGACTGACTGATCAATCAGTTTTTATTTACAGTTCATTCAGAAGACAAATAACAAGAATAAAAACTAGTATTGCCAAGACTAGAAATGAAAATGCTAAGGAACATTTGACTCTTTCATAAGCCTACTCATTTTCTTTATCAATTTGAGATGGGATGGGGATGATTAGATATTTGTCTTACTGTGAGTGACTGCCAGATCATTGCCACTCAGGAAATAAGGTCAAGATTCCTCCTATGGCAACACCAACTTTCGAACCTACTGATAACGCTATAAAAAAACCACGTAGTAATTAGCATTGTTATTATTATAAGCAATCTAAATGGTTTGATCTCATTTTCAGTATTAGCTTACACATTCAGGCCACAGGTTTAATGCATTTTTGTGGAAGCTGACAATGTTAAGAAAGGGTATGACAAAGCCTGAACGGATTTCTTTTAAAGCTACCAACCTACAGCAGCTCAAGCCAAGTTTGTCAGAGAAGGACTTAAGGGATAGTAGGGACCTTGCCCAGCAAATCTCATGCTATCACAAAACAAATCGCTGTCTTTGGGTAAGTTCAGTGCTGCGTGGTTAGCTCAGTGCAAATTTCTTTCACAACGAGCAGAGAGGGGGAGACACTTAGCTGTTGAAGGCCTGAATCCAGTTGCCATAAAGGTTAATATGATTTTTCCCATTAACTGATGCAACTGGAGAAACCTTAATTGGTACAGATTGCCTGGTGGAATTATAGGAAATAATTCCACTTACCTTAGTGGAAACAGGAAGATAAATATTGGATTGTCACAGGTGTTAATTATTACAGCAAACTTAACAAGTAAGAAAAATAAGAATAAGAAAGAATAAGCCTTACTAATTGCTTCATAAAAGTATGGTTGCACAGAGCCCTGGAGGGGTGTTTACTATGAAAATAACATACTGAAAACAAGCAGGCTTTTGTTTCTTTAAGGACATTCAGGACATTCCCTTCCAGCACACATAAATAATGGATTGCCTAAGTTTTATTACTTTTTTTGGCGTGATTTGTCCTTCTGTCAGGTTTGCAGTTCTTAAAATGACATTTGCAATTTCACCGCTTTCCCCAGCGGTGCAGGTCCATCCTCCTGGCAGCTGGCGTTTGCTTATAGCAGTGTTTATGGCACAGTCCTCCGGGCCTACTTCCTTATGCTCCCTGCAGTCTAATGAATGGTCCATGACACTATTACGGGCTCACTAATTTCCAACCAGCTACTGTTCCACGGATCAGTGCTTTCGATGTGATGACTCAGCAGGCAGTTCCCTAGTCCTAAAAACCTTGGGTTTGATAACGATTTTAATCCAGTTCAGCATTTCAGACAGCCTGCCATGTTGCTGAGTCAGCACAGATGGGGAGATACCCTAATCTATCTAAAAGAAGCACAGTAAGAGAGAAGGACAAAAAAAAAGTGAATTGAAAAATCATCATGAGTGTTGCAAGGGGAAAAGGATGATGGTGCCACAAAGAAGCAGAGCAACCCTGAGATACTTAACCGACAGGCACGTCCATGCTGATTACACTGTTAGGGCCTCATCTTCACCTCAGCCACCAGCCAGCCTCTGTAAAACCAACTGCCTTTCTTCTAGCTTTCACCATTTTGAGGAAGAATTCAACTTCTTGCCAAGACCTGTAAATCTCATCATCATGGTCTGTCTTCCTCAGTATTGTACTGCTACCTGTTTTCGTACCCACGGAGGGACTCGTGAATCTCTTGCCAAAAAAATGTAAATGCAAAACCAAAATGACAAACCTATTCCCACACAGTTTTCAAGCAAGGCAAAATATAGACTTAGCTGCAAGCATTCAGTACCTAATTTTAGTCCTGATTATAAAATAAAATGAGGTATATAAACCAGGAACTTTTTATTTACTCATGCTAATGTTAAGTAAGTTCACCTCCCCCACTTTCGCTTTCCTTGCACAAACACATTCAACAACCAAGACAGAAAATTGTGCCTGGCTTCTCTTGGTCAGAGGTTAGGTGTTCTTTCAATTAGATATAATTAAGAAATGCAGTCCAGTACCATAACATGCTCGTAGGGAAATGGCATGTCTTTATTTGACTATGCTTATTGAAAATAGCAGGGGTTTTTCACTACAGCCAATATGTAAAATATTCCTTTTCTGGATTATAATTAAGTGCTGAAGGTCAGTAATTAATGTCTTTGTTTTACAAGGTAGGCTGCACTTAACTGTGCTGAGACATAGTGGCAGAGGGGATTTCATACAGCAAGGTTTTCTCTGGCACTGTATGCAGAAGGAATTTTGCTATGCATGAGTGGTACCAAGCTGCTAAAGAGACCCAACTGCCTCATTTAAATAGGTCCCTCTGGAAACCTTTGAGCAGACTATCAGATTTGCACAGACCTCCATCAGCCATGAAAAGGTGGCTCTTCTTGAATCGGCATTTCAAGATATAGGAGCAGGTCAGAATTCGTAACCTGATACTGTTGTGTTTCCTTCTGTTGTCCTCGGATGGTGCCAGCCCATGTACTGAAAAGCTTTTTCCACACTTCTCAGGTACTTACTAACTGCTGATGTGGAGAAAAGTTTAACCCACATAAGCAGTGTGAAATGCAAATTCATTCTCTCACAAAAAAGAACTAATTGGGATTTGAATCTCATCCTGGAAATAATATCTGCTTGAAATACCTTTATTTTTACAATGAAATAACACTGAGAGCTTCCACACTTCTGAGAGCAAAAATTTTCAGGACACTTTTTGCATGAATAAGGGCTGGAACCGAAGGACTCTGGTTTGACTCTAAAATAGAAGATCATAAGTTGCTTTCATAAATCCTTGATTTTTTTTTCAAGCTGATGCAGTGTTTTTCACTTTTGCTATGTGAACATGAAATCATTTAGGGTACTTGCAGCATTCTCCCCAAGAAAAGCTGAAAGCTGCTGTCTACTTCTGGAGTTTTGAATGTCCAATATAGTGCTTGCTTTTAACTCTAAAGGTTGTCACGCCCTTAACTTGGTGTTGTAAATTGTAATGCTTGTTTCTAGCATATGGAAAGCTTCATCAGTTTCTAGTTTGCAAGGTGTGCTCTGGAATGTCAAAAAAAAACCCCAACAAAAGGCACACACTCCACTGCTCCTGCAAATACTGCAATATTAAGCGATGCCTTTTGTTTAGAAATAGGAAGTCAAAGAAAACATGCGCTGCAGTGCTGCCAAAAAACACGTTGACAAAGCAAACAGAGCAGAATTCATCATAACTAGCAGCTCATATTGCACCTCTTCAGCAAGATTTCATCAGCCTTCAAGGAGTGATTCTGCTTTTGTGACAGATGTGAATTAGAATTTTTGACCTCACACAGTACTCTTCCAAGGTGAATAACCACACCACGTTACTTTCTAAGACTCTATGACTGTCCATGGAAACTAATTAAGGGTGAGGAGTCTGCAGTCCCTGCTGTTTGGTCCAGATGTATGCCCAGCATAGACCATCCTCCAGGTATCTACTAGGAGATACACCATTAAAGCCTTTTCAGAACAATGACCCAAAGAGTTAGTATAGTTGTAGAAATACACACACTCAAAATATTTCAATCAATCACAGTGAGGAGGGAAACCAAATAATGAATTGTAAGTGTGATCCAAATTCACTCTATGAGTAATCATCCTGTAAAAACACATGCCTGGGTAACTAGCCAACAGAACAGGCGATTGTGACCTCTTCTCTCCTCCTGTGCTAAAAATTTGCTTCTCCACAACTTCTATTAGAGAATAAAACTACACGTGTGCTTGTGTTTCCATTGTCTTATGGGTTTTCTCCCCCCCTTTTTTTTTCTCCCTTGCCACATCTTTAGCTCCCAGTTACATTATGAAAAAACAAATAGACAGCACCCCAACAAAACCATTCTGCCTTGAAATGGCTTTTGTGTTAGTGTTCCAAGCAATTACGTTTCAGAAACAAATACTCGTTGTGATTTTAAACATAGTGCAATAAACAAGATGATTCTCTATTAAAAACCAGGGGTGTTTTGCCATAAAGGGAATAGGAAGAAGAAGTCTCAGAAGAAATATTCCTCCAGCAAATATTTTTGTTCTCGAAATGTGTCACTTCCATAATTCATTCTGTGCTCTGGGTAATACACATGACTGTACTGGAAATGAGCATTTAATTAGCGCTCTAGTACAAACACCAGCCACCTCCTGTGTTAATAACTAACATTTGAGGCTGTAAATGTTTATCATCAGGTAAATATCATGTAATTATAAGGTTCCATCTGACCTTAGGCATGGAAAATTAGTGTGATGAATTTGCTGTCTCCATCACCCAGTGAGCCAGAGATCAATTGATAGTATAACATAGTGCGAGCAGAAGATGCCAGAGGTCAAGGAAAGGCCATAAACTGGTTCATGGGGGAATGAGTCTTAGGCATGACAATGAGAAAGCACAACAGTGATTTTTATGCAGTTAGAAGTCACAAAAAAAGGGCTTCACATAACCACATTGGAAACATTATGGTGGCTAACTTCTGTGAAATGGCCTAGGCTCAGTGCTCTCCATCAGGAACTTGGAGACACATCCTCCCAGAGGGGTTCAGGGCAGCGTTTCTGGAACTACCATCTTTTAAGTGGGGCATGGACAGAGACAAGACCCTGTGCAGGCAGGAATGCAAGGTTCAGGAGTCCAGAGAGACGCTGTGAGAGGAAGAGCTTGGTTCTGTACCAAGCAGTAAGGACTAGCTCTGGAAGCCAATAAATTTATAAATTTATATAATTTATAATTTATAAATTTATATTGGCAGATACTTACAGTGTTTTCAGACTTCTGAATGATTTTAACTGCAGCTTCAATGTTGCTTTAAATATTTTTCTTCAGGTGCAACCTGCACTGAAGAACATATATTCAGCACTATATATTTCAAACAAGGACATCACTATGTTACCAGATGAAAAACAGATTCTGTTGCTACCCTGAAGGTTTTGAAAACTGTTTTCTGATTTCAAGTTAGAACACAAATTTCACCACCTGCAGTGAATCAGAAATTGTGAAAAACAGCTCTATTTCAGCATTCAAGCATGTAGTTTTAACTCTAGCTTCTTAAAAAATTAAAAATTAAAATAAGCTCTTTAGAAATGAAATGGAATTTGGGGGGGAAAAAAGCATAGTTATACCTCTAGTTACTTTAAAAAAAATAAAAAGAACCATTAGACTTTTTTTTATTCCTCAAAGATAAATGCTGGGAAAAAACCTAACAAATATCTTTTCAGTGTCACTGCTGTTGATCTTTATTTAGTAGTGAAGTCCATTTTTTGATGAGTTCAAGCTTTTTCATCTCACTTTGAAGGCATTGGAAAAGTGCTTGTTGATTAAGTTGGATCAAAATATATTCCAACATATTTGGGATATATATGCCTGGAGGGGCTTTGCATCATATTGCTAAAAGTTTTTTTGTTGACTGAGCATATGCTACTGTACAAGTACTACACAAAATATATCCCTGATAGGATACAGCTAGCAGTGAAGGTACAGGTGAATCATAACAGGAGAGAAAGATTTTGTACAGTGATTTTTGAGCCCAATCTGCCACACTGAATCTCGGCAGGAAACCTCAAAAGTTTGTCAGGTTTTGTACTCTTGGTGCACAAAGAAACACATTTATCACATGAAATGTTTATTCCCAAAGGTGCTATTTTAAAGGTCAAAGCAAGACGTAATGTGTAGTAATAGCTAGGAGTTAACTATGATGCGTAGCAGACACATACTTCATGGACAGTTTATGGGATGCAACCCCAGTCTGCAGCCAGCTCAGTCCATCTGAGCGATTGGTGTTGGCAGAGGCAGCAGGTGATTTGGAAACCAGGTATCCAATGCATCTCGGGATGCTCACGGATGTGCAGGTCCAGGACCGCTTTCAGGCACCTCCTGCCAGATTAATTGCTGTTGTTTAAGTCCTGGCCTGGGAGATATTCCCCCCTGAGTGTGGGAAACGTGTCCTTTGACATAGAGCCACTCTGCACACAAGAGTTGACAATCGAGATTATCCTTCCAGCTTCTCTACCTGGCAACCTTTTCCGTGATAGGGAGAGAATTTTTATTTTTATGGGATATGCGAGGTGCTCTCTGGTCTTGTTCCTGATAATTATGCTGCATGGGAAAAATTGTCCCTGTTACTAATTAGTCAGTTGGCATTAAAGGAATGTTTTGCTTCATTAAAACCAGGTTGGAGGATTATTTTTCTTTCCCCTCCATCTCTGCATGCTGTGCCTCTGTCATTTCAACAGGCTCTCTTCCTGTCAGACCGGACTTATTCAAGATGTTTGGTAATTAAAAAAAAAAAATACAAGGAAGAGAGAGAGAGAAAGCAGACTGTTTAATTAAAAACAATCTCTGTGGAGTACCCATTCCTCAACCTAATATTTGTTTTGAAATAGGAAGGATGTTACTTAAATGTTGAATTACTCTTTTTTTTTTTGTTCTTGACTACAAAGAAGGGCACAGACTGTTCATGGACTTTGACTGAGGACCTGACTGTCCAGTTTGGTTGATCAGTCATTCACATTAGCAAGAATTTACCAAAGGTGTGTATTTTTATGATGTTCCACTGTATAAATTTGTTTTCAGGATCATAAAAGCACATACCTTTGGCAGCTTCTCGTGAACTTCAGTGACAGAACCATAGCTCATAACGATATTCTTTGCAAGACTCCTTTTCCCCAGGAAACTTACACCATTTGAACCAAAGCAAACTTTCTGTTTTCTGTCATAAGATCAGCAGTCAGTAATCACACCTCTTATTGTGATACCCAAGAGGTATTCACACACTTGTAGTGATATCAAAGTACAAGACAAGTGTTTTGACCTGTCCACTATCCATGCTTGTCAGAGCCTGGTTTTCATGTACCCTGAATGGAGAGAAGTAAAGGTCATATCCAGATAATCTATTCAGATGACGTGTTTATTCCTCTCCTTTGATGACTTAAAGTATCCCTAATTACAATGGTTAGATTCAACTCGTGTATCATTCACCACTCGTAATAGACATTTACCTGTAAAGCAGTCACCCCAGTCTCCCCTGTAGTCAGTCGGTGGAAAGGAATGGAAACCTCTAGGATGAAGCTCAGTGGGTCTATTTGGGATGTCCATTTTAGTATGGGATCAATTATTCTCTAGACCCCATTCACAGCACTAGGGAGCCCCAAAGGAGCCCCAGAGAAACAGCTGACATATACCACCTCTATCATAGACATCTATGTTTTTGCAGTTGAATCATACCCCAGATATTTCAATCATCCATCCCTCTCTTAATTTCACATAATCCAGCAGTACCTAATTTTATTTGACACACCATGTTAGGAGGGCTGATATGACCAACCTGCACTTACACCCACGGTGCCTGTTGTTACTGAAAGCTGTAAAAACACAACTGGACTTCAGCAAAGCCAGAGATTCAGCCTGATGTGAAACATGCTGCCTCACACAAACAATCCACCATCTAAGAAATCCAGGGCAGCCAGTTCCTTTAAATAAACCCACGAGTGGGTCTCATCTGCACGCTGTTTCTTGCGATCTCCCAAGTAAGCACTTTACCCATTCCTTCAGACAAACATGTAGCCTGTTAAACCTCTGTTTTGAGAAAACATTCCTTGGCACAGCAGCCTCACCTCCATTTCATCGTCCACTGAATGTCATTAGCTAGTCGTCTCCTGCCTTGTCCCTAGTCACCATTCTTGTAGCAGCTGGATTAAGCAAACATGGGCCCAACAGGTTCAGCTTGATTTGCAACCTCAAAATAGAAACCTCCCAGTGGAAAACTGTTGATCTGTGACATTATGTTAAAGGTTATTTCTCATTCTGGGGTCTGCCTGGTGCGTTAAAGCCTTCTCAGAAGTGAACTCTAGCAAGGACTAATATAAAGTGTTATTCCCCTCTCATTTCACAATTTTGTTAAGGGAATCATTACCCGTCACCTTATCATTAGCCACTCATTTAATGATTTAGTTTTGTTGTTGCTTGAAAGCAATTCAGTGGAGCAACCTTTGATGGAGACATAGAGTCAGAACAAACGGTCACCACTCCTAGAGGTGCCCTTGTTGCAGATGAACAAGAGATGTAACACCTGGTTGGGGAGCATAATCTTCCTGTCCACCTCCCCTCTTTCCTACACACTTGCAACCCACACAAAGCTCCTCAACATCTCACGGTTGCCAAAGGATTTGTGCTTGTGCTGTCAGAAAGTACCATTATCCTATTTTTTCTGATTTTACAGAGTAACATGAACACCCCTGAGAAAGCCTGGGGCAAGCGTGCTCTTAGCTAGTTACAAATCCAGAGCAGAGAAGTGTTAAGGTAAGGGAAAGCAGAAGCTTTTTGCCCCAGAGCAAGGAACGGATGATGCACCTGCAGAAGGAGCTGCTCAGCTTACACGTAAAATTGTGCAATATGAGGGTTTTGCCACAACAGAACTCAGCAATTTTTGAAAAATGAATCTGTCTACTTCTTCTTTTTTTGTCTTCAAGGCTGATGGAGTCATGACAAGGACATGATGAAAACTAAGACATAGGTTTAATTGTTCCTAAGGCACTTTCAAAACTCAGGGCACCTTTATGTCAGGTGCTGTGCACAGTCAAATCTATAAAACAGTTTGGGTAACGAATCTTTGAGTTTTTCAATGACACATAGCCAGTATGCTGCATAAATAAGACTCAAACGTTGAGTCCCAACCCCACACCCTAACTCTGCTGCCAACAGCTGGCTGAACTCTCCATAGACTACGGTCAAATAAATTCAGCCACTTAGTTAGCTTTTTACCTGTGAGAAAAGGTGCAGTCATACTGGTAAGTGTGACAATGTATAAGAAGGGAAATTCCTTTTTTCCAGTGATTTCATGTTTCAAAGAAAAGGGTTTAGGAATATCCTGAGTGATCAAAAACACAAGATTTTTCAGAAAAGAACTCTCTCAGTCATCTTTTGACCCTTTTCCCCCACTTTAATCTTTCCCAAATACCTTAATCTTTCTTTTTATGTGTGTCACTCAAAGGGGGAGCATAGTAATTCCTGGTTATTGTAAATCTGCAATAGTTTGCTTTGTTTTGGTTTTTTTTTTTCTGAAACTGTTTTGAATGCAGATATAAATAAAAACCACTGTGGTTATCTTTTACAGGAGCATATTGCGATAGCAGAGCAGTGCCATTGCTTCAAGGGAAGAAACAGTGTGACAGTGCTAAAAAATGTGATAACTTGTGTAATACTCTCCCCTATGTCACCTAGAGGGCACATTTTTATGCAGTGCAGATGTAGAAAAATTGTGTCCTGTCTTCTTTCACTGTTCCCTTCCCCTTAATCTTGTCTGACCTGCCTTTCAGATAAAGAGATCTGTAAAAATCATCAATGAAGGGAGCAAAAAAATGGGAAAGATGGAAAAACAAAAGATGTAAAGCAACAGAAGGGAACATTACATCAGAGATGTGTGGCAAATGCCATTTTTCCTGCTCAGCAGGGTTTTGAAGCGCAGCATTAACCTTGAATTTTTACTTTGCTGGTGAGGAATGAAAGATGCATAGTGGGTTTGATCGTTTTCCCCTTTCTCTCCGAAAACATCTCCCAGAGACAAGATTATAAAAACACAGGCCAGGGTCAGGCTTTCTGAGATCTGAGATCACTTCACTCAAGAACTTCTACCATAATTATTTTCTTAAGCATTGGCAGTTTTTCAGGTTAAAGTCTCTATCACAAGACAACTTCCAATTTTTATGTGGTACAAGGTGTACGATAGAGAGCAAATGAGTTACTACCTAGAGAGCCAGTAAGGTGATACCAGGTGCATCAAAGCAGATTTTGCAACTACATAAAGGGCTTTTTGTCTCTAAATCCTAGCTCATATTGTAGGTTTTCAACTTAAATGGAGAGATGACTCTAGCTGCCATTCAAAACTTGGACATCTCATGATACTACCTGCTATCCTGGGATGCCTCTTCAAGCATTTTCCATTACTCCCTATTCATGTCTAGTCCAGTTGCAACTAGACAGGATAAAAGTGTTTGCCAGTCTTTCATGTCTGGAATTAGGAAATCTAGAAAACTGGGATGCTTTGTGTCAAAGTCACCATATGTAATAGAGCCAGCTTGTGGGTAACTTCCATGTGATAAATAACTTTCTTGGATAAACATATACAGCTTGACAGAGGGCTTATTAGGGACCCCAGCAAAGCTCTCAGATTTCTCATTTGCTGCTGTACCAACTCAGTTTAGTACAATGATATACTGACTACACTCACTTAGATATCATCTTTGGGCAGTAGGACCAAACCTATCACCTCCTGATCTCGGCCACACCCCATGCCTTGACAACCCTTTGTACTGATGCTAAGTGGAATTATGCTGTGAACCTGATCAGGTTACTGATATGGCTAAAATAACATTTTCCCCCTATCTCTTTTGGCAGGTTGATTTTTTACTAGGTCAGTTCCTCTGTCCAGGTCATTATATACAAGCACATCTACTTGCAAAGACGTTTATTGACAGGGACAGAGCTGGGGACTCTTTCTGGTGTAAAGTGTTCAGATAACAACAGCTTTAGGGTATGTTTAATCAGTGATATCACTCTTGCTTATGGGGATGTGTGACAGATTTTGATGCAACTAGCTCAAGTAGACAAGTAAACTAATCTTGGAAACACTGACCTCCACGTGGAAGAAACTGCATCCTGAATCTTTGGTTTTGCAGTTCTGTTTTGGTAGAGACTGGAAAGCCAATATGCAAATGTCTGTAAGCTGTTATTCCATTTTTGACCTTCTATGTCAAGAAATCTTCATGGATTTATTGAGAAAACTAGGAAGATCTTGTTCTTTTCTCATCCAACCAGTATTTCACTCTGATAAGTAAAGGGAACAGGACTCTACAGAAGCAATGGCTCATCCCTCTTGCTATGAAAAAACTCAGAACACAACCCGAGTTGAACAACTTCTTTAGGTACTTGCAAAGTTTTACAGATGTCAAGGGCCATAAATGCAGAGGCCAAGCTGCTCCTGGCAACTTGGTCTCTTGGGTTTGCTGCAGAATTAGCCCCCAGAAATGTGTCTTGAACCAAAAATATAGCACTGTACTATGGAAAAAAAATTGTTTGTAATCTGTTCATTTCATTTAGAGTATCTTGCTATTGTTCTGCATGTTCTATTACTCCTCTGTATATCAGTTCATGTCATAATTTGACTTTTAGGGGAAAATCTATTACCACCCTATCCATAAATCTTTGTGATGACAAGGCACATTCTTCAGTGCTGTTATTTCATTGTATTGCATTGATTGATATGATTTTTAGCTTTAATTATTTTTTCCTCTCAGTGCAATACTTGCCAAAGTAAATGTTGTTTGCTGTGACTCTTCCAGAAAACTGGCCTTTATGGGTCTCTGGAATAAAAGATAAGGACAAAAGTCATCACGCTCTAAATGTCTAGTGATTCACGTGACAAACAGAGGTTCATTACATGTTGATATTTTTATAAACAATGGGTTTTGAAGCCACTTTGATTCTCACAAAGCAAAGACATTTTGGAAGCTTGCTCAGTTGCTCCTCAGTGTGTGAGCTGATCTTTTGTTTTTAAGTTCTGTAGCATTTGCAGAATCATCTTGTTACCCTCTCTTAGCCCAAGGGAGACCTGAGATTTTGGCTGAAGCTGTTGGCACTGAATACAAACAACAATCTAGCATAAAGATAGCGGGGACTGCAGTTACTTCCCCCCTTCCCAGCCCTGGATATCTTTAGATGATGTTTCTTTGCTATGGTGATGGTAGTCAGTGAGCCAGTGAGAAGAGGAAGGTAAGTGCAATATAGATGGAATTGCACAGTCAGTGGAAGACAGTGGACCTTTTACAGAAACTAGTGTACACCCCTTGGGATCTTTTGGGTGTTCAGACCAGCTTTGTATTGGCTGGGTCCAGAACTACTGGATGAATGTCAGACTCACTTTATGTGGGACAAGGATCAGTGAACTCTGGAATATGTGTTGGCTGTGCCTCTGCAGCACTCCACCAAATTTAGCAAATCTCGCTATAGGTCTATGTGCCAGTTTCTCAGCTTGTAATTTAGGGATATGAAGGCACACCCACAGCTTCAAAATACTTTTGGATTTAGAAAAATGGTAGATGTGTAAACCTAATTTAAACCAAACAGATTTTTGATGAAGTGACTAGCGCTCACCTTTATACACATGTTAATTACTGCCTTCTAAGGTAAGACTAATTAAGGAAGCTCTTAAAATTCAGTAATACTAGCCTGACAGCTGAATTGTCTTGATTTTCAACAAGAGAGAGGTGCTTTGGTTATTCCTGTATCTCTTCTTCCTTTCCCCTTCCCCAGCTGCTTTAAGGGTAATAAGCAAATGAGAAAGAGAAAGTGCTACTGAGTTCTCCTAGGTTGCAAGATGTCTTGCCTGTATTTCAGTTCAAGGCGAAGATATGTTTGTGTCGAAGTTTAACCCCAGCCGGCAGTTGAGCACCATGCAGCCGCTCACTCACTCCCCTGCAGTGGAAGTGGGACAGAATTGGAAGGGTAAGAATTATTTCAGTATACAGCCACAAACGGATGTCTATCAGACACAGGAACAAAGCAGGATGCTCTCAGTTGACAACTACCAGTCCAACAGTCATAACCAACTTGAGTGTTCATATCCTTCTCATAAGGACCACTGCTGTAACAGGATAATTTATTTGTCTTGTGGCACCTTCAATGCTTGAGTATTGCCAGGAAAAATCTTATAAGAATGAAGATGATAGATTCTAAATAAGTTGACTAATATTATCTGCTTAATTATTTATTAGCAGCATTTTTTGCCACTGTCCAAAAAGACTAATGATTCTTGGATTCTTAAAATGAGCTTTATTATTAGAGCATGCTAGACTTGCTTCCAGGAGAAGCTGGTAGCAATGGTCAGCGTCCAAGTAATTACCTGTAAAAAAACACTGTTTCTGTTGGCTTGTACTGAATTTTTGATGTTAGGAGTAAAATGTTTTTTCTTCAGTCACAAAAGTTTTCCAATTAAAAAAAAAATAATGATATCACTACATATCTTTTTAGTGGTCAGGCAAAGGCAATGCTGATTCACCCTCCACAAACCAGCTTATGACAAATCCACAGGTGTTTCCACAGACTGAGCACCCAGAGGCGATATGAAATTGTTCAGGCTTCTGGGAAACTAGGACATTTTGCTTGCAAATAAGGGATTTAAAGGTGCAAAGAAAATTTTCTAGCTCCCTGCAGACCCCTTTGGGAGGCTGCTGAGCACACTAGATCTGTCCACTATTTGCCTCATTGCATCTCTAGTCATAAACACCCAAGCACTAATCATAGAATCATAGAATCACAGAAACATAGAATGTTTTGGGTTGGAGTCTAACTTAGCACAGTGCCAAGGAAATCATGTTGATGGATTTCTCTTTTTGCAAAAGCTCAGGAAGGAAAGGTCTTCAGCTGTCTGTACACGTGAGGTCCAATACAAGAAAAAACTAGTTATGACACTGAGGGCACCAGGCCCACCTACAGTAATTTAAACCATGATAACACTGAAAGATCGGAGCTGGGTTTGATCTGCTATCTTCTCCAAGCCCCTCAGGTTCTCTACCTTCAAGCTATTCCTTTCTTCAACGTTTTCAAAACTTTCATCTTCCATTTTAAAAACTCCAGAAGGATAATGGGGTTGAATGTGTGATTCAATATGCACATCAATGGCATGTACTTTTTATTCTTCTCCCACATCTCAAATTTACGTGATAGTTTATTAACATGGAGAAGGTGTGCCCTAACCTTAATGACATGTTGCAAGTATCCCTTCATATAGAGATGATACTTATTAAGTTTTCAATGGGTATGAAACAGCCTTACACGTTTTCTGTAGCAGTAGCTGGGGAGTAGTTAAATTCAACACTTTGCTAATATCCTGTGCATCAACCTTTTAAATCCTTATCAATAGCTGGATCAATTCTTATTAGTAAACTTTGTAGGGCAGGTCTCCCTGGCAATTGAGTCCAATCAAAAGATTAGTGTCTTACATGCGAGGAGAGCTCTTTGCTTACTCAGTAAATTGAACCATCCATCATGCTGCTGAATTCAGGCCCAATGGGCATTAGAAAGACACCATAGCAATTTGCACAAAGTTCAGTGGGACATATCTACATTCTCTCTAAATAAATGGAAATTCAGTATGCAATTAAATATTTCAGATGCTTGCCTGTGATTATCCTCTTCTTTGTTATGCATTTGCCCCTGATGTTTTTAAGCCCTTTATGCTTTACTGCAGCCGTGTTCAACAAAGGTCTTCACATCGTTTCCAGGGTCACCCAGGAGCTCTGTTTTTCCTGTTCTACAGAAAATGACTACCTGAAATGGGGTAATTAAGTGTTACTTAGTTCAAAGGACAGGTAGAAGTCACTGTGGGATGTTGAAGATTCCACAGTTCCCAGTGTTTTTCATTTACGTTTATCTCCAATGAAAAAATATAAGATGAAGAAGGGCACTTCAAACATTTTTTCTCCCTTCCTTTCCCATCTTGCAATGGTCTTTCACTGTCTGACTGCTTAACCAAAGACTCAAGTACTGCATTGTTTCTCTGGTTGCAGAACTGCCTGTGTCTTTCTTTCTGAAATTGCTTTACAAGGTTAGATCACAAGAATAGCATCACCTTTAGGAGCATCTCAATAGACAAACATTACTTAAAATGAAATAAGTGAAAGAAGTTAAATAATTCATGTTTTTACTGTATGGGAGAGAAGATTATTAATAAGTATTTTGAGACCTTTTGAGATTGTTGGCTGGGATAGGTGCATGGATACACCAAGCAATGTTAAGCTGCCATCGCTGGTAGGTAATGGCTACCAACTACCGGCACAGCATATAAAGAGAAATGTAATCAAGATCAGAGCAGAAGGAAAGTCAGCAGTATAATAGGCTTATGAGGGAGAAACGCATGATCTCGTCTGTGTTTTCAAAAGTAGCCACACTTTCTGGATGATAAAGCAACACCAAATGTCAAAAAGCTCCTCCTCAACAGCATGACTCATCTGCTTTTTTTTCTGCATCCTACACAGATGCCATGTGTTTATGATTAGCTATGAACTGCCATTTGGGTACTTTTCTCTGCTGTATCTTTCAATACATGTTTCTGAAGTGTTCAGTCAAAGAAATCGTAGGAAGAACTGAATAAAAAATCTATTAACAAGCAAAGGACAAAGTCCTAGACTTGTCCTCCCAGAGCAGCCACTCAAGTGTGACAGCTTCCACATCCATCCAAACATCAGGGCTTACTGCCCAGGGAGCTCTCAGCATGGGCTCAGGATCTGAGAGGATTCAGCTCTTTTCAAGGCTATCAAACAATTCTGGAAAGAGAAGAGAAAACAAGAAAGTGAGTAGTAGTTTTCCTTCCCTTTCTCACCTCCCAGGAGATCTGTTGGTAACCTCTTTAAAAAGCTACATGTAGAGCAGATCCTTTGGGAACTCCAGCTTTCCACTTGGGCATCAGGATAGCCACAGTGCTCCAACTGGGCTTGGGATCCTAATTTTTAAAACCTTTCCTGCAGTCTCAGAGATCCACAACAGTGCTGCTTCTCACTCTTTTCAGTATAGCGTAGTGTTCAGGTACTTTGTGATAGTCAGTGACAATAGGCTTGCTTTGGGTGCGAAGTGGGGGAGAATTCTGTTGTTAAAAGATAGGCATGCAGTGCTATTTTAATGTGGCTGAGCACTGGGCATCTACAGAGGATATGTGAGTGTGAAATGACGTAAGAGAAACCCATGCACTTCTGGAGGCCAAGTGAGACATAGCCTTTGGGAAGTCATACTGCCTCTCCACTCAGTTCATTGCTACTGCCACAGCTGATGCATCTCACAATCTCATCACAGAATCCTTTTTCTGCCAACTCAAAACAATGTGTTCCAAGTCATTGTGTCCCTCTATCACTCTAATTGCACTTTCCTCTAGGGAATTTTTCCAAAGCTTATTGTAATGAAAAGTGTCACTGCTGAAGTGCATATGAGCCTTTTGTGCTAAATATGACGTGAACAAAGAACAAAAGAAACACTTCTTTTGGAAGCTTAACCCTTCCAGTGGATACAAGAGAAAGAGAGATAGAAAAGAAACAGAAGAGCCCACACTAGACATAATGATGGACAGAGGTCTCAGTACCTTCTTCACATTACTAACCTTTTGGAGACATTTATGAGAAGGATACTTGCTGAGCAGGATTCAAATCTATTAGGAGGGTCAGAAGAATGGAGTGCTTTTACAGAGATCTTTTGACTATGTTCTGGAACATAACCTTTAATTTTACGTTCACTTCATAAAGTAAGTATGAACACTGATTCTAATGCAAGTGATTTTCTGCTATCTTTAACAGCAAAAATCTATAAATTGAAAAAAAATTCCTACCTAGAGACACCTCAAAGGTCTTCTTTTATTCACTTGCAGTCTTTGTTGAGAGCTTTGAGGTAATAGGTTGACTTGAATTTCAGAGATTTGCATGAATTCAAAAAGGTCAAAGCTTTCAGTCCTTAAAAGTATTTGTCAATAATAATACATGATGGACTGATCATTGATTAGTCTGTGGAGTTGAATGCTTAGGTTACATTGATGTATTTATGGCTTCCAATTGTTACTAAATTTCATAATAAATAAAACACAGAAATACTAATGGGCAAAATATGTTTTACAGTATAAATAGGAAAGACTAGAGCAAATGCCTATAAGTGTAATCTCTTTTTATTGTCATTGACAGTGCACAAACAGGTCATTTAGCTCTCACTTATTAAGTTAATTTAAATAACTCATATGCCTAAAACAGGCTTTTAAGACTTTTAGGAACACCACTGAAAAAAATAATGCTATAAATTTGAATTATATTAACTTGAGGTGTGTTTGAATAAACTAATATCATGCCTTTAACTAGTGACTAATTGGCCTGGTATGGCAAACCTTAACCTTGATTAGCTTTGGTTTGCCTTGCTGGGAAATAAGGGAAATAACTACTGACCAGAGGTGGCCCAGCATCCCGTGACAGAGGTAGGACATGAACATCTGGATGAATGTGCAAGTGTAATCTAACACAGAGTTGTTCTGACATCCATATAAAAAAAGAAGTGAGAAACCGTGTGTGCTTTGATTTAACTTAGAGGATCTTGGACTGTGTTGTACCAGTAACAGGTCACATATATATGAGTGTTACCACCTCATGTAGTAGAAAATGAATATAGGCATTTACTATAGAAAAGAAATCCATCTTCTGGAGACAAAGAAAAAACAGCTTTGGTGTCTTTCACCAGAGGGTCTGGTAGTCCAGATGTTTCTGAGATTGTCAGTTTGCCCTACAAGTATCGTAAACACAAAGAACCAGAAAAAAATATCTTTTGCTTATTCTTTAGGATCTCCATTAACTGCACCTTCAGATTGATCTATGAAAAATCTTTGCCTTCTCGTCTTTCTTCGTATTCATGTTACTTCTTACAGAGAAGTTATTCCCCTAAAACAAATAAACCTGGAGGCAAGGGAGGGAACAAAGTTAGGGAGAAGAGACCTTCTAGGCATTTTTGTCATTGCTAGTCATGTCTAGTACTGGACTTTGAGAACAGGTTCCTCCCATACTTCTGAAGGAATATTACATGGCAGAGAGTAAACTGAAAAGCACAAAACAAAGATCCTGATTAAATTAGCAGAAGTATCACAGGTCAAATTTGGTTGGCCCTACACAGTTCTTCAGAGGTAATGTTGTGTTAGTCTTAACGGGCTTGTCACAAAATAATTGCATTGGTTTTTCCATCCTTATAACTACATTAAAAACAAGAAGGATGTTCCTCGGAGGTAAAAATCAAAAAAGACCATAGATTTTTCTCACCTGTGACATATGCATGTTAGCAGAAAGAAGAGAGGTTATGAAATATAACCTTGATAACCTTGAAGGGTTACCATAACGCCAGATGTCCATCACCACACATTTGCAGTCATTTTACCACTGAGGTTAATGTTTTGACAGCAATCCAGAGGCAACTGAGCCGTTCTGAAACTCAGTGGGCTACAGCCATTTTCCTTGAAAATCCTGTAGTTGTTCTTCAAACCTACCTGAGATGTGAAGGTAATCAAGGTTTCCCAGAAATCTATGACCAGTATACAAATTAAGCAGAGAATTACTTAACAGTTGGAACATGAGGCTTACTGATTAAAAATGTCTTTATCCAGGTGTTATTCATGACCCAAGAGATATCTGTCTTGTGAGTACTGCAGACCTCAGTGTTCCTATTTACTGATCATGACTGATACGTGTTAGGTGGCGTTCCAATGAAACAAAGGTGATGTATAAGTAAAATTAAGTTGCTTGGTCTGTCCCATGACATCTCCAATAATTCTTTTGGCCTCAGTAATTTGTAATGGACACACTTTTAACTGAGGTTGTCTTAACAATGCTTTAAGATGATTCTAGTCGTGTCGAGTTCTGAATAGACATTGATTTGATACTCCATTCAAGTCTGGCACACCATCTGACTGTTGGTAAAACTAAGAAAATGAAACATTGAAGAATCAGTTCTGAGCTCCAGAAATGCAAGAAAACTGTCTTGCAGCACCCTAAACAATATAAACACATAGATTCCTGTATGCACCGAGGAAACCATGCTGTAGTCTCCCCTGGATTTTCCCAATTATATTTGGATCCTTGACAGCAAAGAGAAGGAGAAGAGAGGAATATTACTGACAGAGCAAGCAATTTTTATCTCTAGCAATATTAATGTCTCCTTGATAGTGAAACTATTTCTTTCTTTGCTGTCCCATGTTCTGTCTCCAAATCGGTTTTGTAGGGCTTACCAAGGTAGAGATTGGAGTTTTCCATAATATGTACAGCATTTTAAGTAAAAACAGCTGTCAATACTATCACTGTAACAATATCATGGTTGTAATAAACCTAAAGCTACTTAATTTCATTTGTTGTTTATGAATTTTCCAAAGTTTTTGGTTTGAATTACTTTTGCAGAGGTCATAATAAATACTGACATGACACATTTCTCAACATGAGCTCTCTCAGATAAAAGCAGAATGATTCACTGGATGATCAGTTTTATAATTATTTAGATGAGGGATTCATTACTTATTTAGTATTTTGAAACATTTTGAGCAAGGTTCCTAGAGTGCCTTGGAAACAAAAGGCCAATGTTTCCCTGGAGTGAAGTCATGGTGAATTGTAGTTGATGACTACACAGAACCAAGCGAAGGAGCTTCAAAATACCCCCATGAAATAATTGAGAGGTAGTTCAAAGAAAGTAAAGGGATAATTTTTTTTTTTGTCAGTACTATAAGAATCTGCCTCTAAGCAGGAGTCTAGGAACAAATTCCCTTGATTGCCAGTCAACAGTTTTACACATCTGAACAAGCCAACTGTTTTATCCATCTAACCAAGCAGTAATCTGCACACAAAATATGGACATTGAATTATTTTGTGCACCTTAGTCTTCAGAGATATAATTTCCATCCACCTGTATCTCTTGTTTCAGGGCTGTCAGGCTGCTGTTTGTCTGGAATGGGCTGGCAGTTGTACCTCAGAAGGTGAAATTTACTATCCTAACCTTCCTGAGTCTCTGAATGTGCTCTGACTGCTGCCCTCAAAATGTCTTCAGACATTGGGAAAGGACACAGTTTAAAGAAGGTGAAGTGTCTCTGCCTACTCACCATGTAAGAAGGATACACATATGAAATCGAGAGATGCTGAGAAAGCAAAATAACCCAACTGTATGCACTTGTGGTGACTTCCATCCAAATCCAAAGAGGCTTTTTTGGGTGCAACAGTTCAGCAATACACTACACATGTTTTAGTTATGCAAAATATAAAAAATATGGGATGGGGATGTAGTTAAAGGCTCTCTTGCAGGACAGGAACAGAGACTTGGGAGATCAGCACCCTCTGGAAGAGATGCAGAAAGTGAACACGGGAGCACTCAAGGAGCATTTCAACGAGAAGTAAAGCAGACTGGCTGATGCTTTGATACACTCAAATAAAGGCAGATTTGGGCCTGACTGAAAACAAGTGCTGTTTGTCTGCTGTAGAGGACTGTATCAGACTCTACTCTTCTCATTTGGAGTGCATCTGTGCTTTGTTGATTTAGTTCCTTGTTTTTTGTAAGGAAGGGGATCTGGAGATGAAGAAATTTGTTTCTTAGCCTAACTCATTCCCTGAGTACTACTAATCATGAAGTGTGGATTAGGTACTTGCAGCACACTCATTCCTTAGCGACAGGCATCCACTTATTGCCATGACATGTGGAGTATTGACTAAAGCCTGACCTTGACCACTGTGCTCCATGAATTTATGAGGATCTGGTGTTAGACCTGAATACTGAAGGAATAAACCAAGGTTGGGATTCAGTTTGCAAACTGAGATTATTTAAATTAAGGTTCATCTATCTGAGCTGGTTTAAGCTTGCATTATACCCATTGGAGTAGTCAATAGAGGCAAAGAGTCCTGACAACAATTCAGGTCATGCTAAGGAAGACACACATAATACAGCTTGAGATGATCTGGGATATTCAAGATAAGCAGGTGGAACATAAGGGAGACCGAAATCCTCCTTGAATGGAACCTGAAGGCCAGAAAAAATATTACAGGGCATCTCAAACAAGTTGTTAACCTCAGCCTGCTAGGTCTGCAGGCTCCTCTGACTTCACTGGCTAGATTTCCACTAACTGTAATGAGATCTGAGACACTCAGCTTGCAGGGAGAACCTGAACTCCTGAAGCACTTATCAGAAGTATCTAATTAAGAAATTTATTGCTCTGTCCCTATACATTTTACTGTTTCTAAGTGCACACGCCCATATACAACTGCAAGAAGCATTTGATTGTCCATTTAATTAGAGAGGGAAGATTTAGGGAGCAGATTGTTATCTTAGCCATTTCAGTTATGTCACCAGTTTTACCTACCATGGATCTGGATCCATTTTCCCAGAAGAAAAAAACAGATTACACTCAACCAAAATATTCACATCGTACAGGCCTACAAGAGCAAACATTTAATAGTTACTTCCAATATGTATCCTTATTTGAATTTCTCCTATAAAACAAAAATTAAATTTTAGCATCAAAAATTATTTCTATGAAAAATTCAAATGTTAGCTTATGGAAGTGGCAGTCACCAGAGTAACCTGAACTCTGCTCTGTGCACAAATGTAATTACATCTGAAGACATCTTTATGTATGGGGCCCAGAAAATGGAGGAAACAGTAATTTTAGGATTTTCTGTAGGAAAGTCTTAGCATATTTAGGTGTTTCAACTATGTGTTTCCTTGCCAGACATTTTCTGTTTATATACACAGAAAAATAAACTCAGAGGGAGCATTATCACAAACAGCAACAAATTCCTGCAATCTTTGCTACCAGTTGTATGCAAGTACTTATTTCTAAGTTTAAAGGGTAGTTTTTCCAGTACATCTGAGCAATGTAAAGGAACAAGGGAATCACCGTTCTTTAAACAGATTTACTACTCTTTTACAATATGAGTTTTACATCAGTGCTTCTGGCCCTTTGCTTGCAATCCTCAAATTGTCTTCAAGACCTCTCTAAGAAAGCTCAACATTTCATAAAAGTCTTTTCTGCCTCAGTTTCCCCTCGAACACTGCTTTGTTTCTGTGTGCTGCAAGGCACAGAGGGTCTTTCAAGTACCATGTACTTTACTATGCAGTTTCACTTACTTGGAACACCTGCTGTAAGTACCCTTGACACCTCCTTACACCAACATTCACTATGAGGACAACTTGTTCCTGGATTACCAAGATAAAGACAGTGAATTAATAATGTTACCATGCTACCTTGCAGAAATATCTTGCAAGAGTGAATTTGTTACATAGCAAAACTACACCAGGAGCTGCTATTTGGGCCACTTTTTGTGGAGGATTACAGGTTGTACATGGGGTCATTCACTCCTGTTACCCAGGTAGGACCTACCCCGTGTCACCCCCTCTAAAAGTTATCTGACATAGCTGAAGTCACTAAGGACTGTGCTGATTTACTCTAGTTGAGGTTCTTTAACAAGGATGGCTGTATACATGTACGTTTACCGTGATTACACACCTAATGTTCACTCTCTTTGGGAGATGGACTGTCTTAACTCAGTTTTCATTCATTTTTTATTCCTGAAGCTGTTTTCTAAACACAATGAGGGTGAAATATTATGAGAAGGCTCCCATGTTTTTGCTTTAGTATAGCAGAATTTAATCTTATTGAACTATTTGTGCAGTATAGGAACAGAATCTTTTCTAAAACTGGAGAGATTTAAATGAACAGAAGACTTTGAAAATAAAGAAGTCCCCGAATGGGATTGTGTCACCTTCTCAGAATTGCTTCAAAACCCACTGAAGATCATTAGAAAACTTCCAATAGATTGAGATTAACCTTTAAGAACTTATCCTGAACAAGACAGAAGAAAAAAAGATCAAAACAGCTAATTTGTTTTGCATAGTACTATGATTCTGAAAACATTGCACATTTTCTCTACAGAGCTACATTTCACCCAATTTATTGATTAATAAACTCAAACTCCATTCAGGGCAGATGGGCCCTTATAGAAATTTGAAGAAATATTTCCATTAAAAGTCCAGTTATTCCTAACTTTGTCAAATTTTGCTCTGGATTCAGACTCAGTCCAAACCTGATTTTATTTTTTGTTGCTTTCTCGTTCCCTTTTGTTCATTTGTTTGTTTCATGTACACTTGAGCAAAATTAAGCCTTTTCTTTCTTTTGTCAGCGTTTTTACGTTCTTTTGTAGAGCACATAAAACAACCCCAAATCATGTTCATTGTGTCCTTTTGGGAACTCAAATTCTGACACAGGTAGATGCTGAAAGCTGAAAATTTTGGCTTGTGTATAGCCCTGGCAAAACATACCCCTTTTTCCAAAGGAAACAGATTCTGATTTGACTAAACTAGGTGATTTTGATATTTTCATGCTGTTCCCAATCACTCGGTTTTTGTGGGGGGTTATTTGCAGAATAGCCTAAGCCATAATTCAGGGCTGTAAAGAGGCTACTTGTAAGTGCTGCTCAGGAGCCCACAGCCATGCCTTCCTCTGTAATCTCAGAGCACACACCTAAGGAAAAGAGTAAATTCATTACATACCAAAACCATACTGGGAGCAGTTATCCTGGGCTTTTTGTAAAGGGCTACAGGTTGGAAGTGAAGTAATATTCGCATCTCACTGTTTCCTATAGCCTAAACTCACTGATTACATTGCATCCCCTTGTAAGGTGGGCATGTGTCCCATCCTTTTCTTCATGCCCCATGGTGGTCACACAGCCAGCAGTTAGTCCTGGGGAAAGCAGTCCAGAGGAGGACCGCATCCATGGGATCTGAGAGGTGCAGAGGAGTCCTGTTCTTTTGGGAGGAGGGCCTTCGTGTGGGAGAAAAAGGAAGTTTAACAGTTGCCAGCTGCCTCTGTGCCAAGTGTGAATGACTCGGTTCCCACAAAGGTTTTGTTGTGGGTGTCCTTGATCTTTGAGAAGCTGAGGTAAGCTGCATTCAACTCATTTCAGAGCTTGAGAAAGGAGAAGTTCAAACACAACTTGTGATAAAACAGATGCATTAATATTGGACCATGCGTTAGTTGCTGTCAAATATTGCTCCATGGAGATCAGGCTCCCCACCTCTTCTACGTGCTCAAGGTTTTCCAAGCTTCATGATTTAAGAGGCTTTAATGGTAGAAACATTTTTACTTGAATTTCAAGGTTAGGGAGAACTGTATTTTCTGAGCAGTGACCTTGCGAGTTTTTCAGTGTGTGGGCTGCAGGATTTAGCATCCTTCCCATCTATCTCAGCTCCTTCTAATCCTAGCAGAGTGCACTCTCCTCATTTGTATCCAGCTATGGGCAGGAGGCATGGCTGCAGAATAGGAAATAAACCACTGAGCTAACTCTGGTCCAGACCACAAAATTTACTTTCTGAGAAAATTGATTTGTACTATTTGAATATTATGTAAAGAGGGTAAACCTTGAATACAAGTGCTTGCTCTTAACTGTAACGATCGTCTGGTGTTTGTAATTCCCTGGGACTATGAAACAACCAGGACTAGATCAGATCACTGCTCAAGGAAAGCTGGCAATGGGCATCCAGCTGTGAACACACCGGTGCAGAGGTGAAACTCTTTAAAATGCCCCCAGCTGTTTCTGTAAAGATGCTGAGAATTATTTACGGGTTGAAAAACACCTTCTAGCTCATCCTCAAATGCCTTCAATGCATGATAAGTTCCTAGGTGGGTTGAAGTGCTCTGACCCTCGGGGCAGGAACAGGAGCTGCATTGCCTTTAAAGGCAGAAGTCCAGCTGCTTTCCAGCCACTGAAATGAGGCAGTAACACTAGTCTGATTAAAGTCTACTTTGTGTTTGACTAAATCATATCTCCTAGGAGTGTTCCTTATCTTGCTTTTATAAACAGCACAAGGTGGTAAATGCAGCTTATGCTCTAGGATTTTGTTCTAATAATCGTCAGGTACAATTACTTAGGGGAGTGGTAAGTCTTTGGGTTTTGTTTTGTTTTGTTTTGTTTTGTTTTTTACTCACAGCCATTTGTTCCTGCTATGTGTCTCCCCACTTCTGTACAAAAGATTTTGGCACCCAGTATCTTCTACCTGTGAAGGCAGACAGCCACCATTCATCATCAGAGATATGTGTGTCAGGCTGGAGGGGCAAAATGATCCATTTGTAATAACTTTCTTTACCCTCTTTCTATTAAAATACTCCTTTCATCCTATTTCTGAAGCATTGCTCTGCGGGAGAAATGGTGTTTAAGTTCTTCTGGGTAACTGCTTCCTTCTGTTCTAGCCCATATCATTTCTATGCCACTGTAAATGAAATTCACATAAATCAGTGTGTGACTCTGTTTCCAAAGTCCTTGGCTAGACTAGTGTTTAAGTGCTGCTTTCAGTCTCAGGCATGGAGACAAGAAAGGCAGTAGCGCTTCAATTCCCATTACCAGCCCAAAATATATTCAGGAAAATTTTACCCAAAGCTACTGTTAATCTAAACAAGGTGATAAATGGTTGAAACAAATAAAAGAGTGAAAACAATTGTGGCATTATTAAATGTAATACAGAATCTAAGGCACATCATATTAAATCCTGATTTATATAGCACGTTTAATAATTTATGACAAAAGAAACCTCACAGCTACCACTGAAACTGCTGATACACTAAAAACAATGCATTTTTTTAATGTATTGAGACTGAAAACGAGATTGAAGGTCGCGCTTCAGAAATGTTTTAGGGTGCCTTCAGATCCAGATATCTGAAATGTCTGAAGACGGGTTAAGATAACTCTTGGAGTTGTCTAAAGTCCTCTTGTTGCCAGTAGAGATCTGGGACAGGATTTCTTAGACACAAGGTTTTATTCTGGAAATAATGGTGAATTTTACCTGACTTCCAGCTTCCTCCCCAAAAGGGTGTGGATCTCCTGTAGGTCCTGTGTGATATTTGCCATCCTCATGTATCCATCTTGAATACCCAAGAACAAGTAACACTAGTCATATACATATGAGCAACTAATTTATCTCAAGGTGTCTATCGGCACTTTAGAAGAAGGAGTAAAGAGTAGCTCTTTTCTACAGAAGAATCCAAAGCCTGTTACTAGGTGACATTTATACCACATGGGACACACACCTCCTCAGGCTCAGGTTTAAAGATGCCTACATGTTGAATAGGGAGGGTCCCAGCGCCAATTTAAAGTGTGATGCCCAGGTCTATATCTGTGTGAAGTCTTCCTCCTCTGCATTTTGGCACACCCAAAGTCAAGTCTACGTAGTCACTTAGGAATATGGGTGAGTTTCACTAAGGCCCTAACACGCTAAGGGTCTGCACAGGTCTTGAATCGCTACCCAAGTCATCATGAAACACTGCCTTTCATGTTCTGGACATGACAGAAGTCCCTTTCATGGTCCACTCCTACATCCTTTGCGTGGTTTCACAATACAGTTATGAACAAGGATTCAAAACAGAAATGGTTACAGCTGTTCAGGACATCTCTGCCCTCCTTTGCCCAAGAGTTTGTGCCATGGGAACTGTAACCAAGCTTACTGCTCCTATATCAGTAGATAGCTGAAAACCTGGAGATTACTTTTAAAGCTGCTGAGGAAGGTGGATTGGAGCTAAGCTACAGGACTTTGGACTGACTTGAATTCAGTGTGTTCATGTTTTTACTTTGCTGCTTCTGCTGCAGGACTTCACATATGAGACTGGTAACTTTCTAAGATACTCTAAATTAGATCCTGTCCAGTTTACCATGGCCTCTTGTATCCCAATGGGGAACATTCTGTATTAGGCTCATCATATTCACTACATATTTTAATGCTGTGAGAATATTAAGATCTGTTGTGATGGGTTAGGACCCACAAACCACTGTGTTAAGGAGTATACAAAATAAAAAGATGATCCCTGCATTTTCTTTACCTATAGGGGTATTACTTATAGGAGTCCACAGCTACACACAGCAGACCTATTTGAAGACCTACCTGTCCATAAAACCTGCAAATCACTAGGCAATAATTGATCTATTTGTGTGCCAAAACTAGAGTTGTGTAATTAAATAACTTTTTCCAATCCATTTGGAATAAAAATGTCATAACATTTTCAAACCAACTGAAAACCTGCAAAAGCTTTTAAAACTGAATAAACTGTTTTGTTTGAACTGGAAACAAAATCAATTTTTCAAGTCTCTTGTGGTTTTATATAAATACATTAAATTCCAAAAAGAAAAGCCATTTTGCACTGAGAAGTGAATATGGCTTTGTTTTGTACAAACACTTCAAGTTCTTTAGCTTTTGGGGTTTTTTTTTCTTCTTTTTTCCCTGATTAATTCAGTAAATGTGGAAAGAAATTCACAATACTTCTTGGACCATCTGTATTTTTGGAGGAGAGAAGCTGGTGGCAAAGTCTGAATAACTGCTACCAAGAGTTTCACCAACTTCTGCCTGCAACTACTCCACTCTTACGGCCACCATGTCTTAAAGAGCAGATTAAATGTGGAGAGGAGGAAGGCTGAAGTTGCTATAGCATCACTGCTACCAGCGTATAGTTAATGAAGCACAGCAAACATGGGAGAGGATGGCTGACTAGACAGCTAGGCTTTGCACATGCTTGGAGCAAAATTAGACCCTGATGAGCTGTAGATAATCATGAAAATTACTGATAGCTTCTAGAAGAGTGAATATGAATCATTTCAAGTAATAACTTTCCTTTTTTCTCCCAGTAAGAATTTTTCTGTTTCCTCTATATTGGCCATCTGATACTCCCACTATATCCCTAACAATAAACTAATTCTCCAGTGACATCCATACGTAGGTAAATTCATTTTAAGTTTGGGAAAATAATCTGGAAAAGAGGGAAGTACTGTCACTAGCAGTGGTAATACCCACTCATCTGTGTTCTTCCTGTTCATTCTGCAAAATCCTACTGTCCCTAATTATTTTGTTTGGAACTCTGTTGGGACTATTGTTGAAATAATCCAAAGTAGTACTTGTCTGCCCTGCTAACTGCATCCCCATATGCCCTACACTACTGCAAAGTACAAAGCAATTAAATATTTGGGATTAAAATTATGAGAATAAGTGTTGTCCATTCAGTGCAAAACTTGAAGTAGTCTGGAAAACCAACTAGAAAGAGAGAGAAGTTCTTGTTGAAGGAAAAGAAAGATCTGTGTTCTCAAATATAGAGGTGTTTTTTCTGGTTTAACCACCTATCAGTGAAAATCAAAACAAAATTATCTGTTCACTTCTCATTATGTACCTCATATGTGCCTCAAGATAGCATGTTTTTTGTTTTCTTCTGCCTCTGAGAGACGTGTCTCCAGCCTATTCCGGTGTCACACACAAAGGTTTTAGAAGCTGTTGTGAATATGCATGAGAGCATCTTTAAGATTTTCATCAAGAAACTTCCTTTTGTGTCAATGAGGACAAGCTGAAAGAAAAGGATCTGTGACCAAGAGGAAAAGAAATCTGTGTAAAAGCCAGTCCACATGAAAGGAAGAAGAGGTTTGATACAAAACCCTGTTGTTATTTGTATTTGTTAACCCTTTGCATTTAGAAGCTAATGGTATACAATTGTGATTCATAATATGGGTAGTTAAGTACATCCTGGACTTCAGTAAATTGGGCATGTGGTAGGGACTGTAGGCATGGACAGATCCTCTTCCTCCACCATGATTACCCTCTTCTGAAAGACTTTAACAATTTAAAGGTTACTTTGTCAAATGAAAAGTAGCCAATTCAAATTGTCAGAAGATATGTGTTTGTTAAGCCTTAACAGGAGTGCTAAGTCTTTCCTGCAGCTATAAGCCTGTACCTAGTCTCTTACTACAGGTCATCTGAACAGGCACAACTTGTTAACCAATAGCAAAGTGATTGTCAGTCTGAATCATTCCATCAAACTCTCCTCTTGAAAACCAAAGAAGAGACTGCTGTTAAATGTCAAAGACTCCTTGACTGGCAGTAGACTGAAAATTGGAGATTTATGATAAACTTCAAGAACACATTTTCCTGATGCAAAAATTATTCAACTGCGGTCCATAGTTAGCCCCTGTGGTAGGGATGAAGTGACATTATTTTGTGATGAAAATGAATTCAAGCTGTAAAGGCTGTGTGCTTTCTAAACTCTCATTCTTTACAAACATGAATAATTCTCACTTCTGAATAACTGTGTATTTTTTATTCTTTAGCAACTGTTGTGTGCTGAGAAAAAGTCTGTGGTGGGTCCCTATCTTACTTTGTGTTCTTTTTATTCCTCTAACTTCTACGAATTCTGCATGGTAGGTAAGTAACAAGATATTGTTCACAGAATCACAGAATCACAGAGTGGTTGAGGTTGGAAGGGACCTCTGGAGATCATCTGTTCCAACCCCACTGCTCAAGCAGGGCCACCTAGAGCCACCATGTCCAGGTGGTTTTTTAATATCTCGAGGAGTGAGACTCCACAACCTCCCTGGGCAACCTGTTCCAGTGCTTAGTCACTGGAGTGTGTAGTACCTTTTAGAGCACAAGGCAATGCTATATTACTCACACAATGAAAATAATCATTAACAGGGGTGTCAGTGACCAGTACCACACCTTCAGAGATGAAGAATGTTCACAGTCCCAGCTATACACAGTAGCAGAAAATTAAAAAGTGATGATCCTTTGGGATCAAGGTGAAAGTAAAGACCTTGAGCTGAGTAGAAAATTTAAAAATGAGGCATCTTATTGAAATGAAAGATCTTGGGGTCATGGCACAAAATGTCATGGTCAAAGACTATTCTTCATCTTGGAGATTAAAAATCTGACAGTAAAGGCAGCAAAAAGGAAAAAAATAACGCCACTTTGTCCCTACCACAGGGGCTAACTATGGACTGCAGTTGAATAATTTTTGCATCAGGAAAATAAATTCTTAAAGTTTATCAAAAAAAATATGTGCAAAATCTCTTGAAGTGCATGTTACTGGGAAGTGGTTTGGGGGAATGCTCAAAACCACTCAGTGATTCTTTGTTGTTGTTGGGTTGTTTTTTTTTTTTCCAAAACAACTTTCTTGTGTGGATGCTTTGATCCTAATATGTAGCTCATTCACATTTGTGAGTAAAATCCTGCCAAATAACAGAATATTTCATGAAATTTTGTTATAAATGAATAATATGATGATACAGTGCTACTAATGACACAATATGAGGTCCCTACAGAAGTAAGAGGTTCATTAATGTAGAAGCAGGTAGTAAGAAACTATTTTCTCCTTGAAAGCTTACAGTCTAAACAGCCAGAGTAGGAAAGGAAAAAGGGAGTAAGAGAAGAGAAGTATTGTTCATAGTCACCCCTGAAAACATAGCAAAGAAGAGAATAAATGTTCCTCCAGCTTTTCAGAGTTCAATTCATGCAGACTGCCCATTTTGCCGGCCTGACTGCCAGATGTGGTATCATTAAAAGATATCTCCTTTTGTATGGCCATGTTTGTATATGTTAATGTAGGGACACAGTTCCTCATCAAGGATTTTTCAGTGTCTTAGGAGGTGGACTAGAGTGTAATGAAAGATTGGCCACTACGGTATGTTTCCCAGAAACAGATGTGATTTATTGCACGAGTTTAAGAACAGAATCCTTTGGGGCCCTTTGGGAAAAAAGACTTCATGGGTTCAGATTTCCATGCTTTCCTTGTCTCTTAGATGTCTTGATTTAAATGTCATATACCACCAGCATCTCCCGCCGATACATCAACTGGAAATGGTTTAATTCATTGGGGTTTTGTTACAGTCTAAGCCTAAAACAAGTCCTACTGGTCCATTCCTCAGGCTGCTGCTGTCCAAAAGTGGTGAACTGTAGATCCCGTGGGATAAGCTTGCCAGTAGCTAGGGAGAAGGGGCATAACATATTTCCTGATAGTATTGAATTATCCATAAGCCTGGTTACACAGACACAATCTTCCATATTCCTTGTGCTGCCATTTAGACTACTACCAAATTTTACCCCCAATGGCTTGAAAAAGAAATTAGAAAAAAAAAGGTTAAGATTTATGGACTGAGACTAGCAATCATTATTTTTGCTTCTGTAAGGAAAATCACGTTCTAATTGTTCCTTTATTTTCTTTTTCACAGCATGGAAGCCTGCCAAATTAGGGGTCGTTAGCCCAAATAGCTGCTCTGCTCCCACCTACTTCTCTGTCAGATGTGATAGGGAGGAATTACATGGGATCTCTAAGGAGATTTTTCCATGTCATAGACTTCTAAGCTACATGATCTGAGACATTTACAACATGGTACAAAGATTAGTCGAACAGATGTTGAACAAATATTTGTTGGTAATGTTTTCTGGAGGAAGCAGTATCTCTGGTCTTGTATTTGTACTGGTGTGGCCTGATGGGTGACTTTGCCTTAGTACTAGAAATTGAAGCAATTAGTAATGTTCATTGAGTTCATGAGTGGCCATGTAAAACCAGTGTGAGAGTGTCACTACATTGTCTTTTATATAGCCTTTTTGTTAGACACTTGTGTAAGTTTCACAAAGGGGCCCAAATATCCTTTAAATTCCAGTTAAGAATTTAAATTGCTCATAAAATTTATACATATAATCACAGATTGATAGAATAACAGAGTTTGGAATGGGCCTCTGGAGAGGACCTGGTCCAACACTGCTCAAAGTAGGGCCAAATTAGTTCAGACTCCTCAGGGCCATCTCCGGTTCATTTTCAAATATCTCCAGTGACAGAGATTTCACAGCCTCTCTGTTTCCTAGTTCTCTGATTATCTTCATACTGAATATTTTTTTTTCCAAAAATATAAATGGTTTTATTTCATTACAACTTCCGTGTGCCTTTTTCTTGTCACTGTGGACCTCTGAGCAGATTCTGCCTCAATCTTCATGTTCCTCATAATTTCCTGGAGTCAGTAGAAGAAGATACACATGTGGAAAGAGAACGTGCATCCTTAAAAGCACAAGTGGTTACCACTGAAAGAGTTCACTATTCTGAATTTCCTTATCTGAATAGTTTATTTGTTCAGCTAAGAAATATAGTAAAAGCTACTTTAATCCCATGACTAAACATTCATTCAGTTTTGCCAATTGAAAAAAAAAAAAGAAAAAAAGGGAAAAACCTGTGTCACTGACTTAAGTATCCAGAGATAGATAAAAAAAAAGGAGGGGGGAAAAAGAATTATTTTATTTTACCTTAGGAGCAGTGGCCTGGAGCATAGGCATGGGACCTCTGGCATCTCAGTGTTCAGCATCAGGACCCACCTTGCAGTGTAATTGTTCTCATGTATCTTCCTTCTTCAAAGCAACACGATTTTTTTTTTTACTTGCAAGGCTCCCACATGAGTCTTTTTAGGAAACTAGTGTTTGATGACAAGAAATTTTCTTCTAAAAGTTGCAGTTAATGTTCATGTGCTTCTCTGCCTTTAGCCCCTCTGGCTACAGCAGTCTTCTCTTTCTTGGTATTTACTTTCCGATGTTCAGGACTGCCAGCCTGTCTCCCACCTTCCTTCCTTTGCTACAATAAACAAGTCATACCTTTTGCCTTATTTTTTTTCTTTTAAAGTGCTCCCTGATCACATTTTCAAGCTTTTCATTGTAGCCAGGAGAGTTTAAAATGGTTTGACTTTTTTTTTTCTTTTCTTTTGTATTCTCTTTCACTCTTTCTACTATAAACTGGGAACCATGAAACTGAAGATCTGCTGAGCTTTATTCATTTTCAGCAGTTAAGACATTTTTTAAAACAATCACCAAATATTAAGAGAATGTAACATCAGCAAAAACCTGGCATGACAGGGACTGGCTGTGTCTCTAAAAAGCTACAGGAGGCAAACAACAAAATTGTGTCTTTAATTGTATCTTTTTTTTCTCTCTTCTTATGTCATATTAATAAAATATGATTTTTCATATCATTTGCATGAGTTGATTCAGGGTCATTCTACTAGCATGTGATGTCTATTCAATTTCCAGGCCTTGATAGTCGTATAGACAGATAATCACACATCTTAGTCCAAAGCCAACTGAAGCGTTTGGGAGAAAAAATATTACAGGCAATTCAATCTAAACTGCAAGCTTTTTAATTCGATTGGTTGTCTTCTCATGAGATCTGGGTTCTCATTTCTAATGTAGATTACATTTTTCCAGTAAAAATGGTCACTTCATAGATTGTCATACATTGTACATGCATTGTACAACAAACCCAGTTTTGCTGGAATACCACAACAATGATGTGCTGATCATATTTGTTTTTAATGAAAGGCTGCCTGTACTGATTACACCAGAAGTTAATTATTAATCCATGTGTGACAAATATTTAATTATCAAAATCTAAACTGTGTTTCAAAATCTAAATGTGCCTCTCTCTCAAATGCCTTCAGAAGTCTGTAAATCTACTGTTAAAAGAGATCAATTTGTCTGCTGAAGAAATGGGTAGATATTGGATTGAGGTGAAATTAATGGGAAAAGGGGGAGGACTGTATCTCCAGGGGTTCTGGATACTTCATGTCAGGTTCCCAATCCTTGTTTTAAAGTTTTGGGAAGTGCATAACTAAATTTGCAATGGTCTTGAAAAATTCCACCAGAAGTAGCTGATCACCGATCTTACAGTTCTTCTGTGACAGCATGGGGAACAAAAGCTTTGACTACACCACAACGTAGTATGAGATTTTCTAAAACTCATGTTTTGCAAATCTTCTAAACCATTCTGTAGTAAGCACTTATGCACTGTTTGAAACAGTGATTTTGGTGAGCCTGTATAGAGATGAACCATCGCTGGCACAAGTCAATGATCATATGTAGGTATACTTTGGTTAATATCCTATAAAGCATTTTGCACACACGCAGGAGAGAACTCATAATTCTCCTTTCTTAGACCAGTCAGTTTCCTCTTAGCTGGCTTTC
Source organism: Nyctibius grandis (assembly GCF_013368605.1). Taxonomy (NCBI): domain Eukaryota; kingdom Metazoa; phylum Chordata; class Aves; order Nyctibiiformes; family Nyctibiidae; genus Nyctibius; species Nyctibius grandis. Next base: position 56,035,122 of record NC_090664.1, read on the forward strand.
CCTCTGCCTAAATCCTCAAACTGAAATTCTTTGCTACATCCTTGCCCTCGCTGCTGTCACTTGACCTTTTAATGCATTTCCATCTAAAGTGTTAAAGTGAAGAGAAATAAAAATGAGAAATAAAAGAGAAAACTGTGGTTGAATTTACCCTTCTTAAAGTTTGCCTTTGTTTCTCCTCACTCTGTATCTAACTGTTCATTTTATGTTTTCTGGGTTGTTACTTTCTCCATAGAGGACAATAAAAAGGCTGAATCACATATTCTCCTCCTAGGGAAGATAGCCACCTGATTACCCATATTTTAAATAATGAGGTGTGAAGGTTTTCTTTTCCTCCTTGCTCTGTTCCATCCCATGTGTTGCTTTCTTTGTACTAGTTTGTTTGTTTCGGTGGGTATGAGAGTCATTCTGCCTGGATATAATCTTACTTCTTTCCAAAAAACCTGTTAGGATATGGTGCATGATGAGACTTTGTGCAGACTAGCTGTTTCAAAGTTAAGCCTAGGCCAAACTTAAACATAGTCTTGGGTTTTTTTCACTTGAGGATATGAGAGGAGAGCTAAATGACAATGGCTGAAGACACCTATTTCTCCCCAATGACCATAGAGAAAGTCAAAGAAAGCCTAGACCAAGAGAGTAAGGTGAAATGCATTTCCTTTTAAGTGGTTTTGAAACTGAGATCATGTCTTCAAGCAAAGTCGTAAGTGGAAAAAATCGAGATGACAGAGACATAAAATTTGCAGAAACAAATTCAGAGACAGAGAGTATTTCTACAGCATGTACCATGAAGGGTCTTGGAAATCTTTATTATAGCAATTTTAACTGTCTTTCTCTGCTATCAGTTTTGTCTTCAATGATACTCTGTTTTGGACATGACATTGTGTTCAGTTTCCTTCTTGATATTGTTACCATTTTCTTTTTGTGTTAATTACTTTTTCCTCCCATGTTTGCTGAGAATTAACTGTTGCAGCTGTGGCCAATATTGAAAATTCTGTGCCTAAAGGTAAAAAGACGTGTTCAAATGAGCTGTCATTAAACAATAGCAAATGCTCCCTTGCGATCCTTGTAGCAAAGACAATAAAATTAAGAAATTACTGGGCACAAATAAGACTGTAAATAAAATTACAGCTTAATCTAGCCCTCTGAAACAATGATAAGAAGGAAAGGGAAAGAAAGAACCAAGGAAATTCAGGGGGGAAAAAGGAATGAAATTATATGAAATCATATTATCAAGCCCTAAGTGCAATTGTCTTTTGAGACAGCTTTGAAAAGTGTATGTGGGAAAAAGCAAGAGAACAAAGTGAGAAACAGCAGAAGTTATTCAAGAGGATGCTGAGGAGAGGATGGTGACTCCTTTTCCAGTGTTTCAGATCTTATTTGCATGGAGTTTTAAAGATGCCTTCTATTGGCTCCACAGTGAAACCTGCAAGGGTCTTTCTGTATAATTATTATAGCAAGAGAAAAGAACTGTGAGAACAATGACACAGTGACATGAACCACAAACGCCTCCTGTTTACAAAAGAAAAGCAGAAAGGGAGGTAAACATCTCCAAAAGGAAGCCTCCAGGAAAGCCCTGCAAGCAGAATCAGCAATCAAGAAATAGAAGATCTGGTTTATGGGGGGTTTTTTTGAGGCCTTATTTTGAGCAGTAGTGTATATAATTTTATGGAGGTGTTGCAATAAACGACTAGAATTTAATGCAAATAATACTTTTGGGCATTGTTGTGGTTTAACCCCGGCCAGCAACTGAGCACTATGCAGCCGTTCACTCACTCCCCCTCAGTGGGATGGGGGAGAGAATTAGAAGGGTAAAAGTGAGAAAACTTGTGAGTTGAGATAAAGACAGTTTAACAGGTAAAGCAAAAGCTGTGCATGCAAGCAAAGCAAAACAAGTAGTTCATTCACTACTTCCCATTGGCTGGAAGGTGTTCAGCCATCCCCAGGAAAGCAGGGCTCTATCACGCATAACAGTTACTTGGGAAGACAAACGCCATCACTCCAAACGTCCCCCCTTCCTTCTTCCCCAGCTTTATATGCTGAGCATGACGTCATATGGTGTGGAACATCCCTTTGGTCAGTTGGGGTCAGCTGTCCCAGCTGTGTCTCCTCCCAACTTCTTGTGCACCCTCAGCCTCCTCGCTGGTGGGGTGGGGTGAGAAGCAGAAAAGGCCTTGACTCTGTGTAAGCTCTGCTCAGCAATACCGAAAACATCCCTGTATTATCAGCACTGTTTTCAGCACAAATCCAAAACACAGCCCATACTAGCTACTATGAAGAAAATTAACTCTATCCCAGCCAAAACCAGCATAGGCATCCAGGACTTTTCTTGTTACAGTATGCTTATGTTTTACTCATCGTGCAGTTAATCTATACAGGGATTCACAGGATTTAACAAACAAAAATTATAAATTATTTAAAAAAAAAAAATGCCCTGAATAGGTCAGGCAATTGGACTAGATGATCACTGTAGGTTCCTTGCAACTGAAATATTCTATTCTATATGTTATTTTAACAGTGAGATCAGCTCTCCTTCAGGGAAGTGAGATTAATTTTGGTGGTCTGATCAATCAATAACTTACTAATGTAGTGGCATCACTTTTGAAATAAATAATAAGATAAAACTATCAGCTATAATAAAATCTCCCTTTTCCCGGTTTATGAAATTACAAACTTTCATCACATCTTTTTTTTCCCATTACATTCCACCAGCATCATTTATTGTTTCTTAATCTCTTTGTGGTATAGGCATGCTAGAGCTCCACAAATCCAGTGTAAACCATCTAGCAGGATCTGGGATAATTTTTTCTCCTACTGAGGTTAAAGGCAAAAATCCTGCTGAGATCACATGACAGCCAAATTGCATCTTTTGCCACACTTCTGATATCTTCAAATTCTTTTACCTCCTTATTAACTGTTACAACCACTGTTGACCTCCCTGTGGAGTTTTGTAGACTGTAACAGGAAAGCCTGAACTTACAGTAGAGACAAAGCATGGTCTAGCAGACAGGTCATTGTGCTTGGACTCAAGGAGACTTCAGGCTGATTCCCAATGGTAGCGTATAATATAAAAACTTTGACTTCTCCTAGTACATAGTTTAGCACACTTCTCTTTCATTTCTCTCTCTTCCTTCTCCTAATTACCTCTGGTGCAAGTTTGCTCACTCAGGAGCTGTGTCTCACTGTGATTGGTGAGGTTTTGGGGATTACTGTGATTTTTTTTTTCCCCCAGTCAAATATAATCAATATCCTTGTTGTGCAATTAGATGCTCAGTTTATTGAGGAAAATAAACACCAATCCCAGAGAAATATTCTCTGTAGCAAAGTCTGAAGGTTTGTAGCACAGATTAATAACTAATAGCTAAGGGTAGCTGCTCTTTCTGCCTCCGTTAAACTCTCTTGCCTGCATCCACAATTTGTATAAATTGGTCTCAGCTGTACCTGATGTGTGAGAGTTTGGATCTGACATACCACGTGTGGTTTGAGCAAGTCACATTGATACCTGCTCATGTTTTGTTGGAGCTTAAAATTAGAAGTGCATGTTCGTCGCATTTTTTTTAATGTGAAAACACTGAAAACATTAAATACTTTTACACAGGAGGGCTTTTTTTCCCAAGCTATGCCTTTATAGAAACATTTCTGTACAGTGTTCATCATAAATATTTGTTCTGCTTTAGTTTTGACACTTCACGGTAATCCCACCTAACTCTGCATGCAAGAATCTCATGCCCTTCATTATGCCAAACTTCAGACCTCCTCATGTGTGGTGTTTGTGTATGTTTTATATTTGCATAGGATCCATCTGCTCCAGTCACTACCCTTTTTTGCTTCAACACAAAACTCGCCACCAAGTGCCAGCAGCGTAATGACTTACCATCTGTCAGCTGAAGGGTATTAACTAACAGTACGAGGGCTCCTTGGATGTTGACCCATGCGACTTCAGCCAATGGTTGGAACATTTCCAGGTGCTGCTCCACTTCTGCCAGAGGCCATCACTGCTGCAGAGTAGTTGAAAAACACGCAAACTGATCAAAGTGAACAAAAAAGCTGTATGAGACCTTGCACTGGACAGATGAGGCATTCTGGTCTGGTGTTGCTTCGTGGGATCAGGGTTCCTCACCAAGTGTACCAAGAAAGCAGCTGAAAGTGATAACGTTTCAAATTGAATGCATTCAGCTATACTTACTCAGCTGATAGATGTGATTGAGCAGCTCATGCACCCTTCCCCTGTAACCACAACAGAGGGTTTTACCTGACTTTACCTAGACATGTTTTACATGCTTTGGTTCCTCTGCTGTAAATTGACATTGAGATAGCGCAGCAGCCAAGGCCGTGGGAGACAAAGCAGATAGGAACAGAGCAGCAAAAACATTCATTCTGTCTGCTGTGCCAAGTGATTGCAAGGATTCTTTCATAAAGATTTCCCAGCTAAGATTTCAGAGGGTTCACATTTGGGGATGACAGCTACTGTCTAGAAAAGTGACTCCCCTCACCTCAGGAGCATGTGCTTGGAAAGTGCAATATAGCTGGTTTTGAGACTTGTAATGATGTATACCCCAATGTGTGGGAGGATAATGTTGTCCTTAGGGTCCAGGTAGAGAAGATTCTTTTTACTAACCGGTACCATTTCCTCATCTTGGAGGGAAAAAAGAATCAGAGATGACTCCTTTTTCATAATGACCTAATTTTAGAAGATTGAAATTTTCTGACATAATAAATACAACTTTGGGGTATGCTCAAATATTATAGCAAATTTAATCCACCTTCTAAAAGCACTTTTTGGCATCTTTGATTACTTGCTGTAATTTAATATATCTTCTAGTTCTGTCTTTCTGGATTCACAATGGAAAATAAGGGAAAAAATATTTCCTGATATAAATCTTACAAGATTAGGGTATCTGTAACGGTGTTTCCAAGGCAGCAATAACAGAAACAATTTGCAGAAGTTGTAGTTAGGAGGTTTCAAATTTTATTTTTTTTTAATGACTTAACAAAACTGACTAATGCTAAGAAATCTGGTTGAGAATAGTTCAGTCTAACAATCGATTGATTTCACATTTAAGCCTTTTAAAATAACTCTCACTCCCAGTCATGTGGCCTGTTTATATTTCATTCCATAGATAAATAAACTTTATTGCTATAAATTCATTACGTGGTTCTTCTGCTCATTTCTTTTTTTTTCTGTTCATCAGCTGTTAAATAATTTGACTTCAACTTAAATGTAGTTTATGAAAGTTCTCATGCCTACTAAATGATGCCTTTGGGGCAAAACTGTATATGTTCTGATGTCAGATGAGCACCTGCTGTTAATTACATTGCATCTCTAGACAGTGTAAAAAAGCATAAAAAATAAAGATTAGAAGGAGTATAGATTACATGTGAGCAAGCCAGCTTGAACACAGGAAATAATGTAAACAGATTCCTGCTACCTGATCCATATATATATATACATATATATATATATACACACACACACTTGAGTGGTCACTCTCAGTTGCCTTACACATAAAAACATACATAAAAAAATTACTCAGAGAGTTTGGAATTTTTAAGACATCTTAAGCAACTCATCCCAAATATGCCAGGGATGATATGTAAGAATTAATGTGCAGTTTCATATCCTTCAGCTTTGTTGTCAAGAAGCTGAGAGATTATGACTGTGGTACAGAATATTTATCAAAGGATCAAACAATATTTTTGTGCAGTCCGTATTTTGTATGCCTTCTCTGAGCAAGAATTAATTTCTAGCACAATGTGCAGCTAGTTTCAGCTTTACTCATGGAGATGTAATCTATTTCTCCACAGTCAGCTTGCAACAAATATAAGTTATCTAGAATTAGTCTGTTACTAAGTGATTCTTTTTCCTCCCCAAAGACAAGTTCATGGGATTGACAAAGAGATGGGCACGTTTTGGGAATGTAGAGTTGTACACACTTTCTATTCTTGATACAAGATGTACAGGATTGTACCAACCAGGGGAAATATTTCCATCATCTCTTCAGAGGGTTCATGACCTGAAATACTAATACCCTAGAAGAGCTGTGGTTACTGTCCGTCCTTTCTGTGGGCAGCAGGTATATGTGTGAAGCAAAACCGTACTAAAAGAAAACTGATTGACCACCCTTGGCTGGCATTTGCTCTATCACTTCTTTGGAAATACAACCAAAGCCATAAGTGAATAAATAATCCATGTTTTTCAGGGTTTTTTATCTATATGCCAGAAGTATTTTGGTGTTTATCCAGGCCTGTTCTGAGTCAGAACTTTAGGGGTATTTTTGTAATTCTCAACTCGGGCTTTGCATGAACCAGCTATCAGGATGCAAAGCCCCTTATAAGGTGAGCCTGGCAAGGCAAACCTTACATGAGGACCCATTGCAATGTGAATTTAATCAAGCCAGGGCTCAGGTTATTCTATTGTTGAGGTGTCCTGGTTTGGACTAGAGCAGAACCAATTTTCATTTCAGTGATTTTTCCTTTCAGCTAAGCTTATTCTAACTAACTGCACTTTGTGAAGTTAACTACATGTTTTTCGGTCAGTGTCCACTTCTAGGATTGATAACACTTGAAGTTTATAGTTATTACTAAGGTAACAGTAGGAATGGCCTGCAGAAAGGCTCTTGCTTATACTCATTCCTAAATAAACCAAGGTCACTGCTAAATTTCTTATCGTCCACAAGTGAAAAGGCATAAAAGGGTCACACTTCTGAGGAGGAGCGGACAGAACAGGTGACCCAAAATTGACCAACAAAGTATTACATCCCATACATATCGTACTCAGTTTAAAGCTGATGGTGGCACTCTCTTCTTCTATGGCCAGTGTCTGAAGAGGACTCTGTCCATTTTCTCCTGCCTTCAATCCCAATCTGTGAGTTCCCAAATCCAGTTCCTGTCTGCAGCTGAGTCCAGTCCAGGACTTCCCGGTGCTTGCCCTGCAATGTCAGTGGTGATGTGATCGTCATCATCGAGGAGCTCAATCTTGGGTTTGTATATATTTGCATATACTTAATTATTTCCATTATTATCATTATACACTTTTTTCATCGTTATTTTTTATTAAAACTGTTTTAACTTTCCAACCTGTAAGCCTCCCTTTTCTCTTTTCCTTCCCCTTCTGAGGGGAGGAAAGGGTTGATAGAGAGCATCTGTCATCCATTTAATAGCCAGGTCAGCTTTAAACCTTGACACCAAGAACAGAGAGGAAGAAAGGAGAAAGACTCCTTGGTGGAGATTCAGCTCAAGATTCAGATATCTAAATTTAGGCAGTAGATGCAGACATCTACATGTAAGTTAGGTATTTAGATTCCCATGACAGTCATTAAAAACCCAGTCAATATAATCAGTGGAGCTTACAGCATGATGCAATTGACAAACAAGTTGGTACTTTCAGATCATCTGAATAACTTTCCAGGATCTATTGATGATACTGACCTTCTGTATTGAGCATTTATTGTATAGTCCATTGGTATTAACATGGTTTTATATATCTACTTCATATAAAGAAAATCAGAGTTAAAAAGCATAAATGAAGCAATTCATAGAATCATAGAATGGTTTGGGTTGGAAGGGACCTTAAAGATCATCTAGTTCCAACCCCCCTGCCACGGGCAGGGACACCTTCCACTAGACCAGGGTGTTCAAAGCCTCATCCAGTCTGGCCTTGAACACTGCCAAGGAGGGGGCAGCCACAGCTTCTCTGGGCAACCTGTTCCAGTGTCTCACCACCCTCACAGGAAAGAATTTCTTCTTAATATCTAATCTAAATCTCACCTCTTTCAGTTTAAAACCGTTCCCCCCCAGTTCGAGGGAGGAAATTCTGCCCCTCTGCTCTGCTCTTGTTAGACCCCCCTGCAGTGCTGCGTCCAGCTCTGGGGCCCCCAACATCAGAAGGACATGGAGCTGTTGGAACGAGTCCAGAGGAGGCCACAAAGATGCTCAGAGGGCTGGAGCACCTCTGCTATGGAGACAGGCTGGGAGAGCTGGGGCTGTTCAGCCTGGAGAAGAGAAGGCTCTGGGGAGACCTTCTAGCACCTTCCAGTCGCTGAAGGGGCTACAGGAAAGCAGGAGAGGGACTTTTTACAAGGGCAAGGAGTGATAGGACGAGGGGGCAATTTAGTTGTCTATAATACAAAGTTTCATAGGGCCATTTGAAATGCCGTGGGGGTTTCTGAAGCATCCAAAAGAGCTGACAGACGTAACACAGGACCTGCAGCCTTTTAGACTGACAGTTGGAGCCAGATGGAAAGCTCAGGGATATCTGTAATGGCATTGGATGCCTATATAGAGCAAATGAATCAAGTCACAGAAGTTTCAAAATCTTGCTGTCTCTGTTCTTCATCCTCTCTGTTCCTCATACTTATTATAGAGCAGAGTTGCAAGCTAATGCTTGCTCCCAGGAAGAGAGGGCTTTGGTGCAAGGTCTTGGCTGGGAGTGTTAGCTCCTGCCTCCCAGTGCTTCTGGATGTGAGCATAAGAGTGGCTGGCCAGTTCACCTGCCAAGTCAAAGCCTAAAGGCTCAAACCCAACGTTCATATCCTATGGGAAGATATCTGCAAAGTGCAGGAGTGACCCATTCAGTTCAACCTTGGCTAACGCTCATCACTGATCATCTGCACTGTGTACTAGAAAACACCATCTCATTAAGGCAGAGTGCCTCATGGGTCATGGAAGTAATCAAATCATCAAAATCATGGGCTTTTCACAACTAAAATTAACTTACCATTTTCCAGTTAAGACATATTTGCTTTTTTTTTAAGAAACACTGCAGTACCACAATGCAGAAACACTTACTTTGGTTTCATGTTACTCCTGCACGCTTTATAGAAAAAGACACCAAAATTAAAAAAAAAAAAGGAAAGAAAAAAAAAGGGGGTAGGTGGGGAAAGGCAGCAGTTTCCAGACAAGAAGCACACTTACTATGCAGCGGATGCGTCATGCCCAGGATCTCTTTCTCAGGAAGTTTACAAATGCACACTGCTCTGCTGAAATGACCTTTACATGCCATCGGAGAAGAGTCACTGCAAGGAATACATGACACCAAACACATCCCCCAAAAGCAAATGCCACCTCGTCACATAAATGTCAGCAGGCAAATCTTTTGGAAGGAGCACTAATGGGCAAAGTCAAGTCCTGTTGCACCACAGCACAAGACATGCTTCGAGAGTTCAAGCCCTGTACATTTATTTTTGAAAGACTCCAACTATTTCTTTTGTCTTATTTGGATTCTTCCAGGAGTCTAAATGATTGACAATCCCTAATTAGTGTCTGATGGAAACTTTGAAAATGACAAGCTCCAAAGGAAAGACAAAGTTTAACAGGTTATATTTAAGGGTAAATTAAATAATCTAAAATGATTGGATACCTTTTTCCCTGTCTTATACACATTGCAATATTTTTTTCCATTGGTCAGCTTCGACTAGGTCTCTGTGTGTAAATTATGTAAAGTATTCCAAGCATGGAGTATATCTTACTTCAGAATAAATGTGACTTCTGTGAAAATCAGGTCTTAAAGTTTTTAATATCTACAGTGCCTTTTTTCTGTCCTACACCCCAATATATATAAGGAATTAGGATGTTTCAATATAAACTCAGCACACTACTCTGAAAATGGAAAAGAACAGAGAAGGAGCTTTTCTGTGCCTCCTCGATACTGATATCAAATGTTATCATTCTTTGCACACATTTTATTCTTTTCTCATGGACGCTAATTACTATACATTCTGCAACAAGTTAAAAGGCAGATTCTGTCCCTAGAGTCCTGCCGAAGCACATTATCATGTCTCCTTATTCAGGAGAGATACAACAATTTAAATCAGCTGAAAATCTAATTCCATAAATTGTTCACTGCAGCAAGATGTAAGATACACTGCCATTCCTCATCTTTAATTAACTTCCTCTGTCACCATATTAATGTGGAAGCATCAGAATAAGGAAAGAACAAGGCACTTGCTTTTTAAACCCTTCTAATAGATTTCTGTAAGTGCTGTTAAGGTAACCACTATGAATCTGTGTTATTCATAAAAGAAACTATTCCATGTGTGGAATGACAAACTTTCAAATATGAGCTAACAGAATAAAACAAAGTCATAATATCTGAAAAGCTTCCCCTAGAGAAAGGAAAACCTAACCCAAAGATACAATTTCAAAGGAATAGGGAAGATTAGCTCTGCCTTTCATGATCTTGCTATTGACTTCAGCACAATAAAAGAAAATCTCAAGGCAAAAAATCGACTTTCCTAGCACACATGCGCTCCATTTGGTTATTTCTTTGTGCTTTTATGTTGTCGCATTGCTCAGCTTGAGAATGATTGACTATGTTAGTAATTTTTCCTAATTACTGGGAAAAGACAAGAATGACATTTCTGGTACAAGAACAAATGAATTTAAACTGGTCTATAAATTCAGGCTACACTTTGTAGGGTATTTTTAACCACAGAACAGGTTCCAGACCAATCTTTTAGTAGGTTGGAGAGGGCAACCAGTCTAGCTAATTTTAAGGTACAGTTTGATTAACTGCTAAATGTAATTGTTTCAGTAGCAGGAGATTAGATGTGGAATGTGATTCCCCAATAATCAGTGGAGAGAAGTATATTAAATCCTATATAGGATGGTGTGAACTGCTATCCATAGGTGCCCATTTCTCTTATATTATTTCACATGAAGCAAAGGCAGCTGCCTTCAGATAGACATTAAACTTGTGGATAGATAAAAGTTGGCATGTGACAACACTGACAAACCAATGGATCTTCCATCCTGTAGCATGGTGCCCACCTTTACCTTGGTCACAGTGTTCTGGAAGGGGAATTCACCTGGCCCTTTTGCTCTCATTGGATATTTGGTCCATCATGTCTGCAGAGTGTGTTTAGGGATTTTGCACAAGATTGCTTGAGGTTAGCTGCTTTGTTCCCAACTCAAACATTCTTTTTCAGGCCCTAGTTATACAAACAAACAAAACCAGAAGGAAAAAAAACAAATAACCCTTCCCTCCCAAAACCCAGAAACTAAACAAGTATACAATATTTTCTTGCAAGAGAAGATCAGCCCAACTTCTCTGGAGACCTATAGTAATTTTATCAAAGGCTGGGTATTCTTTCTCTAGCTGTATTTATTTGCAAGGAATCTCTTTGTCTGATTACAGTGAAAGTTGTCTTACACTGTCTTTCCTTAGTACAGAATATTCAGTGGTGACTAAAACAAATAAGCAAAAAGACCAAATAACAATAGTGTCCATAAGTAAGAACCTAATAAAATTTGCAGGCTAGATAGCCTACAACCCTGACAAAAAGGATGAAAGTAGAACCAGAACTCTTTTGTCCACTTATGCTGAAGCTTCTGATTCTTTTGTCCAAGGTAATGAAGGAGTGACCATATTTCAAGTGTCATGTAAGGATATCTCCCAACATGCTTTAGTCCTCTGCCCATTCCTCCTTTGGTTGACTTAACAAACTGGGTTGTCAGTCGCTGTTGTCATGACCAATAGTTAGAGCAGAAAAACCTAGGCAGGACTGGAGTAATGACTCCAAGTGCTGAAACTAAGCAGGAGAACAGGGTCAAGATATTCCTGAGCCAAGAAGCCAACATAAAACTGGGCTTGGTGAAGATGCACAGGGCTATGAAAGATGAAAATTCAGCTGGACTAAAGGCAGACAAGATTGGAAGTCAGGTATTTTGTTATAGTTGATCTGGGCTTAAATATCCTTCAGGCTGGCCTGCCATGTCAAGGCATGACAAGGAAACTGGGATGTAACTGCAGATTTCTATTGTGTATCTGAGAAAGTATGGAGGGGAAACACTTGGTCTTTCTCTGTGAAGTAAGAAAGACACAAGTGAAGAGTGATAATTTAGGTTATTTCTACACTGCAGTCCAAAGACATGATAATATCTCCTGTAAACTTATCCAGTGTAATATTAAAGCAGTTTTCTCCAATAGCAGTCTCTCTCACAACTCAAGGTTAATAGTTTTCATTAAAACTTGCAAAACCCACCCAAAAGTCCTGAACACTACAGATCTTGGCTCCTGCACTGATAGCCAAGCCAGCTGTTTTAATGCTGCCTTGGAAATACATACACATGCTGCAAAGTCACCTTTGAATTACAAGGTCAACATAGTTGTAGTCTTGTTTTCCAAGAGAGCCAGGCATTTAAAATTATTAATGCCCAGAAAATGAAATAGTGTAGCAGGACTTCTGTGGCTCCACACTATAACTATTCCAAGAGTGAAATGTTTGCCAGATATCAAGGCATAAGATTTCCCCCACTCCCGCATACTTCTCACGTCTTCTCACTACTGACATGTGTTCAGAATTCATCTGCATGGCACTTTCATCATGGGGCACGTCTCACTGAAAGTCAAAGGATTTCCATTCGTAAGTGACTAAGTAGCTTTTGAAAATACAATGTGTGCTCCTTAGGGGTTTGGATCCCTTTGGAATAAAACATAGCAATAAAACCTCTCTCATCATAATTGCAAAAAGATGAGTAACAGACAAGTGTGGATCTGTCAAGAGGAAATCATGTTAGCAAAGTCTAATTTCCTTGTGCACTTTGTGAACAGGAAAGAAAAAAATTGATGAGATATGCTATGACATCGGTAAGACTATTGTCACGATTTCTTGTGACAGTTTCATGAGGAATTAAGGAAAAGCTGGTCTTGCTGCAATTATTACAGACTGGGAATAACGCCACACTATACCATTCCCAAGAAGTAGTTATCAGGAATGTAATGTCAAAATGGAAATATACTTCACATAGATTCTATGGGATTCTATTCTGCATTTGACGCTTTTTTGATTACCTAAATGATCAAAAAGAGTGTATGTTCATTAAATTGGCAAACTCAAAACAAGGAGGGACTGCAAGAACACCAGAGGAAAGATTTTACATTCATAAATATCACAACACAGAAAAAAATCATCTGAAAGAAGGGAAAAATGCAATAGGAACGAATAGAATATAGTTCCCTTCATCAGGAATAACTGATTTTACATGGACAGGATATGAATTAGCAAGTGAGACAACAGCTCTTCAAGAAAAGGGATTAAAATGGATAAACAAGAGTCAGAGGTGGCTTGTGCTTGCTAAAAAGGTAGGTACCGTAAGGAGATGTACAGTCTGAAGATAGGAGACTTTGTTGGTCAGATTATGTGCATGTGTATCATGAGGGTGTTAGCCCCCAGAACAGTTTGCCCAGAGAAGTTGTGGATGCCCCATCCCTGGAAGTATTCAAGGTCAGGTTGAATGGGGCTTTGAGCAACCTAATCTAGCAAATGTTCCTGCCCACAGCAGGGGGGCTGGAACTAGATGATCTTTAAAAGTCTTTTCTAACCCAAACCATTCTATGATTCTATGTGCAATCTGCAATCCAAAAATATGGTGTTAGTGTAAATATATGCATGTAAACATAATTATATGCTTATATACCATTAAACTGAATAGAGAGCTGCCTTCAATGGCATCACCATAACCCAGAGATGTTCATAAAGGAGAAGCTTGTGTTGGTACTACAGAGATGGGGCCTGCCAAATGGTACTGAGGACCAGACCTGGGTGTAGGAAAAATAGCCTGAATTATCTTGCCAAATTATTCACCAATGTTAAGAACTTGGGAAGAGTGTGATGTCAACTATTGGACTCCACAATTCAGGAAAATGGAAGAGCCACTCAGCAGAGTGCAAAAGACATCAATTGAAACAGCCAGAGCTCAGGAAAAATCAGTGAAAAGAGATGGCAGGAGTTGTGGTTGTTCAGCTTAAGGAAAAGGAAACAGAATGAATATACTAGAGATTCTGAAAGTCTCTTGCAGGGAAGAAGGGGGTAGTCTTCTCCATATCCCTGATGGATAGGACAAGAAAAGATGGGCTTAAATCACAAGATGGAAGATTCATAATTTAGGAATTTTCCTATGGTGTGAATATTGACACACAGTCTAGGGGAAGTGTGGGGTATCTGTCAATACAGTGTTTTAAAGACAGGTTAGACAAAAGTTTTTCGGGAATCATATATGGAACATCATATGGGAATTATCCTGCTTTGAGCCGGGAAAGGTTTAGATGCATTTTACAGTTTACTTTTCAATTACTCTACAGTCTGGGTTATTGTAGTTTTATATTTTCATATGTGGAAAATACAGAATAAGAACTGCTGTCCTCATTAATTTGCTTAGTCTCTGTTGAATCTTAAAAATACAGAAAAATGAAAATATGTAATAGTTGAGTTCCACTTACTTTTAAGCAAATCATTCTGATTTTGTGTTTTGAAATGCATTAATCATGACAGCCAAGTAATCCAGACTGCTTCTTTGTCATTCTGTAGTACCAATAGAAGCATGAAAGTGTCCAGGTTATTTCTATCTTAAAAAAATACAACTTGGATAGATGCATACAGGGAACATCCTGTAGAAGAATTTGTTCATTGTACACTGGCTTTCAAAGCAGAAGCACTATTTCAATGCGAATGGCCCTGGAAGAAAAAATTCTGATGCACTTCCATATGAATTACCCGTGTATATATATATATGTGTGTGTGTGTGTGTGTGTGTGTTTCCCTTTGACAAAGCAAATTAAGTTGTGAGAAAACTTTCCTGAAGGCAGAAATGTGCAAGAAGGTAGACACAGTTTTCCATTGGGAATTTAAATATATTGAGTGGCTTAGAAACCTAATAAAGACAAACCCCTGTACCTCTTTAAGAGGTGATGTGCTATGCTGGTAGTGACAGGCATTCATGTGGGTTTGAGTCTTGGGGATGACTTGCCATGGTACCCATCAGAAGTCATGCTCTTCCCCATCGAATTTCTACCCTCAAAAGAGGTGTCTGATTGTTCTTGGCCATTAGTCTCTGCCAGAAAGACCCCACCTTATCACATTGGTCATGTTAACCCCCAGAGCAGGACCATAGCATATTCTTCCTGAGTTTGAGAGGGGATGGACAGTATTGCCCGTCACTGAAAAAGTGTGTTCTATTAAATTAACACCAGGGAGTCATTGAAGCAGATCACATCCTTTTTCTGCCCACAGAATGGAAAGACGTACAGAAAGCTGACTCATTTTCCTGCTCAGCCTTGAAAAGAAAGCCTATTTATCAGCCAAGTTTGTTGCAACATCGTGATGTCAAAGCTCAAGCTGTAAGTGAGCTGGTACCAGCTCTAAATTGGCTTCACTGGCAAATAAAATTGAGGAAGATATCAGTCGTCCTTTTCTGCTAGATTTTAGTGTGTGTGATGTGGCCTGAATCTGAGAAGGACACATTGGCTTTTGAACTTTTCTCCTCTTTGAGAGAAAAGGGAGAGAACTACAGAGGTGATGCAGCCACTATGCACAACCACCTCTCTCCTCACCATCCTCCCTCCCACACTTACTACAGGAATATATATTAAAGGCAACATTTTTTTATTATCAAAGACCCTTGTAGCAGAACTAGTTTCACTTAGAAAACATGGGAGAAAAATAAAACTTAGACCACTTTGCTGGGACAGAAATGTCTTATCTATGCGATTTAAATCACAGCAGAAAGTGACTGAGACCAAGCAGACTGCAATGGAGAGCCTCCAGGAAATTTTTCTCTCAGCTTTAATGATCTATAAAACACCAATAACATATATACTAACAGTAGACAGAAGTAGCTGACAAGAACAACCTTGAAGATCCCAATGACAATAGGCTGATCACTGATGGAGGATGAAGAACGTAATAAGCAAAGAAAGGGACTTAATTCTGAAATTAGGGATCACTTGAGTGGTAAGCCCAGAAATGAGTAACTATGAAAAGAAAGCCTTGAGAATCCTTAGTTTAAGAAATTATCTTCCTATTTCCATGTGCCTATTCAATGAGTTAAAATAGGATTTGATTTTAATGGTGGTGATATAACCACCGCTTTCTTTCATGAATTTGGTACTTGCAGCTGTTCCATAGTTTACCATTTCTCTGGCCTCCTTTTCCACTAAATAAATTTGGAACATAACGTCATCACTTCAATATGATTCATGCAACCTGACTTCAAAATCCAATTTTTAAATACTTAAATCTGGACTGGGCAGTATGGATTCCCTTTAGCACCAATGGAGAGAAATCAACACCTCCAGAGGGCAATTCATCTCTATCTAAAACAGCCATATAATGGTCACCAAATGAATCAATTTCTGGAGGCAACTTTTTCTATTTTCTCTCTGTTTTCTGGAAAGGGTGCCTTCCTAAGCTTAGACCAGCTTAGAGTTACACACTTAACATTCAGCCATCTAAAATTGTGAGATATGAATCACCACTTGAGGTGCCCGAACCCCACTCTTCTGGTTTTGTGATGTGAGAGACAGTGCACAAGTTATAAATATACCATAATTATCTAGTAATATTGTTCTAGATGTTACATCTCATAGGTAATTCCTCCATTAAAGCAATTGTGTCTTTTTTTGCCCTAACCATTCATTAAGCAGAAGGCTAGCATGCAATAAAGGAGACAACAGGAAAAACCTTTCAGAGACAGTCCATTTGAATGATGATCTTAATGTTTTATTATTTCAAGTCATTAACTTCTCCAAGGCAAAATTTATGGTGGCTTCCACACCTGTTTAGTTCTCCTCATGTGTTCTTCTTTATTTATAGAGCTGTTTAGCATAGCCTGTATTTCTAAGTTTAATCTTTTATTTTTTCTCATAAATATTATTTCCACCCTAGACAGCCATGAACCTTTTTCCCTTATTTTAATACAATAGGTAATGTGATAGTTACCCTGCTCACATCAGGAATGTAATTCATCTTTCGGATGTCAGCCTGATTATGTAGCAAATTTTCAATGTTTTGGGAAGAATGGGAGAATGTTTTAAGGAAAAGCTTATGGATATTTATGGCCCAATGTATATGGAAGCTACATCAATCGGACCATAGTTAAAATATCGTCAAAATCTGCCCTCAGAGTTCTTGAGCTTTGACTAAGGAAAGCTTTGTATTCAGTCCTAAAGTCCTTATTTTAGAGAAAATAAATAGGAACCGAGGACTACAAGCTGGAGAAGGAACATATCTTAGTTATTTACAACCAAACACCAACCTTTGCATGATATTTCAAATATTTTTAAGATTTGCCAGAGATTTTCAAATATTTTAAATTAAAGTAGGTCAGATTTATCTCCCTTTCTAATAGGTCCTGATTCAACTAAATTTTCCATTAATCCAAGGAAGGGTTTTGCATTGTTTTGTTTTACATTCTCTAGAATAACTATTAGGCAGTGTTCAGAATTTAACCAAGTACAAAGGGCAATATTGGCTGCCTCTTCCAGTTAAACTGTGTGTCTAAGCCTTGAAACTTCTTTCTAATATGGCACATTAGATAGTGTCCAGAATCTTTGATTTAATTAAACTGGGATTTGCAAGTGCTCAGTTTTACCTTGTGTTCTACACTCCTGTGAGTCCCACATTTTGCAGGATCCACCACAACAGGAAACAATGGGTTGGTTAAACCTGATTCAAATTCAAGAAAGCCAAATAAGGTAAGCAAAGATGCATGCTACCAAGATTTTTGCAATAGAAATATTTGTATATAAGAGCAGGATAGGAAATTTGTCATTATTTAGAAGAGCTGGCTGTGCATGTTTTTTGGAGCAGATGAACCTCTTCCCCAAGAATCTTACAATGTGGAAATGATATATCACAGAATCACAGAATCACAGACTGGTTGGGGTTGGAAGGGGCCTCTGGAGAACATCCAGTCTAACCCCCTGCCAAAGCAGGGTCACCCAGAGCACGTTGCACAAGGTCGCATCCAGACGGGTTTTGAATATCTCCAGAGAAGGAGACTCCCCACCCTCCCTGGGCAGCCTGTTCCAGTGCTCTGTCACCCTCAAAGTAAGGAAGTTTTTCCTCATATTCAGATGGAACTTCCCATGTTTCTGTTTGTGCCCGTTGCCCCTTGTCCTGTCACTGGGCACCACTGAGAAGAATCGTGGTGTGCAGGCAAAATATAGACATTTGTGATATAAACGTCCAATTCTGAACTATTTGCCTTCAGTCAATGGAAAGAAACAAGCCCTTTCAGAGGGCAATTCCTCCTCAAGTAGACATCGGAGTATCTCTGACAAATCCTGGTCCAAATTCTCCTTTTTCTTTCCACTGATTATTGCAAGGGTCCCCACTGTGACTAACTCTGTTGTAGTTAAAGTCCAGTGAAATTGTCACTTGGTAGAACTGATTTTTCTATTCCATTCTCTGCTTGAGAAAACAAATGAGCAATTCTGTCACTCTTTAAACTAACCCAAAAAATAGATGTGAGCTGCCTGCCAACTATTGAATTGTAGGAACTCAACAAGTAATAGTATCTTGTAAGCCCACTGACTGAGAAATGTCCAAGTGACAGCAAGAGAATTTAGCCTGTGGACACATTTGGATTTAAAGCAGGTTTGTAGCACATCAAACTATTGAAGCAAACGTTAGAAATGACCATCTGGTGAACTCCCACAGTTCTCACTGAAAGTG
The DNA here is from genome assembly GCF_013368605.1 of Nyctibius grandis. Taxonomy (NCBI): domain Eukaryota; kingdom Metazoa; phylum Chordata; class Aves; order Nyctibiiformes; family Nyctibiidae; genus Nyctibius; species Nyctibius grandis. Next base: position 56,053,568 of record NC_090664.1, read on the forward strand.
CCTTAGGATACAGTCTAGAAAGCCTTAAGCCATATCTGCACTGCTGGGTGCATTCGCTGAAGGGAGATTTCCCTGGTCCCAGCCCAAATGGTAAAGCGTAGCTCCTGTCCATCCTGTTTCAGATTAGCCATCTCTAAAGCATGGTGCTGCATCCACCTGACACAGCATTTCATCCATGTCTTCTCTGGGCTCTGTAGAGTGCTCCTGTGGCTCTAGGAAATAATTATCATTTTTAAAAGCATTTGGATATTTTTTCCAATCAAAAGTATCTGATATAATGTGAAGGTGGTGTTACAGCCCACAAGGCAAATGTTTTCATAGCATGAAACCAAGGAAATACATTGCATATCCAGAAGCGAGACAGGGGGTATGTGGTCATTATAATGACCACAGTGATGTCTGCTGTTTAGCAGAAATAGACCTTAACTATGAGCATCTCACTGTGACTTTGTGCCAATGAAATCACTAAGGTGAAATAACAATAGCAAGGTCTCCCACAGTGGGAATAACTGGAGTCTGTTCCTTCGGTTCTTCATAGAAAAAAGGATGCAGAAATGTGTCTTTCCAGTGCAAATGGAAAGACAGTAACCTCATTTAGAAAGCTAATAATTCTTATTTAAAACAAAACAAAACCAAACCTGTCTCTTCTATACAAACAGAAGCCAAACTTTGGGATTTGGGCAGTGGACTAGTTTTGCAAAAGGTGTTTTGCAAAAAAAAGTCTTCTCCCAGTTGCTTAAACACCACTTCTACTTGGCCAAGACACAGAATATTAACAAATAAAATGCAGAAACACCATTGGTTGTTGGTGTTTCACACAGCATGGTTTATTTTTGGCTTGCTGCTAGGCTACAAAGTGTTGCCTGCCTTACAAGGTTCAATGGCTTCAAATAAACAACTGTCAGTTCATCTCTAACAGGGACTGGATGTTGAGTAATGTTTGCAAATAGTGAATGCTAAAGGGTACAAACATGGTTGAACTTTAGAATTCAGCTTAATGTTTGTCATTTATTTTGTATTTGTTTTGGAGGAGGGATTCAACCAAAGGCTAATGATAATTGATGATATACTGAAATTAAGAATGACAACTTTAATTCACAGATGTATGTACCAGCGACCAAATATAAAACATCATTGTAAGCAAACATTCAGAAATCCCCCTTGTCAGAGCCATTCTTTGTGTTTTCCGTAGGTGTTTACTGATACCATGGCTATGGCTTAAAAATTACTCCCTGGAGGTTAGGCAATGGGAATCTTTTTGGAAACAACATTACAGCTGATTGAATAGCTGGATGTTTTCTTGTTCTAGGGTCACATGGTTATCATTGGCTGAAACCAGTGGCCAAAAGTTTTCCCTTTGCAAGAGTCATAATACCAACTTGCACAATAATTTTTACTCAGAGAATAGATAAGAGCAAGACAATGGAGCTAAAGATGGGGCTGATTCCAAAACTTCACTTACTCAAGAGGTACTACAGCATTAAATCAGACATACTGGACATTCACCAAACCAGTTGTGCCCACAGGCGTGTGCATCACGCCCTTTTGAATATTAATAGTAAGAAAAGACATAACTTGGCCATGATCCAGGGATGGTGCTGGTCAAAAGAATTTTGATGGTTTCATAGCTGAGCGAACCCTTCACATGGCTCATCTCCTCAGCAATGACAGTTCTCCAGTGTCTGCCTTTCCATGCCACCTTGGTCTTGGACCATGTCCAGTCCCACTGTCGGATCCCACCACCGTGTGGGATGCCCAGGGTGGTGTTAACCAGTAGATGTCACTGGTGGAGCACTGGGCTATGAGACAGACAGCAGACTGTCCAGAAGACGAGCTGTAGACCTGCCAGCAAATAAAATGGCTAATTATCTTCTGATTCTACAAGGATCAAATGCAAACACACAGACAAAAAGACTCTCAGCTTCAGGATTTTTCTTTTTTATTATTTTTATTTATTGCTTTGTCAGCAACACGTTGCACCTGGAGAGAGAATTTTCAGACTAGCATCTGTCTGGAAAATGATGCAGCAATTTTCTTCTCTGACACACTTTCGTGGCTATTCTGGGGAAGAAAGAAATTGTAGGAGAGCAGGTACAGCGTTTTCTGTTCATTTTGCATTCTGCTCTTCTTACTGTGAAAGCACACAGCTTACACTGTGCAAAAGGCAATGGCTTAATGAAATGTGTTATGGGTGAGCGACGCCCAGTGCAGGTTCCTCTCTTCACTTCCACCTGAAGGCCAAGAGGCCAGTCTCTCCACCAGAAGGTGCCACGTCATGAAAGATTTCTCTACATGGCAGTTCAAGATATAAGAAGATACCAGTAACAGCACAACCTCAGCAACGTGGAGCTCAGCACAGGGGTCCATGTGACCTTTAATTAAAGCTTTCACTGAGGTATTACAGAAATAAAGTAGGATGAGACTTTACCCTTGATGAACCAGTCTGAATCCAAAGAGGTGCCACTGCCTCCAAATGATGGACTCCAGACTCAGAGTTTTGCTGTGTTTATTATTTTGCTACTGAAGTGCTACGTAAACACAGAACAAAAAAGTTTGTTTCCACCTCAGAACTTAGCAAAAAATAGAATTATAAAACAATTAATAAAAATTAAAGAGTACAAAAAAAAGAAACAACAACAGCATGCGATTGATCTGACTAAAAATAGATGTGGATTGTCTCCTAGGCAGGAGAGGTAGAGGAAAACTAATCAGGATATTCAGAGGAGTGCAGGACATTACAGGTCCTAAAATAAGTGTCTAAAATAGACCGAGCGAATTGTACCATGAAAGGTTGGGGTATTTTCAATCTACTTGTTGTAGAAGGAGTCCTCCAGCTCAGACAGAGACATCTGCACAGAAGGTGTCTAAACTCAGAGGTCTCCCACCAAGAGAAGCACAAACAAAAGGCTGGCCCTGAAAAGAAAGTGTGTAGAGAAAAAGTAATTTCCACCATAAACAAGCCCCAAAGTGTCTACACTCAAATTCTGATACAAGCCATTAATACCTGTGGCTAAGGTGAGCATGATCTGCTCCCAAGCACAGTACTAACTGTAACACTTTAATCCAAGGCTGAGATCCTGACAAATCCTCCCAGGAAACAGTTTAATTTGATCGATAACTTTTTCCTATTAAGATCAGGTATTTCTTTTCACTGTGGCATCAGATATCTAGGTCTGTACTTTAACTTCGATTTTCATTTGCATTAACTTTGGTTTAGCTTCACAGTGGGGGGGGCAATAGGTTTGGAAACTGAAATAAAAAGACCTTTTTTGGGCCTGAGCACCTCATGCCATGCACTGTTTGCCAGACTGTTTGATAACCTGTTCCACATGTTAAGCACCCTCACTTTAGAGACTGGTGCCTGTCTTATTTCTGCTTTGTCTAGAGTCACCTTCCCACCTGGCAATCATGCTATGTTTCTGATTCTTTTCCCCTATTTAATAAGAAATTCAAATCTAAGTAAGCAATCTGTTTCCATTAAAACTTTGCAAAGTATGTCTATATAACTAATGTAAACCATCTGATTCATCGATGCTGTTCCATAGATCAGAATAATTGCTTGGAGGTGGAAAGAAGTAGAACTATACTGACTCATCAAGACAGAGGTTTTAGTGAACTATGAGCCAGGATTTTTCCCTCATTTGTACTAATAAAGTATCTTTTAAAGTGCCTTCCACGCAGCAGGACACAGCAACAATTATGAAATGGATCTGACGTCCACATCCTTAGGAACACTCGTAAAAAGAACATTGCTTCAAAAATAACAACCCAGGCTCATTTCTTTTAATCTCTGGCAGGATATAACCTGTTCTTAAAAACTCCTTCATAATGTATTCCCACTATTTAGACATCAAACATCTTCACAGGATTTTTAAGTTAGAGGTGTCTCCCACTTTAGATCTTGTACAACAAGGTTGGTTCACAAACCAATGAACTATAAGGGGGCATCACGCCACTGGAGACAGCAAAATTAAACCTTCACTCAGAGACGCTGGTAAACATCATAAATATGTTTCATCCTGATGGATACTAACTGGTTTGGGGTTGATAAGGTGTTAGGGTGGATAAAGGCATTCTGCATGGATTTGAGCAACCCCAAACTTTGCATGCAGTGAAAGGAGGAGAAGGAAGTTTAGATTATGCTTCTGAGTCTGCAGGCAAGTGCTGCAGCTTGCAAATCCTCCGTATAATGCCTCCAATTAGGACTTTGGATGCCATGACTCCATAATTTTTAGCATTTGAATCAGGCTCTGCAGTTTACTATTCAGACAAATCACATAAATAAAATATACAGTGGAATCATTTGCTTCCTTATTACAGACACAAACAGACTAATAAGCAAATAAATGAATGCAATCAAACCGAATGTTCTCTTAGTTATTTCGTGGGAGGTAGAAATCAACTGCAAACAAAATCAAATAAGTTTTGTGAGTTTGAGATACACAGGTATTTTGAAAGGATAAACAAGGTAATGAAACCTGGCTAGTACGAAACTCATTTTAATTCAGAAGTGGAAAAAGAACTGTATATGGGAGCTCTGTAAAGCAGACAGCAGCTCAGGCAGAAGTGTGTTGGGAATTTCAGTGGACTGAGTGATGTAGGATTATGGTCATTTAGGGAACTATTTTTTCAGTATGCCTCAATTCACCATCTCAAAAGTGGGCAGTGGTGTACAAATGACACAGATCTTCCAGTCAAAGAGGTTTCAGAAATTCTTGCCACTCATTGCTATTTTTTCTGACAAGCCATAAGGGGTGTTGTAACACACTGTTCAGTGTGCATGCACGTTGTGTGATATACAACAACTCAACACAGTGGATAAGGTTTTATAACCAATGAACATTCCAAACAACAGAAAAGCAGAAATAAAGGTGATGGTAAGAAAAAGACCCCACAATTGTACAGATTGCTTAGATAGTACCTATGAGGATCTACTTCATAGGAAACACTTAGTCATCACACCTCCTAATCATTCAAACATTGTGCTGGATATTCACTACCATCAGTCTGAGCCCAGGTTTTCCTATGCAAGGTCTGGACAGAATTAGGTTCTTGCAAAGGAATTCTAAAAAAGTCAAGAAATCTACTTAACGATTCACCTCAAATAAATTCCCTGGTAGAGCAGAGCCCTACAATGTTGGGATCTCTTCTGCTCTCTCTCTGTTGCTCACTGCAGTTGTGACCTTTGGTCTTTCGTTATAGGGCTAAGGGCTGCAACAGTGTGAGGGGCTTCTTGTAACCTTGAGGCGGTAGAGTAGGGAGGGAGGTGTCTGGAGTGGATCAAACAAGACCTGATTCATTTCATGCAGTTGCAGTGTGAATCCAACAACACTGAACAAACCATCAGGTTATTCTATTACTCTGGAGGTAAAGGACATACCTGGAGACATCTCCATGAGAGGAGGGTCTCAAGACCCTCTTCCACCCCAAACAGCTGCCGCCTTTGCTTCTCTGTACTCCTCAGGCAGGGAAGCCAAGCTTGTAGGAGGTGGGAAGTACTGGAGTTTTAGTGTTTACATCCATAAATAGTCTATTTTTTCTCATCTTTCACATGGAAACAGTATAGAGACTTATGATTATTAGTGTTTAACTTAACAGGTAAGCTAACAGCTATGCAAGGGAACAGGTCAGGGAGTGAAAAAAGGCAAGAGCAGCAGCATATCTTTCATTTCTGCCTTTCATTTAGCAATTACCCAGCTAATTAACAAAACTGTCTGAATCAAGATGCTCCAGTGGTGCCACATTTCAGTCTGAGCCTTAAAAGGTGAGATATTGGCAACAGGCACCAGCAGAAATACTTAAGGATGTTTACCATTGGGATCTTTAGGCACTGATAGCGTTAGTTGGCAGCTCAGCAGAGGTCTCAGGAACATCAATAATTCCTGAAAAGTGAGCCTGAAACCTAAGAAAACACTGTTAAGGGTCTAACACCTTTTCCTATTAGGGATTTGATATAAAGAAAGCTGAGAACTCATGCACACTGGTTATTTTAGAGCAGTCCCTGCAAGCATATATTTAGTTCACAGGGAGAGTGCAAGGCAACTTGCTTCACTTTGAGAAGAAATAAATTATCCCCTGCATAGCCAAATTAATCAAACCTTCCTTTAAGTGGGAAATCAGTTAAACACATCAGTCAATCTGGACCTAAGAGAATTTGCAGGTGAAGAAAGTATATTTATCTTGCTGAGCTCAAAACCTCACAAACACAGCAGCTTTAAGCCCCTCTGTATGACTCTAACTCTGAGTCTTCCTGATATTATGATTCCTCGAATTTAAAGACACCAATAAGCATCTTAGAGACCAATTCAATAGGCTCAGCTTAGAGACCTGGAGACAAACTCTGTTCTAAGGATTGTGACTCACAGCAGGAATGGGAGAGCACAGCGAAGTTATCCCTACCTCCAGAGGTCTGCATGCATCCTCATTCACAGATGGTTACATCCATTGAAAATCATCAGCTGAACCATGGAAGTCTGTAGTGCTGTGATAAAAGAAAGCTAAATCTGGCCATGGTTTTCTTTAGAAAGGCTTTTATGCACTAAGCATGGAATAGAAAAGCAAGAAGGGCTTTCTAACCTGCTGTCTCAAGTGGAACACAGCCCTCACACGGATCCAAGGTCTCCACTGCAAAGGTGCTAATCTGAAGTGAATGGATAGAGGCCAAAAAAGTTGTGCCAGATTTTGGAGTGTAACAGAGAAGTCTGTTGCCCAGAAGCTCATTGTGGACTTTGAGCTGCAGGGCCGCTTAGGTCATGCTTGGTGGTAGTCTGTTTGCATTATTTTTCATTGACTAGAACAGTAAAGCCACCAATGTGTCTGCTTAGTGACTGCGTTAAATGTGGTCCTGATTGATTAAACCCAATAGATTTGTATGGCTCAGAGCTGGAACAGGGATTTTGCATGACGCAAGGGCAACAAGATTTAACGGCAACGGCATTAGCAGCAGTGTCCTCTCGCCTGATGCACAGATCGTATATGTAATCGCATCGAGGGGAATAAACTCAATCAAAGTAAATGCTGTCAAAGATAACTAGCATTAGGCAAAATCATCTACAAATAAAACCGTTACAGACCTTCAAGTCTGATCCATGCGCCTGTGTGGTTGGAATAAATAAAGGCCTCAAATCTTGTTAGCCTTAAACCAGTTTTCATTCAAAGCATAATGGATGGCTCTTCCAGGGAGACGTAGCACTAGTGAATGTTCCCACCTCCTCCTTCTTTAAGGAAAACCTATGCCAATGTAAAGGAAAATCAAATCAATTGTTCTAAAAGAGTTTGGCTGGTTTTATTTTCTTTTTTATTCATTCTTAACCATATTCTTCTTTCTCATCTCAGTATTTTAATACTTCATGGAGGAGTACAAGGTCGTACCACTTGCCAGACAGTATCAAATACCTGCTTCACTGAGGAATCAACCTTTGCCACATGCTAAGCAAAGGTATTAAGAAATGTCACTCTGTGACTGCAATTTATTTCAAAGTGAGATTTCCTCCTCATGTCTGATCATTATGAACAGTTGTAAACTATAAAGCAGGAGACTTGTCATTAAATTAATGTCATTTTTCTCTGATTCTTGACACCGTATAACTGTTCAAGCCTTTCAGGAAACTTGTTAAACACTTAACCTTGAAAACTCCCTGCCACTATAACTACATCTATGTAATGTTGAATATGCTCAAGAGTGTTCCAAGGTTCTGTGTCCAGCTGCTGCAAAATCACCCACTGAACTCTCTCAGCCACCAAAATAATATGAAATGCCTATTGAAATAGTCCCTGGCCTGTAATAGGTCCTCAACTGAGCTAAAGAAGGCTAGCTGGACCAAAATCTAACAATACAGAAGATTGTAGTCCAGTGCCACCAACCAAAGATTTTAAGGCACTATTTAATCTACCAGAATGATGTAGCTAGTGTGGTCAATAGTCTAATAATGTGTTGAATAAAAAAAAAGAATGTCCTTTCTCTAATTTTGTTCCATTCCCTTCAGTACCTGGCTTTATGAGAAAGAAAAAAATAGTTTGCATTCTCTATCCTGTCACTTTGTCTTTACTACTTAACCATTATTCTTTTTCTCTTTGTGAAGCTACCAGTCTTTTCCCAGAATTTTGCCTTTTTTTATTAGATTCCCCTCACACTCCCTCCCATCAATAACTGAGTTTTACTTGTATCCTTCTCTGATAGGAGAGGAGCGCTGCTGGATCTTATCCTCACTAACAAGGAGGGTCTGGTTGAAGAGGTGAAGGTTGAGGGCAGCCTTGGTTGTAGTGACCATGAGATGGTAGAGTTCAGGATCTCATGTGGCAGGAACAGAATAGCTAGCAGAATCACAACCCTGAACTTCAGGAGGGCCAACTTTGGCCTTTTCAAGCAATTGCTAGGGGAAATCCCATGGGACAGGGTACTAGAAGGTAAGGGGGCCCAAGATAATTGGTTAGCATTCAAGGACTGCTTCTTCCGAGCTCAAGATCAGAGCATCCCAACAGGTAGGAAGTCAAGGAAGGGTACCAGGAGACCTGCATGGTTGAACAGGGAACTGCTGGGCAAACTCAAGTGGAAGAAGAGGGTGTACAGATCGTGGAAGGAGGGGCTGGCCACTTGGGAGGAATATAAGTCTGTTGTCAGAGGATGTAGGGAGGCAACTAGGAAAGCTAAGGCCTCCTTGGAATTAAACCTTGCAAGAGAGGTCAAGGACAACAGAAAGGGCTTCTTCAAATACATTGCAGGTAAAGCCAACACTAGAGGCAATGTAGGCCCACTGATGAATGAGGTGGGGGTCCTGGAGACAGAAGATAAAAAGAAGGCGGAGTTACTGAATGCCTTCTTTGCCTCTGTCTATACTGTTGGAGGCTGTCCTGAGGAGCCCCGGCCCCCTGAGGCCCCAGAAGAAGTCAGGATAGAGGAGGAATCTGTCTTGGTAGATGAGGGCTGGGTCAGGGACCAATTAAGCAACCTGGACGTCCACAAATCCATGGGCCCTGATGGGATGCACCCGCGGGTGCTGAGGGAGCTGGCGGAAGTCATTGCTAGGCCACTCTCCATCATCTTTGCTAAGTCGTGGGCAACGGGAGAGGTGCCTGAGGACTGGAGGAAAGCGAATGTCACTCCAGTCTTCAAAAAGGGCAAGAAGGAGGACCCGGGTAACTATAGACCGGTCAGCCTCACCTCCATCCCCAGAAAGGTGATGGAGCAACTTGTTCTTGGTGCTGTCTCTAGGCACATCAAGGATAGGGGGATCATTAGGGGCACTCAGCATGGCTTCACCAACGGGAAGTCTTGCTCAACCAACTTGATAGCCTTTTATGAGGATGTTACCCGGTGGATAGATGATGGTAAAGCTGTGGATGTGGTCTATCTCGATTTCAGTAAAGCGTTTGACACGGTCTCCCACAGCATCCTCGCAGCTAAACTGGGGAAGCGTGGTCTGGATGATCGGGTAGTGAGGTGGATTGTGAACTGGCTGAAGGAAAGAAGCCAGAGAGTAGTGGTCAGTGGGACAGAGTCCAGTTGGAGGTCTGTGTCTAGCGGAGTCCCGCAAGGATCGGTTCTGGGACCAGTTCTATTCAATATATTTATTAATGACTTGGATGAGGGATTAGAGTGCGCTGTCAGCAAGTTCGCTGATGACACAAAACTGGGAGGAGTGGCTGATGCGCCGGAAGGCTGCGCAGCCATTCAGAGGGACCTGGACAGGCTGGAGAGTTGGGCGGGGAGAAATTTAATGAAATATAACAAGGGCAAGTGTAGAGTCCTGCATCTGGGCAAGAACAACCCCATGTACCAGTACAAGTTGGGGGCAGAGCTGTTGGAGAGCAGCGTAGGGGAAAGGGACCTGGGGGTCCTAGTGGACAACAGGATGACCATGAGCCAGCAGTGTGCCCTTGTGGCCAAGAAGGCCAATGGCATCCTGGGGTGTATTAGAAGGGGTGTGGTCAGCAGGTCGAGAGAGGTTCTCCTCCCCCTCTACTCTGCCCTGGTGAGGCCGCATCTGGAGTATTGTGTCCAGTTCTGGGCCCCTCAGTTCAAGAAGGACAGGGAACTGCTAGAGAGAGTCCAGTGCAGAGCCACGAAGATGATTAAGGGAGTGGAACATCTCCCTTATGAGGAGAGGCTGAGGGAGCTGGGTCTCTTGAGCTTGGAGAAGAGGAGACTGAGGGGTGACCTCATTAATGTTTATAAATATGTAAAGGGCGAGTGTCAAGAGGATGGAGCCAGGCTCTTCTCAGTGACATCCCTTGACAGGACAAGGGGCAATGGGTGCAAGCTGGAACACAGGAGGTTCCACTTAAATTTGAGGAAAAACCTCTTTACGGTGAGGGTGACTGAACACTGGCACAGGCTGCCCAGAGAGGTTGTGGAGTCTCCTTCTCTGGAGACATTCAAAACCCGCCTGGACGCGTTCCTGTGTGATATGGTCTAGGCAATCCTGCCCCGGCAGGGGGATTGGACTAGATGATCTTTCGAGGTCCCTTCCAATCCCTAACATTCTGTGATTCCGTGATTCTGTGATTCACTTACGTTCTTCAAATCCTTTTCAGGACAGAGTAACCAGTACTGTCAAATGCATTCAGAAGAGACCAATCTGTAGTTCCTTTTGGACAGAATGAAGCTCTGTCTGCAGCCCAGAGAAAAGAATAAAGTCACAGTTGCTCATGAAACAGGGGTGAACAGGAAGAAGACATATACAGTAACACAGAAGACCAACTGTATAACAAAAGACGACTGCCCTTGCTTTAGAGACTTGGTTTCTTTGAACTCAGTTCTCCATCCCTTCTTCAGGGTATTGTATCACAAGTTTTGCACATCTGCACTTGACAGAAATCCTCTCATGGTTGGAGGTGCCTGGCATAGTCCCAGGAGTAAGTGTGGTCATGCAGGAAGAGGCCATTAGTACATGGAGATCATTCCATCCTCAGCCCAGGGATCTACTGTGGAAATATGGCCACAGGTTGCCCAGGCTTCCCATACTCAAATTTCTAAGCTCATTCAGATATTATTCAAGGGATTACATCTGAGTTATACACACAACATTGCTTCTGACCCTAAAAAGCAGTTTCTTCCTGGGCTGTGTTCAGTTTTACGCCAAACGCCACAGAGCAACAGGAAAGGCAACGGGGCAACATGTGTCTCCCTTGGCTATGTTTGCCAACATCCTAATATTTACCGACCTTAGCTAGGTCCAGGTAATGAGCAGCAATACAGAGAAATGAAGCTTGACAGAAAAGCAGTTTTAGCTGATTTTTATCCTAACATTCAGGATGACATTCATGGTCAGATGGAGTTCCTTGAAAAATGTTACCTTGTGGATATTTACTTTTCCATAATGGATGTTGATGACTTAGATTCATCTGAGCCAAGCAACAAGATAATAAGGAGGTAACAAAAAGGAGAAAAAATAAAATAAAAAGGAGGTAACAAAATGGGGCCACCCATCTGGAAAGCAACTTAACAGAAAAAGACCTGAGGATCCTGGTGGACACGAGGTTGAACATGAGCCAGCAATCTGCCCTTGATGAAAAGAAGGTGAACGGTATCCTGGGCTGCAATGGATAAAGTATTGCCACCAGGTCAAGGGAGGTGATCCTTCCCCTTTATTCAGCCCTGGTGAGGCCACATCTGGAGTACTGTGTCCAGTTCAGGGCTCCTCAGTACAAGAGAGACACCGACACACTGGACAGAGTCCAGCAAAGAGCCACAAAGGTGATTTAGGGACTAGAGCACCTCTCCTATGAGGAAAGGCTGAGAGATGGAATGCCCTAGAAAAGGAAAGCTCAGAGGAGATCTCCTCAATGTGTATAAATACCTAAAGGGAGGGTGCAAAGAGGATGGATCCAGGCTCTTTCCAGTGGTGCCCAGTGACACAACCAGAGGCAATGGACACAAACTGAAACATTTTCCTGAAACTGAACATCAAGAAAGATTTTTTTAATCTTCTTTCCTTTTTCTTTGCAATTCACAGCCCATGACAGCTCTCTGTGAATTGCTTTTACCATACGCTTAGGTACATAAAATTAGACACCCAGTTCCAGTTCTTAGCTAACTAAACCACAGCATGCCAAGTTCAAGATCTGCTGGGAACTTGATGCTCCCAGACATTTGTGGTCTAGGTGCTCATGTATGGATCTAGATGTCTAAGGACAATTCTAAGCATCGTGGCATAGTGATGTTTCAGATGCCATCTGGGAAGAAAGTTGTAGAAGTGGGAACAAACATTCAGATCATTCAACTCCAAAGCTATTAGCTCTTTGCTCTATTTCTGCAAACTGGAGTTAAATATTGCATCCTTGATTTCAGCTGAAGGAGTACTATGCATATAGAGCTAACGTGACCTGAGATTTGATTCCTGTAACTCCAAGTTCATTTTTCCTCTTCCATTTTTCTCCTAGAATCCTGACCAAAATCACCAGGGAAATAAAAGTCAACGGCAAAGCTAAATAGCTGTGAGCTGAAGCCTCAGCCATAAATGAGATCCAACAAGAAGCAAACTCTTCACAAATGCTTAGAGAAGACACCCACCAGCCTTGTATAACTTAATTTTGTATTTACTGGATTTTATTCAGAGAAAGAGAAAAAGAAATTCTGAAAAGACAGCACAATCCACAGCACTTAGAAAGTGGAAAAGAAGATGAAAATGTGATATACTGAGGGCAAGTGGAAATGTTTTCATGTATATCCACATATATTCAACTAGAAAATCAGGCCACATTCAACCTGGCAGAGCCCTATGACCATTGCATTCCTCAAAAACGCAAGGGGAAAACTGTTGTGTTTTTTTTATTACACAGAAGGCAGGCTAAGGCTTAAGGGAGACATTCTGCAGGGCATTGATTACTGGCTCGAAGGATGCCAGGATGCTTAGTGCTGCCTTCCAGTATTGCTGGTTGACCTTGCAAATAGACACAAATGATCATGGTGGTATTGGTCCTCTGTCTGCTCTTTGCAGGCTATGTACTTTCTGGTCCCAGTATGCCTTCCACAGATCATAGAATCATAGAATTTTTTTAGCTGGAAAAGACCTTTAAGATCATCAAGTCCAACCATTAACCCAGCACTGCCAAGGCCACCACTAACCCATGTCCCTCAGCACCACATCTACAAGGCTTTTAAAACCCTCCAGGGATGGTGACTCCACCACTGCCCTGGGCAGCCTGTTCCAGTGCTTGACAGCCCTTTTGGGGCAGAAATTTTTCCTAATATCCAATCTAAACTTTCCCTGGCACAACTTGAGGCTGTTTCCTCTCATCCTATCGCATGTTAGATGAGGCAGAGATGTCTGAAAGCCTCCTTTCCTTTGCTTTGGAAATAATACTTGCATAAAGGCTGAACTATAACCTATGAAACTTAGTTCCTTTGCATACCTCTGAGTTTTAGCTGGATGGTTTTATACTGAAAGTGGGTGAAGTTTGTTACTTTCCTTTTTCTATTCATTGTCTGACTTGTATGCTTAGCACTCAACAAAGATAACTTTAGCCTTCAGTTTTAATATGCCAGGTGCACTATAGTATAAAAGGCATGAACATGATTTATTATGTATTCATAATGTTCATATTACAATGAAAATGCTGAGGTGCTATTGTGAAGCATTTCATTTTAAAAGTTCACAGTCCTAAGAAACAGAATTAAGCATGATGACCTATAGGATATGTCAACGAGTTAAAAGGAGGAGGTGCTGTGATTTGAATAGGGTTTTGCATTACAGCTCCCCACACTTGAATTAATGTACTCTGCCTGGGAAAGTCTAAGCTAAAATATGCAGTCTGTTACATCGTTTCCCTCTTCATTAGAAAAATGAGCATGATAGAAAGAGAAACCTGTGACATAGAAGCAGTGCTTTCTTACAAAAGGAGAGAAACAACTCCCACACATTTAAATCCTTAGGATATAATATGGTTTTCAATGCAGCCCTCTCAATCTCTTGAAGTGAAGGACAGCCACTACTTCAATCTGTGAATAAGCACTACAACATGCATTTAGGTTGCTCCTTCAGATCCACTGTTCTTCCAACAGGAATGAACTTTACTGGTTTTTCTATTTTTTGCCTGTTATTCAGTCAAGGGAAAACTGATCTTAAGCATCTGGAAGTGAAAAAGTTCAGGGACACATTGATAAAAGTAGTAAAGTTTCAGGGAAAAGCGTAAACTACTTTCAGGATGGAGCTTGATCAGCTTATGGAAGGGCTGTGGTTGTGTGTGATGATAGGAGGAGACTGGAATCATTATTTGAACAGGTCTCCACCATTTCCTTCTCTTCTCTCTAATCTCACACTGCACAGAAACGTGCTTATTCTTCCTGCAGAATGATTAGTGAGTGTACAGGTGGTCAGATGGACCCCAGTGGCACACAATCCAGGCTAGACCACCACTAAACTTGTTCCTATCCAATTGTTCAATTCCTTTTACATGTCCACTTCTCTCCTGCAACACACCTGGTGACATTGCGCATTTGCTGGAATACTTAATTCTCTGAAATCTTGAACTTCTCTGTATTTTGGGGTGTATAGAAGTCTGAGCCCATTACTTATACATAGAAAGGGCCCGTTTCATTGTCTTTGGAAAGGCATCACCCTTTGTGTACACAGTTCCCACGTTTCTCTTTTGTTTTCCACTCTGGGGAATTCCCATGAGAGTTTTGTCCTATTATGATGACTCCACCTTATATTGAGATGTGAGAAAAAACACACATATCCATTTTGAGCACATCTATAATTTAAATGTTCGGAACAGAATGCAAAGTGGAGGAAAAATGCTCTGAATGGCATAACTCCATCGAAGTTGTGTCTCATATGTTCACTGCTTTATCTAGACAGACTTTTGAATGATTTACTCAACTAGCTAAAAATGTTTTATTGGCTAGTCTTCCTTTAACTATCAGTGCAGACATCACAGGGGATTTTGGTGTAAACTTTGCTCTGCTTTTTCAAAAAATAATTGATATTAGGCTAGAGTAGCACTTTCTAGAAAGCAGGGGACTGGCTGAAATGATAAACAGTGGCTGCCACTTTCTGCCTGCTTTTAGGATAGAGAAAAGGTTGCAAGGAATCATATTACTGACCAAGACTTGACTTTATGCCAGGACTTTCCATGGACTTGAATTTTTACCTCATATCCCACCTCTCATACTACACACTAAACACACACACACATATTAGGTCAGCAAACACTGCCTTTATTTTATAGGTTACATTGCTAGAGGTCAATGCTAACCAAGCAGGAATAAGATATAAAGAATAGAATAGACTAGACTACAACAATCCTCTAGTCCAACTGCCTGACCAACTCAGGGCTGACCAAAAGTTAAAGCATGTTGTTAAGGGCATTGTCCAAATGCCTCTTAAACACTTAACTTACTGTTTTTTGAAAAATAAAAATAAAATAATATTTTTTTCTTCTATTTTTCTTGTGTAAGGTTTTAATTAGTTTTAAATATAGATCCTTGCCCTTATGAAATGAAAAAGAAAAATCTTTCTGAATCTGACCCAAGGCTCAGTTTGGGAATAGATGAGTTGAAACTGTAGAAATATCCAAGTTAATCACAACAGATACTTCAGGCTGCTCCTTCCCCGTGTCACTTTAAAACACAACTTTGCAAGGCTTTCAATAAGTAATGGAATTAACAGAAACAGACATCTACATGATATTTGGAGATGGTTTCAGTATGCATAGTATGCCGGAATACAGCTTCTCCCACCCCATACTAATTACCCTTCAACCCATCAAATACATAAACAGAATTTTAACTAGCTGGGAAGCCAGCTTTCCACTGCAATAGCAGGGTTTGTGTTGAATGTTAGTGAGCTGGATCTTATGTTTGCAAGATTTTTCATTTGACGATAAGTTACTGTAATTCATTGAATCTCAATCATATATTGAAAAGGCTTTGCAGACAACATTTTCTGAAGTGTTTAGCAAAACTAATGGTGAAAAGAATACATTTTCTGCAGAAATTAATGAGCTTCTCCTTATACTCTATTTAAATTGTTGTCACTGATGTAGCCAGTCACATATATTCAGTAAAGCTTCAGGAAAAAAATAAGGGAAAAAAAAAAGAAAAAAAAGAGTGGAAAAGAATTGCCTATTAATAGTAAAGCAAAGGAACAAAACTGCTGGTATATCTTAACTCAGCTAGTCTGTCAGGGAGGCAAGGATGTTGTGAGCCTGTGAGCAGCCATGTGCAATGGTTACCTACAGAATGGACCCACAAGCAAGGGACAAGGCATTGTGGTCAAGGCATGCAGAGGTCAGGAGCTAGACCTTAAGCACACAGAATCACAGAATCACAGAATCACAGACTGGTTAAGGGTTGGAAGGGATCTCTGGAGATCATCTAGTCCAACCCCCTGCCAAAGCATGTTCACCTACAGCATGTTGCACAGGGTTGCGTCCAGGTGGGTTTTGAATATCTCCAGAGAAGGGGATTCCACAACCTCCCTGGGCAGCCTGTGCCAGTGCTCTGGCACCCTCAAAGTAGAGAAGATCCTCCTCATATTCGAAGTAAGATGAAAAGGTGAGAAGAGATCAAGCTGAAATTCAGGAATTAGCATATGAACAAGTTTAGGATGGGACATATGGAACGGTGGTTAGTAGGGAGAAAGAGCTATGACTAGCAGGAAGGAACTAGGAGAGAGACACACTTTGCTGTTGCTAACTGATAACAACTGCTCAAACAACCTCCTATACCTGGCCCATGTGATATCCCCAGCTACTCCTTCCTCAACTCATCAAGCACTTCAAGCCCAATGTCCCTTGACAGAACGACTGCTGCCAGATTACTATTTGCAGAACTTCGTCATCCAGGTGAAGTTTAATGGAGGTCAACAGAATGGGAATCTTGGATAGAGAATCCAGCTACCTTGACTAGTTTCCAGAAATCATCTTCACTAGTGTTAGCTAGATATATAATTTGCCTGGAAGCCATCTCTTGTCAAGGCATGAGTTTCTCTTTTAAATGCAAACTGGCATGACTTGGAGGGTAATTTGAATCACAGAAAAATTCGGGTTGGAAGGGACCTCTATGTGTAATTTGGAGCGACCTCCTGAGTAATGGGGTCAAGTACTTTGTGAAAGGAATAGAGTGGCAGCTCTGACCTCCTGGTCCTCTGAGCGTATATTGATTTTATAATACAATTATTCTCACTCAGGTTAAATCAGAAGTTGTCAGTATGATTATAACAAATTTAGGTTAATGCCTCTGAACACAAGGGCCTGTCTCCAAAGTATATTAGCATCTGCGCGATTCCCTTTTTTCTAATTTCTACATTTTCCACTGGATTTTCTATCCTGGCTTTGCTGTGTCTGCTTTTATCACCTTTATGACAGCTGCAGTCAGCCATTTGGATAAATACCATAATGACAGCAGAGAGACCTATAATATGGCATATCAGCCAATGTAACCACTATTATAATATTCATTCACGCACCATATGATGTTGTGCTCAGCAATAAAAGCTTGGGGAAAGGAGGAGGAAGAGGGACATTCGTGGTTATGGCACTTATCTTCTCAAGGACACATTGCACACGCAGAGGCCCTGCTCTCCAGGAAGAGGCTGGAATCTGCCTGCTGATGGGAAGCAGTGAACAATTTCCTCTTTTTGCTCTGCTTGTGTGTGCAGCTTTTGCTTTCCCTATTAAACCATCTTTATATTGATCCACAAGTCTTCTCATTTTCCATCTCTTTTTCTTCCCATCCTGCAGGAATTCTGCATAGATACCTGAATTTACCTATCATAATTGACAATCTCAGGTCCACTATGCAAAAGGACAGGATTCAGTTGCCTAAACATAGCTGTCTAGTGCCTTTTGTGGTCACAGGGTATCTAAGACTCCTGAATCAGGCTCACAGATATGATGTGGAACCCACAGAAGACCAGTGCCCATCTGGTTTGGCAGCTGGTGTCTGGGGGATATCTGACAGCATCTCACACGGCATTCAATGGCTGTTTAGGCAACCAAATCCTATCCTAGCTTTTTACAATTGCAATTTAGACATGGAGTTCAGACATTCTTTGTAGAGGAATCAGACTTACTCACAGTCTTTACATGGGAAAACAAGATGTATAACAGCTGCCCAGTAACAGCACTATGAAATAAAAGCAGAGAGAGCCTTGTGTGACAGGACGGGGATAATGGGATTTGACATGAAATGTACCCTGCAGTAAGAATAAACAAGACTGTACTTAGCCCCTACCTTTTCTTCCTTCTTTTAGAAGTTGGTATTCTTGAAATAGAGGGAAAAAGTAAGGGAAACAAGGCAGTCAGCTTTGCTAAACCGTTTGGTGAGCATATGGGTTTGGTCTTTCTTCAAGAATCAACATGTAAAATTTCCTGGACTTTATCATACAGAAACCTGCAAAAAAACCTCTTGGTCATAAAAATCTATATAACTACCACTCAACAGTGCATCACCTAATTCATACAACCCCTTCCATATTTGGGACTTCAGCCACATAAGTGTAACTTTTTATTGTATTGGCAATTTTTTCTACCTGTTTGTGTGGGGTTTTTGTGCTCTAACTGAATTTCCATGCCTGACTATTAAGAAGGAACATCATTTTATTGCACCTCTTATTGACACTAGAAATGTTTGGGGATTATGTATTAAGAGCAGGGACTGAGCTCAGAATGATTGTTTGCTTTCTGCTACTGAAAAAGCCTATATATGTGTTTACTTTTCCAGTTCTTACAATTTTCTCTAACTGCAGGTATGAAGTATTTTGAAAACATCTTTGTATCCTTCCTCCTGAATATTATCTGTATTCCAGATCCAAAAGCTTCTCTAACCCCATTACCACAGTTTATGTCTGCACCTGATAGTAAAAGCAGATGTAAACTTGAGAGGGGTTTCTTGTCTCGGTAAAGGCTACGGCATTCAAAGCTTCCTGGCTCACATGGCTTCAGCTGTTCGTGACACACGGCATCAATGCAATTTAGAAGCATCACATTTGGAGAGTGAGAGAGAAGTTTTTCAAAAAACGGTGACGCACTTTTTGACGCCAAAGAAACTGTTTCTCCTTCGACAGCCTTTGCGTTGCTACCTATAAAATAGCAATAAGGGCACTCCTCTTAGCAGTAATAACCCAGCTGAGTCTCTGAGCCTTTTGAAGATGTATTTGTGAAGCAGGAAGAGAAAAAAACCCAAATATTGAATGGAACATAGAGCAGAGTTAAAATGGTCCTGTTTAAACTGGACACTGTAATATATACTGCAGGCTATATAGCAGAAAATGGCACCATTAGGAAATGGAAATTCATTCCAGCAACATATAATCAGTCTTTCAGCAGCTTAAGGAGTTAGTATTGAATAAGACAGTAAGCCTTCATCTTCAGTGGATTTTTTATTAATGCTGCTGTTAAAGTTAAAGCTTACATTGACTTGTTTGCATAAAAACCTGTAAAAATTCTAAAACAAAAAATATGGGCTCGTGCCTATAAAAATTGTACTGGCACACATAAAAAGAAGCCATTTTCTAGCCAACCCTGTAGCACAAGCAATAAACTTGCTTAGGCCATCAGAGGTTCAAGTCAAAGTCCACTACATTCCTTCCATCCTCTTCAGAAGAAAGGAGACCAGGCTCTGGGTCATCTGTTCAGTGTCACCCTTCAGCATTGGATTTGGGTTGATTTTTAGAGGCAGTGATCTGAGTGAGTTAGGCAGAGTGAGCCAAAGGTTTTTTTATAGAGACAACAAAGCATTGAATATATATATACATAAAAATACATGCATACATATATACATGTATATATACATGCATATATACATGCATAGTTATACATGTATAGTTATATTTATACACACATGTACAGACTCCAAAGGTAGTGTGGTAAAGTAAAACATCTGTTTAGCTGTCTGTAAATTCTCTCCTCCTTTCCCACCTCCTCCCAGATACTCCCATGCTGCTGGGAAAAAATGGGATGAAAGATGCAGTGAGAGCACCAGGCAGTTCCATATGTTTGCATCTGGAAAGGTGAAAGGCTATTTTATTGACAGACATTTTTGAAAATGTGGTGATTTGGGGAAATATATTCCAGCAAACAAGCTCCTTTTCTCACACACTCACTCCTGTACAGAGATCTTTACCCAACAGTGGTGTGTGCCCAGCATCTCTCCAAGCTGCAACTGCTCATTTTGAGCACTTCCACAGTGAAAAATGACTGACTGTGCAAGGAGCTTGGAGTTCCTAACTCTTGGATAAATGGCTGGGTTTTTTTTGGCTATATCTGGGAGTTTTTCGGCTGCAGGACTTTGGCTTTGGTGGGTTTTTTTTTAATTATTTTTGGTCCTTCTGCTTATTTGTCTTCCCACCTGCAAATTCTAATTTAAAGTATGTCTTGTTCTGTTCCTGTAATACTGGGCTATATTTTGTTGTCCTTTATTATGCAGAGGCAAAGATAGGTCCAGTTAAAAAGGTGAACAGTTGAATTTAATGTTAACTGAGTCAATGAGGAGAAGATTTTGAGCTTTATCAAAAAAAAAGGGGTCGACTACTTTAGGTTTGCAGCTTAGTTCTGAGCCTGACCCATGACCTCACTGGTAATTAATGTCACAGTTTCACTATGCAAGGAGACAAATGTGCTGTTATTAGCAATTAATATCACAGCTGACCTGAGCTCTAAAGGTTCACATGTGGCCTGAAGGGACATTTAAATGTTTTGTGCTAGCAGATGGAAGTTTTATATATGCCACTGCGTAAAGTCAGAACATTGTGAAGACCCTTAAGGCACTCAGAAACAGGACAATAATATCTGAATCTGTGCCTCAGCATCTCATGAAAATCTGAAGTCTCCACATCTTGAAGGGAACCTAATAGACAGGCAACGCAATGGCAAGCTGCTCACTGTTCTATTAAAAAAACCCAACAAAACCAGTAAAAGAAGTAAAATGGTACCGAATACTTCTCTCATGGCCTCCTTTCTTTCACAACTGCTATTGACATAAAGAGATACTGAGCCCTTCTACATGAACCAATTTGCACTTAAAATGGGAATTCAAACAGGTACTGATACCAACATCCAACATAACTCTCAGGAGCCATCTAAACCCAGAGATGCTTAAACTCCAACAGTACCATCCCTTTTCCCCTGAAAGCTTTCTAGACACCTGCAGTGCCTCTCATGCCTTTAACTGGACTGGTTTGATTAATTAAGAGACAAACATACATGCTTATACACCACTGAAGTCCTAACGCTAGCTGGAGCAGCAGGTTGAGCCCAATCTGCTAGGCTAGTTCAGAGCCAAACTACTCTGTGTAGACTCCTGACTGGTACCTTGTAACAAGCAGAGGTAATTACTTTCCTTTTGATCACACGGGTGTTAGACCTGTTTTTGATGTTCAGAACACAGTCTAAGACATTTTTAAGCCTGTAGCACCCACCTGGCAAGAGACCGCTCTAACAATCAAAGCACAGATGAGGAAAAAGAGGGAGAAAATATGTCATTGAAGATGCTATCTTCATGGGGCTAGAGGAGAGGAGTCCAGACATCAACAGATCATTAGCAGTCCAGCAGTCCATGAACCTGCATCACAAAACACCAGGATCTAAATATAAGGGCACTAACCTGCAGACCCCTGTATCTTTTTATTACATACATCTTTGAATTTCTCTGTGCAAAACTTGTACAGTTATATTAGTTTTGCCAGTGTGGAGATAAACTAATCCACTGCTAGCCCTCCAAAAGCACCATGGAAGGTGGGTGGTCTCATACTCCAGGTCCCCTGCTCTCTCCAGCTGTGGTTTTCCCCCTGTCCGTATTGCTACACTTCAGTTTCCCACCACAAGACCTGCTGGACCCTGAGCCGCTAAACAGCTCTTCTGCCACCACATCTGCTGTCTGCTGGTGTCTCCTGGAGCACCACCTGCCAGATAGGAGACTGATGAAGTGTTGCAAGGTTTCTTTCATGAGGCAGGTGGTCCTGATTGTCCTGTACTTCCTCGGAAAGGGGGTGGTAATTCAGCTACAGTAATGCCCTATGTGCTGACCTTGGCCTGGGGAGCAAAACGTAACCCAAGAATTCACTATGAAAAGGACTGCCAGGCCTCTATTGGTTTAATAAACCAACATTTGTTTAAATGGTGGTGCTTATATCACAGGTATTTTTCCTGGAATTACATCCATAACCTCGGGATTCAGAAAGTTAGAGTGCAACCTGAACAGCTATTCTGTCTTCCCCAGCCCCAAAAAGATGCACTACATCCTTCACAGCCTGAATATCGTGTAGAGGTGCAATGGAGGCTGAGGCATTTGGGCTTATCTATACAGTATATGTTCCTGCCAGGTGAGTAGGAATGTCTGTTTTCACCAACTGCCCTTCTGTCAGGGATGTCAGATCCAGTACTCGGTGAAAGCAGCACTGATTGCCCTGTTACTCTGGGGAAATCGTTCCCTCTGGCCTTGAAGAGGTTGTGGGGATTTACAGACCCAATATTTCACTTCATGTTTGCCATATGCAATCTATGGTGACTCATGACGTCTTGGAAACGTAATCACCTGTGAAAGCTCTCAGAGTACCCTCTAAAATTCACCCCTTTTCTCTTAAAATGTCAGGACAAAATGCAAAAGCAATAAGCTTTGCAGTAATAGGGAAACTTTATCATCCAGCAAGCCTATGAAACCTACATTATCATAAATAGCCTAAAGTTACTTAGACTAGTCACCACATAATAAATGTCATTAGCATTCAGAGAAGTGAATTTGTGCGTGCAGGTCATTGTAAAGAATTTGGATGCATTATGAGATAAAAACCCAGCACCAGGCTGGAGAAAAGAGGTTCATTGTCCTGGTAGTGCTCAGAGGTGTGTATACAGCAGTACAGAAATTATTTATACAGAAAACAGAAGTGGGCAGACATCTCTTTTCCTTGTCATCACTTCTTAGCAAAATGTGGTTACTCTTATGTAGAAATTAAAGTTGAGCAAGTTCATGATTAACAGAATGAGGAGAAAAAAAGAATAACAATCTAGCAGTCAAGATGGGGACAGGCAGTTCTGAAAATAAGCAGATGACAATGGCATTTTCTCTTTTTCTCTGTAAATACTATATGACTCCTGAGGCATTTGTTAACCAAAATAATGAAACAATTCAGTTAGCAGTTGTCGACTCACCTGAGTTTTCTCACCAGATTAGCTTTGATCTCCTGCTATGACCTTGTAACTTAATGGAGACATGATGTGAACGGCAGCCAAAGAATTATCCCCAAAGTTCTATTTCCTGCCATTACTCATATCATAAGAGCAATAAGATAAGGCAAAAATGATAAAACTTAGAGGATAAAATATATTAAGGATCAATTTTCTAATTTTCCCATGTGATGCTGATTAATCAGTCCCTATTATCAGCTGCGTTTTGAAAAAGGCAGGGACTATATTGTCTTTCCTGGTAAGAAAATACATATGTCACAACCAATATTTCTAATTACCATTCAGATCTTCCAATTAAAAAAAAAAAAAAGGTGAAATAAATGCAAAGGACCCCTTGAATCTAAAGTCAGGCAGCGTTTGCATCTTAATTAGAGGTGGAAGCTGGCGAGGACGGGCAGGAATGAAGCCGCTGCCTCTGTCCATGGTGCTAGTTCGTACATAAAGAGCTGCCCGACTCCACTGGGAACCTCCGGCTCCTTCTCTGCCAATGTACTGACAAAAAGGTTTTCAGCAGATTTCTGATTATTTTTATTAACAACAGTGCCAACACAAGTGATTATTAATTGCATTTTCTTTGGCAAGCACTCATCTCTAAAGGGCTTTTATACATCAACCTCCTGGCCATCCTTTATGGCTGTGTGACAGTCACCGCAATCACCCCAGGAAGGAATGTTTCTGAATCAACCTGAATGTCTAGAGTGATGGCTTTACAGCCAGTAGACCTCTAGTTGGTAGAGTCCAGGACAGAATTAATTCAGTACTAAACAAGATGTCTGAACAGGTCAGATAGATAGATAGTGACTTCAAAATAACCGTTTCTTTCTTTTGTTTATAAAACAAGATGTCTTGCATTGATGCAGCTGTTTATCCTGAAGTTGTCTAAAGTTACGTGAAGATAATTCCACTCCATTCAAAATCAGCCCACATGAAAACAATCCAAATTACAATAATCTCTATCACTCATGATGGGATTCATCTCCTCCAGTACTGAAACTGTAAAGCAGATACCTATTCAGACCTGCATTATTCTGAAGTCAACGAATAGAGATGGGCATATTCAGAGGGTGATCCTAAAACAGTTGCTTAATATATATGAGATGAACCATTACATCTTCTTCTTACAAAAAGGAAGAAGTCAATTAGCTAAGCAATAAGTGAGAAGACTGCTGCTTTTGTTAACATTGCTGTTGCTTGCCAAATATGTCTTCTGTGGATGACTCTGGATGACTTTGCCATCGACCCATGTGCCTATGCAAGCTACTCATGTGTCAGGCTTGGTCTTGCTTGCTTTCTTTTTAAACATTTGTTTGCTTAGCTTCTTATATCTCTACAAGAATGACTCTTGTTTTTCTCTAATGGCCCTGAAGTAATTTCCCAGATATTGTGTTGTCAAATACAAATCCCAAAATCATATTACAACTGGGACTATGTTTTTTTCCTCCTCTGAGTCTCAACAAAGCAGGCGTTTGCCACTCTTGCTATCTTATTGTCTCAGTAATACATACCCAACCATAATGAATTCTAGCAAATTCCCTTTAAAAGTATATAGATTAATTAAATGTCTGCTGCATATTCCTCCCCTAAGCCTCTAGGCTGTTAATAAACAGAAGAAAATCTTATTTCAATAACCTCTCTTCTAATTAACATTCTTCTTTGCTTTTCCCTGGGTATCTTGAATATCTAGTGCCACATTGGGACTCAGTTGAATAGTGTCTTCCTACAGACAGTGCATAGCCCTCTACGCTGATATTAGATGTTGGATAAATAGTAATGTTCAATTTATGTTAAAAATTAAACATGCATGGAAAGCCAATGTCTAAAATTACTCATTGCCTTCCTTTCCTTTCCCTTTGACTTTGTCTGTATTTATGGTGCATTTGTTTGATCTGATTATCTTAGGCACCTCAGTTTAGCTGCCTGATAATCTCCTGCCTGAGTTCACACATTTGTTCTACCAGAGGAGATCATTAGAACCAAATGAACACACAATAAAGCAAAAGAGCCTAATAATTTACCCTGCTATTTAAGAAATGCAATGCTGAACATATTCAAAACTAGTATTAAATATGATTTGAAGAAGTCTGTGTGTTTGCCATCTATTTCACAGATCTGACATACAGTAACTTAAGATGAAAGTGATCCCAGGTTTCTGAAACTTCTGTAGTAAATAAATTTCTGCATTGTTGTTTTAGCTTATGCCTATCTAAAAGCACCAAATGGCAGTTCTGCAAAAGGTAGTCATCTCAGTGCTTGGTGGGATCTCATATAGTCATCTTTCTCCAGCTGATGATCTTTTAGCTTTTCCAAGATAATAAATTCTTACGTATGTATATATCCTGACAAGTATAGCGGACGCAAGTCAGCTGCCAAACAACTAGAGTCAAGTATATAAAGGGTAAGGTGGGTATATGACAGACCTTATAAAGATTGAAGCGTACAAAAGAAATCAAAAAATCCTTGATTGCTGTTTAGTGACATTCTAGGAGGGGGGTGCCTGTTTACTTTTGTGTAAAGTGTTTTGGTTTGTACCTAAAAAATGCTATGCTAGTTGAGTGATGGAATTAGTACAATTAGAGACAGCCACAGCTGTATTTTTTTATTTAATAACCAATCCCGCTCCTCACACACAAAAGGAAAAGAGCAAGAAAAGAAAAAAATAAGAAATATCAAAATAAAAAGAACAGCTAGGGGAGCAATTCCCTTCCTTCCACATGGTTCTTGGCCACCCCAAATTATTTTAATCAAATCGTAATAGAACAGTTTCATTTAGCGTTCATTTAGTGCTTTTGTACTAATTAAAATTTATTTTTAAAAATGAAAACTGCAACAATTAAATCAGCTTCTACTTCACTAATATTTATATAAGCATACCATTTTCAAACACTTCTAGTTCTACTTCATGCTTTTTTTCTGCTATTTCAAGCACAACAGTATGTGGTCAAAAAGTTCAAGCTAGAACACAGCTTGTGAGTGACAAGGGGTTGCCTCTGATTATGGGATACATGTGGATTTGTTTAAAGACGATTGATTCTGAAGATTTTTTTTCCCCTTTGATTTGATCTCTTTGAAAAGGGAACTCATTTTCATTGCAAAGTCATTCAAGGCTCCTCAGTAATGAATTTACAAGGCTTATGTGTCACAGCACATTACTGTTCAACCCTTGAGAAAATAACCACAATTATTAGGTTATTTTAGGACCTTCCATTAAATTTGAGGGTACAAATGAAAATACATTAGTCAAATGGATTCAACTGGCTTTGGAGAGATCATATTTTCAATAGGTGTTCTGATAAAAGTATTTGGCTGTGCTCCTTCATCTATTTACAAACATTTGTGTTATGGCCTTCTGTGATGTCTTACATTTCACCTCTAAAGAACCTGTCTTTGGCTGGAATTAACACTTCATTCTTTTTCCAGAGTATTTTATGCAACTATTTGTGCACTATGTTTATTCATTGGACTAGCGGTTTGAGCTGAGCCCCAGAGATTGTCTTGCATTTCAAAATGCTATTCCAGACCTTGTCAGTCCTGATCCTTTCCCATAGACCTGGTGATGTTCTTACAATTCCTTTTTTCTTCTTGCATAATTTCTGTTCATTTCTCATTAACCCTGTGAGTCTTCCAACTACAAATTACTCTGACAATTTTAGAATGGGAAAGTATCTTTTTCTTTCCTGTGGGTTCAATTAGTTGCATTTGCTTGGTTGTAGTTTTGCCATAGTCTCTGAAAATGATTCCACATTATTTGTGGGTTTCACAGCTCAAGAGGAACACAAGCTCATATCACGGATAGCTTTCCTCATAGTTTTTTGTATTCAGAAGATTTTCCAAATCAGTGATCAACATCAATAATAATTCAGAATCTGTGAAATTAATATGAACTCATGGTCTTTGTGAAAGCAAATCTTGCGGATTCTGAATGTCATAAATGCTTCATTGTTCTGCTCTGTCTTAGCAACTAATGGATTCTGCTTAGACATTTCATATTTTGTGTCAATAGTGACAGCACTGGCTTCTTACTTTTTTCCAAAACCAAGAATGTGTATTTGAATTGCCCTCAATTACTTCGATTTTATTTTTATTTCTTTATCTTAGATCTGCCTGTCAATAATACAGGTTCTGTTAAGTTTTCCAGTGAATTTACACTCAAATGTTATATATCTATCTGTTGTAAACTATCATTGTTCTACCATATGAAAACAAATTATAGAAACTGACTTCAAACAAAACTAGAACAATGATCGTTTGAAGACTGTCTTCTGTGCAAAGAAAAATTTCACCAGATTCAGTCTTACAGCCAGGAAAACCTTGAAAAACCCTTTGTCTTCCTTAATACACTATTTAGAAAGAGTTATGACTTTCAGAATAATGCCACTTGGGCACTGTGGAAATTCGGTAACTCTCAAAAAAGGGCTGACATTGTAATCTTGGCCTGACAGATCATATGAGATCTTCTGTGAATGTAAGAACTGGATAATCCCTCTTAAATTAATTTCCAGTTTAACATTCCAGATTGATAATGCTGATTTTTTCTCTGTTTTTCATTACTTATCAGTATGAACTGTGATAGCAAAAGCTTTCGTAAAGACTTCAGTGGACTTTGGTGCAACTGAAGGTTGGTGCCACCTCACTCTGTTCACTGCCTCAACCATTTAATGGCCAAACTGCTACACTTTTCCAATGGTAGATTTGAGTTTTACCTATAAGAACCACTGATTAAGTCTGGAAACAGTCTGAGACAAGTGACCCTGGCTGCACTAAGATTTTTTGCCAGGATTGTTTATGTTCACACATTCTGTGAACATACTTCCAGGTGATTTAGAGGCTTCCTGACAGAGTTAGGCTGGGGAGTGATGAGGGATGTCTAAGCAGAAGTTGTGAGGATGTCAGAAGAACCTACACACCTCTGGTGATGTGGTCTGACACGGCTTCCCCAAAGCAGTACAGGAAATTTGTAGTAAAATGAGGAACTGAAGGCAGGTCCCTCCCATTCTTTCTAATCCCAGATCTGCAAGGCCATCCCTTTTTACTTGTCAGTTCCATTGATTTTCTCCAAAGTACATAAAATAACGTTGTTGTTCTTCCAGTAAGGCTGATGCCTCTTCAGAGAAGAACATATTGGAGTGGGATTTAGTTCACAAAGGGATATCGACATTTTGGGGTGTATCTGTACATAAATTGAAATCCCATTAATAATCCCCTACACCCATTTTCCACTGATAGGAATGAAGAAGGGAGGCAACATGCAACACTCAGCTGTGGACAATATCAATGTAATACAATTAACCATCACAACAGGAATCTAATTACTATATCTTCTTACTCTAGCTAATCCATCTGACTTAAGCTACAGTGGGTCATGTTTCTGACTTCCATCAGTGTTTTTTTTTCCCTTCTCTCATCTCTGAAACTGGCAGATAGGTATTGCTGCTCAAAACTCTATTCATCTTGTTTCTCAGTCCTCATTTTTTCTTTCTCAGACTCAAAACTACAGCCACTAATGGTGGAGGGATAAAAAGTAGGTACAAATATGCTGTGGATGTGGTCTATCTCGATTTCAGTAAAGCGTTTGACACGGTCTCCCACAGCATCCTTGCAGCTAAACTGGGGAAGTGTGGTCTGGATGATCAGGTAGTGAGGTGGATTGTGAACTGGCTGAAGGAAAGAAGCCAGAGAGTGGTGGTCAATGGGACAGAGTCCAGTTGGAGGTCTGTGTCTAGTGGAGTCCCTCAAGGGTCGGTACTGGGACCAGTTCTATTCAATATATTCATTAATGACTTGGATGAGGGATTAGAGTGCACTGTCAGCAAGTTCGCTGCTGAGACAAAACTGGGAGGAGTGGCTGACGCGCCGGAAGGCTGCGCAGCCATTCAGAGAGACCTGGACAGGCTGGAGAGTTGGGCGGGGAGAAATTTAATGAAATATAACAAGGGCAAGTGTAGAGTCCTGCATCTGGGCAAGAACAACCCCATGTACCAGTACAAGTTGGGGACAGAGCTGTTGGAGAGCAGCGTAGGGGAAAGGGACCTGGGGGTCCTAGTGGACAACAGGATGACCATGAGCCAGCAGTGTGCCCTTGTGGCCAAGAAGACCAATGGTATCCTGGGGTGTATTAGAAGGGGTGTGGTTAGCAGGTCGAGAGAGGTTCTCCTTCCCCTCTACTCTGCCCTGGTGAGGCCGCATCTGGAGTATTGTGTCCAGTTCTGGGCCCCTCAGTTCAAGAAGGACAGGGAACTGCTAGAGAGAGTCCAGCGCAGAGCCACGAAGATGATTAAGGGAGTGGAACATCTCCCTTATGAGGAGAGGCTGAGGGAGCTGGGTCTCTTTAGCTTGGAGAAGAGGAGACTGAGGGGTGACCTCATGAATGTTTATAAATATGTAACGGGCAAGTGTCATGAGGATGGAGCCAGGCTCTTCTCAGTGACATCCCTTGACAGGACAAGGGGCAATGGGTGCAAGCTGGAACACAGGAGGTTCCACTTAAATATGAGGAAAAACTTCTTTACGGTGAGGGTGACTGAACACTGGCACAGGCTGCCCAGAGAGGTTGTGGAGTCTCCTTCTCTGGAGACATTCAAAACCCGCCTGGGCGCGTTCCTGTGTGATATGGTCTAGGCAATCCTGCCCTGGCAGGGGGATTGGACTAGATGATCTTTCGAGGTCCCTTCCAATCCCTAACATTCTGTGATTCTGTGATTCTGTGATTCTGTAATGTCTTCATGCTCAACTTGTCAGGTTAAATAGTGGATTTAAGAACTGCATTGTAGTCTCAAATTAGGTAGCATTGCTGGGAAAAGGAAAGGCTGTTACTAGCATGTTTGATATTGGAAGAAATTTGTCCTGGCATCATTAAGGTGGATATTTTACCTCTTCTTCACCTGCCCTACTGACGGAGACACGGGAGTCTTAGTCCTGAAATGTGTCTGTTCTGCTCTTCTAGCCCTCATTCCTGAATGAGACAGTGAATTCATATGCATTGTGAACTTCAATGTCTCTTTTACTCTATTGTCACGCGCCTAGAAGCTCTGCCAATGCTCATCCATCCTAAGATAAGTCTTTTTCCTCTCCTGGGTGTGTGCTGAAGTCTTTAGCACTGTTGTCATTTGACCAGATTAATGAATAAGGGAGCTGAAATCACCGCTTCTGGGTAGGATTCAAAGCCTACACCACAGTGAGAGTCTCCGTTACCATGGGCTGGGTTTCAGGTCATATTCCGTGTGATGTACTGACAGCTTTGAAGCCTGTCCTCTGAGGGTAAACCCCTAATGCCTAACAAATCACTAGACTATCCATCTGTTTAATAAAAACATATGGACCTGTAATGAAAAGTACTGATGCCAGACCCATGACTGGAAGTAATCAGCATTCCTCCATTGACTTCTGTGATGATTTAAGGATATTAACTGACCATCAACTCAGCGGAGCATTAAATCAGCATTACACAGGAGAAAAATAATTCCCCATACAACATTACTATTGAATAGGTCTACACAGAAAAGTGTATATAATGTTCATTTTGGTAATGTAGCCTCGATTCTGTTTCACAATAAGATTGTTTTTTCCCAGCACGGAGTCATTCAGTAGCCTGTGTGTTCAACAAAGGCACCGCCTGCATTCCAGCCTCTTGCCAGTAAGCCCGTGTTTATTGTTGGGGTATTGTTTATGTGATTTAGTGATATAAACAACGCTGATTGCGTGGACAGAAATTTAAGAACCTCATTGCACAAGTCTGAGGGTTGCATGTATTTTTAGCATATGCCAGGGTTTTTTTTTGGTTTGGTTTGGTTTAGTTTTGCAATTAGGATATAAGTGTTTAGCTTATGAAATGCAAAACACTGACTTTCCAGAATCTGGAATTAAACTCGGGACTCCTGCATTTAAAATCTGAGCATTTACTGCTGGACTTCATAGTTTCACTCCTTCTGGCTATGCTAGTGCTCCAGCTGTTTTTGCAAATCTATCTGAACTAACCAGAAACTGGGGCTTTTCTGAGTCCTCATCCATCCCAGGAACTTGGTAAAAACTCTGGCACCATGCCTATATGGACTGGCTGTCTTCTGCAACAGCACTACTGTCAACATCTCTACACAGATCTCCCTGCCCTCATGCTAAATCTGAGGCATCGGCAGGAAACAGAGAGGTCTCATGTAACATCTGTGATGTAAATTGACTAAAGAATGAAGAAAGGAGATTTCCACTGAATCCTGCTTTTACTTCTTTTCATTATTCTGTGCAAGTTTTGAAATCCCAGGAAATCAGAGGTTTTCCTCTTAGCTTCATCTTCTTCCTGTGTACACAAGATGAATGCAGCGTACTTATAAAATTCTAAGGACAATTTAAAGGATTTTATCAAAATATATCTTCTTTTTAACGAGAACATATTTTGAAACCCTTATGTTCTTCAGTTAACAGTGGATTACACATAAGAAAACAACTGTTATTGACTCTACTGAACAGTAGAGTTACATTTTTTAAGGCGAGTGAGTGAGGCATATGTTTTTTATACCGAAGGTCTGCTTACTTTGCTGTTAGTTTAAACGATTATTTTTCCTTTCAAAACCCGTGGCAGTCTTCCTCCACCCTCACCTTACCCAGTACTGTGACAAACGTATACAAAAGACATAAGGGAGAAACAATTCCACGTAGCAATAATGTTTACCATTGAGCAACTTTGGTCTCCTAAACAAGCATCCTCCACCTCCAAAGAAATATTCTGATCCACCCTGTGCACTTAGCAGGGTTGTACCACACGTGCCCCACACACTCACTCACACCACCTAATACCAGACACACAGAGAGTTGCAGAAACTGTGATTTATGCTATAAAAACCCTTAGTGCAAACAGGTCTCTTTGCTCTGTGTCTGCACAGCACATAGCATGGAGGGTCCCAATATAAGTTTGGGGGCTCCTGGAACCTGCATTCACACAAATGCATTTATAGCATCAATCATAGCCAGAGATTCCAAGGACAGCTTTGAACTTCCACACTATCTGAATGGTACTAGTGGATAAAAAGACAATCTCTAGCTCAGAAAATGAGGTAATGTTGCTCCCTATCTCTGTCACATATGAAGGGTTGGTTGTTTCTCCCAGCCTCCTACATACCTGGTTAAACAGACACAATGGAAGTTGCAGTGATTTTCACTTATTTTGAGTCCTCAGCAGGAAGGGTCAGGCTACAATTTGAAGACTGAGAGGTCTTTCTTGCATGACGGCAGGCTCTGATACAGCTGTTATCACTGAAGAATGAGGTCTTGGGGTAGCAATGCTTTTATGTAAATGTCACTTCAGCAGCAAGCAGCCGTCAAAATAAAGCAAATGAAATTTTAGGAATCTTGAGGAAGGAAATAAAGGAAAAAATAGAAAGCATTGTTATGACACTATGAGTAATGTGCTGGCATCTTGAAAATTGTGTGCAGTTCTGGTCACCTTATAGTAACTCTAGAGAAGCCACAGGGAAGATCCATCACTAAAAGGATGATCCATCACTAATGGATGGCATCTGAATGAGGAGCAACTGAATAGGCTGGTAGCTAGCCTGGCAGTGGGATGACTGAAGAGGATATGATGGACACTTACGAAATCAAGGGTGATGTGAGCAGTGGCAGAGAAGATGAAAAGGCAGCAAATATTCCCTGGTTTTCTTGTGTAGTGATTATTCTGCATCAAATCAAACTAGCAAGTCGCCAGTCCGAAACAAACAAAAGTAGATGTTAGACAAAAGGGATGTTGAACGGTGAAACTGTCTGAAGCAGGTTACAGCTAAAAGTTGCATGAGTTCAAAAAGTAATTGGAGATATTCAGAAAAGAAAAACCCATGAAAAACACAAACACTCCACCTCATCTCAGGAGGTTCACCAAGCCTCCACCTCACATCATACTGTGGGAAGCTGAGAGAATATACCAAGGAAACTTGTCCTGTTCCTATATCCATCCCTGGGCAACTGCTTTGGACATACTGAAGACAGGATACTGAGAGATGGATTTAGGAACTGATCCCATAAGGATGTTTTTACAGGTTTTTACCTTCCCAGTGCATCTATTTTTAATGTTGTTTGCTGCACAGAGCAGCACTAGAGTGGGAAGTGATTACACTAACATGTTTGTTGGGTTAAATATATAAGGATGAAGTGTGGGGAAAACCAGCTTATTAGTATTCCTTGAATGATGGTGTGCTATCTGACCATACATGGTTCGTAGGAACACAACTTATGAGCTGCGTCATGCCAAATAAGTAATGAAAGGAAAAAACTACCAGAGGTGGTTTGCAATTATACTCTCCCTCAGACTGGAAACTGGAATGAAAAATATAAGAAGCTTCCTATTCATAGGAAACAGCATAGCATACACAGTGAGCTGCAGAGATTTTGCAGGAATTACTATATTACCTAAAGAAATAAAATAAAATTCTATTGACTGAAAGATATCTCTCTTTCAAGCCACGAACATATTTACTAGAGTGTGCAAGAAGACTAATGGAGGCAGGATGAGCTGGTGGGTTGACCAGAGGGCTGGAAGCCAGCAGGGTCCTGTCTTCTCCCTCTAGTTACTGAGGGTTTTCCTGTCAGTTGCTTTGTTGATACAATCTCAATTGTTTGCAGTTGAGTAACTGAATTTTCTTTTTTTTTTTCAGTGATAAAAAAAATAACAAAAAGATAGAGAATAAATATTTTAGGTCAGTCTCAAAAACTTTAATATCTTAATGAAATAAAAAGGGGGAAAATAATTTTGTGGCAACCAAACCGTTAATCCCAAGTGATCCTCTTATTTTAGCTTTTATGGAGAATTTGTTTTAATGACATCATGTTCAAAATTAGAAATGAAACAGTTATTTTAAGGAAAGTCTATTCAAAGATATCAGCTTTATTTTTTTCCAATCGTTAACTGGACGTGAACACCCTCAGTGCTTTAATTGATTTTACAAAATTTTTTTTATTTGTGAAACAGAACTTGTGCAAAAAGGAAAATTTTCAGCTCTATTGTAAACAATGGAAGCCAGGATTGTCTTCCATAGCGAGTTTGTGCAACACCTAGCACAACTGTGTTCTTGTAACCAGTGCTAATTCTAGAAGAACAATAGCCAAAATTTGAAGTGTATATCTGAATTTTACCTAAACCTTCTAATTACACTGAGATTACCCACAGAACTGAGTTGCTAAATGAGATTCTGATTCAACAGCTGCAGAGATAAAAATAACTTAAACCGACCCATCTTTTTGTATTTTTCTGCTTGCCCCAACAGCTGGTGCCAGACTGAGAAAGTACAGAAAATGCAAGAAAATTAAGGTGGGTTGGATAAACGCCAGCAGAGTATTTTGACCTCCTCCATGGGCTGGATTCTAACACAGCGTAAGACTTTTGAAACAGTGCAGCTGAAAGAAGCTAGCTTGGATAGGCTGAGATTTCACAGCTCACTTTCCAAAAATCGTTTATTTATATCAGATTTGAGCCCAATCCAAAAACCTAGATCTCACACTGCAGACATTAAAAAGCAGGGAAAAACATTCAGCCTTTTAACCTCACCCTGCTAATCTTTACACAGAGGATAACCATTAACTAAGGTTCCCTCTCTATTTTCCAGGTTTTCTGCCCTCAGAGTACTAAACCACTTTTTCCTGCTGTCCTGGATTTGTGTTTATATGTTTCCTCCAGTCCCTGTATGTTTTGGGATGGCGAACTTTCTTAAACAAGTACAGTTTGATGGGAAAAGCAGCTGTACAACAGCAAAGCTTTCATGCAGCTTATGTTCCATTTTCCCTCTACTGTTCACCAGGGTTGATGTCCTCAGATTTCTTTGCAACAAATGCAGACTTTTCATAGCTGGGCACGATAATCCAAAAATATCACTCATGATTAAGAAGCATACGTGTGTTGCATGCTAACAACCATAGTTAAGCTTGCTGGATTAAGTATTCCACTCTAATGTGAGCTAGAAAAACTATGTATCTTCATCCATGGTGTCTACATGCCCTTTCAGAGTTTCCATAGCTGCTTAGCAGATGATTTCTTTCACACAGCTGGTTTCAGGAGGCAAGTAAAAAAGTCCCTCTGCCTCTAAATTTGATGTCATCCTTCTACTGAGTGGTGTTAAGGTCTACTGTGGGTTATGCCCAGTGTGAGACAAAACCATACGTAAACTGGCTCCTGTCGAAAGCCAGTACATTTCAGCATGTGCAAAGCCAAAGGTATTAAAAAAAATTATAGCTTGAAGCAGCATTCCAGCCAAAAAGCTACAGCTCTCAGAATAAGAGAGGACTGAGTATAAAAAAAAGAATTCTTGTTTCATATGCTCCCACTACAAGTGGGACTTCTCTGACTTCCCAAAACCCAAGAATCTCATCCCAGAAGACAAGTATGTTAAGGGTACTTAAGTAACTGATTTCAACGGGAGTGATGTTTCTTACAGCCCTTTAGAAACACTAGCCTGGACATGCAACTTTAGACTTTATAAGTTAACCCAGCTGACTTCTAAAAGAGCCCCATTACAGCCCCAAGGCAGATCTGCTCCCCCTAAAGATACAGAAGGAGCCTTTTCTTTGGGATGCATCTCACCTAAGGTTATATATCCCCTACAAGGGCACTTTCTGCAAAAGTTATATTGCTTTCCTTTATAGTTCATGGAGAGAAATAGGCATTTTGAGGTATTATCCATCTGCCCAGATTTAAACAGCTACTTTAGAGAAAAACAGATCATTCAGTGAACTCCACAGACTGTACTCACTAGATCTCTCTGGTCCAGAAAGGGAGCTGAGGTTTGTCAGCTCAGTGGCAGACATCAGATGAATGTCACTCTTTGTGGCATAAGTAGTTACTATTTCCAATATATATCCTGAAGTCTATCATCCTCTCACCATCCAGCCCTTCCTGGTTCTGGTTTGCTTGTTGGGATGCCTGCTCTAGCAGGTCTAGCCTCAGGGGTTTTAGCTTTTTCAGCAACTAGAACAATAGTTCTCTGCTGTCATTCAAAACCTCTAACCCAGCACCTCCCAAGCTTTTCTCACCTCTTCTCTCTTCCATAATCATAATGTTACTTCCATTTACATTTTCAGGCTTGTTACTCTACTTGGGCCCCTGCTATAGCGAAATAAAATATGTGTTGTTTTGGATAAGGATTACAATAATCCTGTCCATCTGCTAAATATCTTCAGCTGAGCCCCGAGCTTCCTCCTCCAGAGTAGTTCTTTTCATGACCACCTCCCTTATTAAAGCTCACTGATATTGTGTCCCTGCAGTTACATTGCCTAGGTTTTCTGGAGGGAGTTAAATTTCTGTTCAAGAAGGGAACACACTGGAGCTAATAAAACACAGTGACTGTCTGCCACAGCTTACTGGTATCCTAGTTGTGTTTGTTGCTATATATGTTCCTCCAAATGATTATTAAGCAGATTGCTTTCCCTTCCAACTAGTCAAGAATGTAAATTTCTTCAGCTAGTAGTGTCTCCTTCCACCCTGTGGACTTCTCTTTTTGGAGAAGATGGCACTCACTAATGTGCATTGCCCTTCTTTTTCCCAGAGGGGAGCTGGCACAGACTTCAAACAGCATCTCTAACTGCATTTTGCCAGAAGCCAGTCCTCACCACTGATATTAATGTGTGTCTGCAAAACATCTCACTCAGGTCATCATCACCATTAGCTCCTACCTTGTGCTTTCCCCTGGAGAACACAAAATCCTTTGCAAAAGAGAGAAGACTATCAGCACTGCTCTGCAGATGGAAAAATCTGAGTTGCTGGTTCAGCCAGGTTCTAACCTGAGGTTCAAGCAGTTACCAGCCAGACTGCCTGCTCTGTCACTCTGCTGGGGATAATCTTCACAGAAGAGCTGGTGGAAATGAGCGTATGAACTCTCATAAATCACTTCAGGGTGAAGTTCAGGAGCTGAGCTCTCACAAATCACTTCAGGGTGAAGTTCAAGAGCTGAACTTAAGCCCTTTCCAATACCTGAGCACCTCAGGTATGTGCACACAGACCGTTCTGCCATGCAGTCCATAAGTGCCACCAAGGCAGCAGAGACAGTCCTGGCCCCAGATGTGGAGCAGTCAAGAGAGATTGAAGGGCTGCTGTTTGCCCTTTCACACCATCCTGGAAAGCCACATGGACCCAACAAGGCCACATCCTGCACCTGTTGCATCTATCCCGCAACTTTTGCATTGGTCCTATCCCATATCTATCCTCACCTATTAACCATACACAGGACCTTGCTATGTAAATACAGCACGGCAGTGTCTGCCTTCCAAAACATACAGTGTGGTGGGCACTGCTGAAAACTTCACAGATCATTCAAATGGAAACAGCTCATGTTTTTTACTGTGGCCCTAACTCATAAATTGTTTAGACTACATCTCCCAATTCACTTCTTATCCAAAACCATCATCAAGAGAAATCCTTCATGCCAGATAAGGTGTGACGTTACTAGAGTGTGACTCATCTGCCATAGTTCAGGATTAACTGAACCACAGCCTAAGAGGTCCCTAGGGAAACCAAGTCAGACGTTGGTGTCTAGAGCTATGTGGAATGAAGCTCATCTTTATGCTGACTGTTTCCACATTTTATCTTCCCTGTGGCACTGCTGTTGTTTCACCAAACCTCCATTCTCACTCCGAGGAACAAAAAAATGCTTTTTAACATCTTGATAGTGTGTGCATCTATGCACCAACTCTGTAGGGGAGTCAACTCCCACGTGCACCTGATGGTTTGGGAGCAAAATCCCCATATAGCTTTGTGCTTCTAACAACTTTAATCACATTTGAACCTTTTCCCCAAAAACAATTAAAAACTCAGTCCTGGGGAGAGTGCAGTTAAAGCACATTGGAGGGAGATCACAGGCAGATCACAATGCACAGAACAGGGAAGAGAGAGAGAGAGAGATTCGTTGCTGCGAGAGCAGTTGTGGACACGGAAATTACTTACTGACTTACAACCACTGTCCAGGAAAAAAGCAGAAAGAGGCATTTAAATAAAGATACTAGTTTTCTCCATAAACCTTTTAGCAATTCCCTTGGGTTAAATTTGTTCCATAGTTTCTCACTGGAACCATTGACATTGGCTGCCAATTGGAAGAACACAAACGGATACATTTAATTCACCTTTTTCTCATGTTGCAGTGCTGAAAGAGATCTAAGGCAGACAACATCAGACAGGCTTACTCATGCATCCAGAAGAAAATACATTCCTTAAAAAGGAATAAAATATCTCTTTGTGACTACCTTTTAGAAAATTCCTGGGAGGTTATTTAGGGGACCATAAGAGACCAGAACACTATTACAAATAATCAGAATATGGTTTTTGTTTTTTATCTGAGTCAGAGCATATGAGGAATGACCCTAAGCCAGCAGCTGTGCTTTTAAGAAAGGGACTGAAGGAATCCTGTATATTTTAACCTCCTTCCTCAGTGTATGACCTATGAATGCTTCTACTTTAGAGCTTCACTACAGTCACTGAATTCACCTGTGTCAAACTGGCATCCCAGAATGATGAAGCAAATGCTGAATTCCCAAGTAACCAGACATCAGTGCTGAGGATCGATTTTGTGCGCTCGTCGTTTCTTCTCTTGCCACTCGACAGGTGACTACATGAATGCGAACAAGACCCTAATGAGGTTGTAGAGCATCATTTTGAAAATGATGAACATATTGAGTTCACAGGCAGAAACGGTCATTCTTAATGAATCTTCATGCTTCAATTGTATTTACTTTAGCATAATAAATCAATAGTGAATGCTGTGACAGCTGGAGGATTGCTGCCTGTACACCTAAGCTAAATCAAAAATGCCAAGTCAAGTGCTCAGGATGCAGAATCATACAAAATAAGCCTAGAAGGGACCTCAAGAAATTATTTAATCTATTTCCTCTCCATTCTAGCCAAGGCCAGGCCTGAGAAATGTTTCTTTAACCTGTGCAGAGATCATCATTCCACACTCTAGGGATACTGAATATGACTCATGTAATTCAATATAACCATACAACCAACACAAACTGATTTGGAATATAACCATAATCTCTTTCTTTTTTTTCCCACCCTTGTAGAGGGTGTGTCAACATGGGGAAGTACAAAGCTCTGTGGGTGGACATGGATCAGTACAGGCTGAGAATTACCTGGCTGGTAGCTGCCCTGTTGAATGGGGCCTGGGTGTTATACTGTGTCCCTCAGCATGTTTGCATGAGATGTATGCTCTGGACCCCTGACAATTTTGGTAGCCCTTTTCTCAATCCCTTTTAGTTCCTTCACATCCCTCTTAAGCTAGAAGGGGTGGAAGAGTGTAGAACCGTCTACAAGGTTTCAGTAGTAACCTCACCAGTGCTGAACAGAGGAAGGACAAGAGCTTGACTTGATCTGCAGGTCATGCTGACCTTCATGAATGCTGAAATGGGCTTTGCCTTAATTTCAGTTGGAGCACACCATAGGTTTATATTCAGTCTCTTGCCCACCATAACACCCAGACACTGTTAGCAGGGCAGCTGCTCAGATATAGACGGGACATATCAACATC
The DNA here is from genome assembly GCF_013368605.1 of Nyctibius grandis. NCBI lineage: Eukaryota > Metazoa > Chordata > Aves > Nyctibiiformes > Nyctibiidae > Nyctibius > Nyctibius grandis. The sequence goes on from NC_090664.1 coordinate 56,093,182, forward strand.
AGAGTTAATTGAAGTATACATGTAGGAGTTGTCAGGTTGGACTGGGTATTATATCTCATTCCATATCCAAAAAGGCAGCTTGGACTAGTGGTTAGGGCTAGGGACCAGGATTTAAATGCATCGTCCTTTATAAACTAGAATCATAGAATCATAGAATGGTTTGGGTTGGAAGGGACCTTAAAGATTATTTCAGACAAATCCTTAAAGGCTCTAATCAGACCATCTGTTACAGGTACTCAACATCCTAATTACAAATCCTATGGCTTTTTTGTTCAAGAAAACAAAAAAATGACTCAAAGTTTAGGATTCCTGTTTCCATTTAACTGTATAGTCAATGAAAAGAGTTAGTCATGGTATCTGAATTAATCTATATCAAGACATGTGAGTGTATTCCTTACCTTTTCCATATTTTTTTCCATTCATGTAGTTATTTTCTACTCAAAAAAAAGTGCCATAGAAAATATTCATTCACACTGTAGTGTGCTCAGGTAACGTGGCAGAGAAGATCAGTTTCACAAGCAGGTCTGTCTCAAGCACTGACCAATACTACATATTTCAGAAGAAGCTGCCAGTAAAAGTACAGATCCTGCCACCTTTTTGCTGGTTTTTACCCTGTCATTGCTATTAATTTGTACTCTGAAGCATGAGTTATTTGTTCCATTTAACATTGCTGCAGATATATCCTATTATACACCGATTTTCAGTGGAACATGGTCATCCATAAACGCCACCTACAGATATGTGCTCTCCCTCTTAACCTTGCATTTCGCTTTAAATTTATCTGGCAGCAATTAATTCCTTGGGTTATTTATTGTCTCTGTAATTAAACAAGCTCCCTTTTACTAATTTTACGTTAGTTGCCATTCACTTCTATCAATCTTTTTGTTTCAGCATCAGATCGTGCCAGATTTTTCTCAACGCGCATTTTCTCAACACTCATTTTGTATTCTTCTATCATATCCCTTCACATCCATCTCCTCACTCCCTGCCTCTTGTGGAAATCTTTCCCTGTCACCAGTCATTGCTATCACCTACCCCTGAAGATCTCTCACTGTCTACTTTATCTTCCGGGACATGAGGCAACCAGTAACAGAGAATGAGATGGATTCATCATACTAGAAGGTGTGTATCACCCCTTGAGCTGCTACACGAAGTTCTCTTTATACGCAACGTCAATCCAGTCAATAATACCTTTGGAGTTTGTTTTCTAATAACAAGGGTGAAAAATAGGTAGCACAAGAAAGGAAAGGGGTGGATTCTTCATCTCTTGATACTTTCAGGCACAAACTGCTCAATTTCCTTGGAGCTACACCTCAACCAGACTGTTTAGTGAACTCACTGCAAGAAGTCCACAGCCCCAGTAATTTATACATCCTAGACTCAAAATCTGTCATAGAGAAGAATGAATTACCCTATGCAGGGAATAAACCTTTTCTGTTGACTGTAAAAGGAACAAAGGGAAACTAGCTCATTTTAGAGCAGGTGGTCTATCTCCAGCTTCATTGTTTAAATAGTGGATGAGCTAATGAACCCATCTGGCCTTTAAATCCATGAAAATGTCTGAAACACGAGATGATTCAAGGGACTACTTTCCCACACAGTCAGCCAACGTAACCAATTTCTGCAAGATAGAACTGAAGCCAGCCAAAATTTTAAAAAGCATATGTAAAGTTAAATACTGTGATTTAAAAATACTGGAGAGTTTTGAGAGAAGGATTTACATTCTCTGCTTCAGAGATAAAATGACCAAGAAATAGGGATTAGGAAGAAACTACTCATGTGGTTAGATTATCTCAAAGCTGACTGCTTCATGACTCCTTCCTACCTGCAACCAAAACAGACCTGACCCATTTTATGCTGTAATCATAAGACACACTTTTTAGATATCCTGGGTTTGATGCGCTCACCTTGACCCAAGATGTCATGAGTTTGTGGTGCAGTAACACTGCTATGCTCCCACTGGAGGATCCCATGCATCAGGCACCAATATTAGCAGATCAGACAACTGTTCCTTGCATTTGAGGTCTCAATGGAAGAAAGACACCATGGTGACTTGCTACATAGCAATGAATATGACATTAAAAATCTCATTCCCCAATAGCAGCCTACTGTTATGGGTTTTATCCTTACTGTGTGGCCTCAGACCATGTCCATCACATGGCTCCATAGAGAAAGTGTGCACTCATGACATGAACAGCTGACTGGCTCCATGATACAGCCCAGTGTACATCTTGCATCAGGTTTCCAGTAACATGAAAGGGCTGCCACATGCTTGTCACTATCAAAGGCAGCCTACAGAACCAGACAGACCACGATTTGATCCAGAATAGTAACATCTTATTTAAATTTTACTTAGCCGGCTATGATTGAAATGAAGCCTTCTTCACAAGGCAAATTTCCATGTTGGATATTTTTTAAAGTCCAGCATCAAAAGAGAATGTTCAATACAAAGACTACTAAATTAGCCTGAAAAATGAATCTAGGGACACAGTCTTACATTTCTCCTCCCAAATGAGCATGTAATTAAACATTCTTTTTGCATTTAAGTAATTTCAGTGAGCTTCAAGCCTTTGGGCTACATTCTGAAGTGGAAGATTGATTTTATAGAGGTTTTGATGAAAAACTGGCTATATTTCTGAAATTGATTCAATTTCTGTACCATGTCTGAGTGAGATTCATCCCTTTTATGATTCCAGGGGCTTCACTGGAGATTGATGTGAATTAAATACGACTGGTGGTGCCTCATAAATTTCCAGATACCCATATGGTAAATGGTTCTGCACAGTTACAGGACTCGTAGCTTTGGACATATCTACAACTGAAGATATTGCAGCATGCCAGATTGTTATTAGAGGGTATTGTCACTGACATACTATTAGAGTGCTGACTTTGCAGACAGCCTCCTCTGCTCACAACTATGAGACAGCTATTGTGGCTGTTTTGAAATGGCAACAAAACACACCTCAAACCTGAACAACAATATTCGAAACATTGGCAGACCAGCCAGGTATGGTGTAAAAGTAAACTAATCACATCATTGTGGTGCTGTGCCCAAGTTAATCAGCTGGTTAGTTTATTAATTAATTAGTTATTAGGAGCATCATGCTTCCCTCATTTCACTGTAAAGGCCTGATCTACTTACGACCTCCCAAGGTAGCTTTGGAGAGCCTACATAATACTGCACTTGCTAGGAGAGACCCACCTTGACGGTGTTTGTCAGTTAAGGGAGATCGGGGTCTACCATGCTCAGGATCATCCTCCAGGAGCTTATTCACAGAATCACACAGAATCACAGAATCAACCAGGTTGGAAGAGACCTCTGGGATCATCGAGTCCAACCGTTTCCCTGACACCACCATGTCAACTAGACCATGGCACTAAGTGTCATGTCCAGTCTTTTCTTAAACACCTCCAGAGATGGTGACTCCACCACCTCCCTGGGCAGCCCCTTCCAATGTCTAATGACCCTTTCTGAAAAGAAATTCTTCCTAATGTCCAACCTGAACCTCCCCTGGTGAAGCTTGAGGCTGTGTCCTGAATGAATTCAGTTCATTGTGGAAAATACATCCACTTCTTGAGGATGCAATCTGTGTTCCCTTAAGTCAGGTGAGAAGGTTGGGTTCTGCTTTGGATTCATTTCTCATCACGCTGGTGTGAGGTTTCCCTGGTACCTCTATTGCAATCAATCTTTTTGTCTGTTGATCTAGCTTATCAGTGTGGCATACTCATGAATAATTGCCTGAGGATATAAATAGTGTGCTGATTAGACCTAGCATTTGAATGCTGGCCATGTCTGCATGACAGCCTAGCCACCTCTTGAACTCCAGATAGTGCTTCCTTAAACCACCTTCTGTGCAAATACAAAGGACTTGAAACTTTTCTGCAATGCTAGAGCCCAGCCCCGTGGGATTGCCTGGCCAGTGTGCGAGAGCAGAGTCCTGGCACTCCCTGCCGTGCCACGTGAATCAGCCCAGTAGCCAGAAAATGAGCCCTGAGCAGACACACCCTGTGACGATGTTGAGCAGCAGACCTGGAAGTCACACGGGCATAGTCAAAGTATTTTGCCACACAGACCTCACTGCAGTACATGCAAAGTTCACATGCCTGAAAATAAAAGCTGTCCCAAGTTCTCCATAGCATATCTATGCAAATATTATCACTGTTTTGAGATACATGTGAAAGAGGAACATAAGTACACAGTATGTCAAGGTTTTATGGCTTAGCCTCTATAAATAGTCTTCAGATTGCTTCCACAATGTGATTATTAAGCCACCCCTGGCTAGGTAAGAAAAGGGGTTTTTTTTAAATCCTTCTAATGAAAATAATGGATTTTTTACCTATCTGTCTCTATTTTCCCCTCTCTTTAAAAAACAGAGAAATGAAGAAGTTTTGATAGGCTTTGGTAATGAATGGAATATAAAGGGTTACACTAATATATCTTACAGTTTTTAAGACAATTTATCATTTCATTTATATACCAAAACCAAAGTATCATGCTTGTAGCAGTGGATCTCAAGCTGATGACCATCCTTTGAAGGAGCCTACAGGTCACCATTTCCCTGTTTCCCAACTCAAAGCAGAAGTCAGTCCAAGCAAATTATTTCAATGCAGATTGTTATTGTTTGTATAACCATTGCACTTATCAGCTTTATGGATTGAACAAATAAGCCTAAAATCTAACCAAACTGAAGGGATAAAAAGAAGTGTCAGCTTGCTGAAATAGCTGTAGTGAAGAACCTCAGCAGATTTTAACTAAGGGGCCTGGTCCCCAGGCTGTGCTGTCTGTCTGAATTAAACCCTCAACAACACAGTGTCTGGGGGCATTTCAGCATCAAGGCTTCCACCGAGTCCACAATTTTAATGCCTGAAGTGACCTGCTACATGGTCAAAACCAGAGTACAGGGCACATCTGGAGGAGATATCGCTAGCCGTGACCAAACGCTCCTAGATGAGAGCATTGCCAAGGAGAAAGGTCTAGACTGTGGTCAAGACAAGTGGGTCCCACATGTGTTTTCTGTTAACCTAAACACAGCTGGAGACAATAAAACCCTGAATCCCAGTAAAATCTGTGTTACCCAGCTCTAGGCATCTATGGTCTAGGCTTCTACACCTGAACTTGTCTACCTCAAGCTGCATTACTGTTGAAGGACAGAGATCAGGTTGTTTTGAAGGGGTTTTTTCTGACTTGTTTCAGATGTTTATATCAGGATGAGTTACATCCTTCCATGGACTGAAGTGATTAAACTCCCAATGATTGTTAAAAGCCTGGGGAGAGATATGAACACCTGTAACACGATGTTCCATATCTCAAGAACTGCAACCACAGTTTGGAAGAGCAACACTTCTTCCGACACGGTACCCACGTCTTCCAACCTTAGCTGCCTGTCCAGAAAAGCATAGATGTGTTGCAAATCCTGTAGATCCTGTGTCGTGTTCGCCGCACTCACATAGCTATGATGGGGCATTTCAAATTACATTAAACAAACAAGTTCCACCCAGAAAGCCCAACAAAGAGGTTGTATAAGGAAGCAATGCCTTTTTTTATGTACAAAACACACAGCGTCTCCACTAAAGCCGGAAGATTATTTAAAGATGCAAACTGTGGTGCACTGTGATAATACTTCACTATTTACAGGCTGGCTCTTGACAGGGAGTGTGCTTGCTTTTGTGGCCACAATTAAAGAAACACATGTAAAAACTGGCTTTTATTACAAGGCCTTTTTTGCTGTCCAGGAATAGACCAAGCCTTGCACAGCATGAAAAACACAGGTGGTGTGGAGCATGTGCAATGCTGAGTTTTGCTATCCTGACCACCCTGGAGGATCTCCATTGTGGAGAGACTCCCTGGAAATTAATGTGGTGAGTAGCACTGAGATAATTGCTTGCAGTGAAACTCATCCTGCTGAGGACTGCCTCAGCAAAGGCTTAGCTCTATAGCCTTGACAAGGACTGTCCCTGCAGGGAGGGAAGGAGGTTACCAGAGGAGGTATAAATGCCATCGCTCCTCCTTGAGGTGAAACAGATTTCAGCCTGCTTACACCAAAGAGTTAACACCAGCCATCTCCCTTGCAAAGTGCGTTTTGCAGCCTGTGGTTTGTGAGTGTGGCACCCACTGGCAGCAGAGAGGTGATGGGAGATAGCCACTATTGATATCTAACTCTTTATGTGATGTTTGATGCTTGTCTGGGGCAGACGCGTTGCTCTGATATACAGTCCTATTTATCTGATCTGGGACATTTTTGACCCAGTTTAGGAAAGCCCTGAGTAAGTCCCCGCACAGGAAGTAGTTTGAATAGATGTTTAGCTTTAAGCCCTTACTATAACCTCATCAGCTTCAATAGAATTTGAGTAACTGAAATTTAGAAGATGTCTATGCTTTTTCCCTGACTCTGAGTAATTTCTTAAAATGAAGACTTAGCTGATTATAACCCTCAATTAAGAGATTCCTTGTTAGCTTTACATTGTTTAAATTTTTTTTTCACTTGTAAGCAAATTAGAAGACTGGATTTCATTTTCGAGTTGATTATGGTCTCATATTTTATAATCATCTTTGGTATACAGGGTAGCAGAGAACCTTAGTTTGACCTGGGCATGGATAAATGGGTAAATCAGAACATCTTTAGATCTGCAAATTGTATCTCCACATCTGATTCTGTGTCCTGTGGTCTCCACCCATAAGGCTGAAAAACTTTTATGCAAAGTGTGGAGACTTGATGCAGTAAGTTTCCACAGCCGCGTGCATCATCGATCAGATATGCCTGGAACACACACATAAACAAATGAAAATTGGTAAGCTGCAGTAAAACAAGATGGGGATGACTCACTGCAGAGTGAGTACAACCCACTCATCTCCCCAAACAGTATGAGATATGGCACAGCTGCCTTTGAATTCACCCTCGGAGAACTAGTGGCATTAAAGAGGGAAAAGATATTGTTAAGTTTTCAAGCCCAACTGCTCTTGTCAATGGGTGTTTTATGTGAAAAACACATTCATCACCCCCAGTTTCTCCTGGGAATCTTGCCTGCTATGAATGCTTGAAGACAGCAGGATCTCAGTGGGGTCAGCAGAGATATCAGTTTAAAAAGGTCAGTCCCCTGTCTTACTTGTGACCAAAAACTTGGGTACCTGAGAATAAAATTTCCCATACACATATCCACGAATGCTTGATGCTGTCCTCAATGTTTGCATTAGAATATTTGTTCCTTTGACGACTGCATAGAGTCCAGTTTTCAGGTTATCTCCAGCCCAGGATGAACCAGTACATGTATGCCATTGCCTCCCTGCATGAAACTGTGGACCATGAGTGATTGCTCTTTGCTATTTCTAGCCGAAGTACTTGTTTGCTGACCAAAATGTGTGTGACGCAGCATGCAACACAGATATGAAAAACTGCTCTGCTCTGAAGGGTTTGCGATCCAAGAGGTGGACAAAGAAAAGAAGACACTGTAAAAACGCAGAAGACTGAGTGTAAATAAAGAGATAAGGTAGCACTTAGGGAGAAGATTGATGTTATAAATGCCAAGGGTCATATTTTTTGTTGAAGCAAATAAATAAAATTGTTGAACCCCAGTGAACCTCACTGGGGTATGCCAAGCCTTTAATACATGGGGAGCCAGTCCAAAGCATGGCAATGGAGCCCTTAGAGACAAAATCTGGTACCAAACCCTTCTGCCCTTGAGAAAGGCCAGTCACCTCTCTGTGAAATCCCTTTCAGTGTCATCAGGTAATACAGGAGACATCAGCACAAAGCCTACACATCAGGAAAGCTTAATAAATTCAATGACATTATCTAAAGTCAAAACCACTGGAGCCTGATATTTCACTTCCCTCCACATATATGACGTCATCTTGGATAACGTTTAGCTCACCATGGGAAGCATATCTTTATATGTCTAATATTTTCTAGATGGTTACAGCAGCATTCACACTTTAAAAATCTTTTTCCCTGAAAAAGCCAGTGCCAGACCTCCTGGAAGGTGGTTGCAATCATCAGTCATCAAAGTAATGCCATACACTTTAACTCCTTCTCTGTCATTCATCTCTTGATACAGAAAATGAGAATGGGACCTCTCTGGGGAAATGATTGTTTCTGGTATATCATAATGTCATTGGCATTTACACTGTCAAAAAATGACATGAACCATGGAAAATCTGTTGTTGTCAATCTGGTTAAATCTAACACGATTTAGCCTGCAAATACCCCTGGATTAGAAGAGGGTTTCCCTGCTTTGTATAGTCAGTCTGGCAGGTTTTGGGCATAAAACTATTTTCTGCTTACAAGAAAAGAAGAGTTGTCTGGAAAAAGAAAAAAACACCAAAATGGTCTGAAAAATTACATTTATGTCAGACAAATTCTTCCCAGACAGCATTCATTCAAGAGAACAAACTGTCGTTTCTTATTCCCCTCAGAAACTGTTTTATTTTTCAATTGCATAGAAGAGACTTAGAGCATAACACTGCTCTCCATTAGTAGACGTAATGTTTTGCTAACATAAAGCAAGGATGCTTGGTTTGCTTGCACAAATATATCCAGGAGGCAGCAGATATACAAGAAATGCATCATACGAGGGAATCAAGCAAGCAGCATAAACCCTTAACTGTGATATTCAGCAGCTTGATAAAGAGACCTGAACTTCAACAGACTAAATCTTTAAGATCTGATTCACAGTGAGAAAGGATGGAGGAAGAGCTCTCAACCATAGTACCTGGTTGGACTCTTCCTCTCCAAGAGGTTATAACTCTGAGAGAAAAGAGACAAGCAGAGCTGTTCTCATTTCTTTCCCGCAAGAAGGATTTTGAATAGCAGGTTTGAGTTGGAAACAAGGGATATCCCAGCTAAACAAACGGAAGAAAAATCAATAGTCTTACAAAGGGTGTTCATGACTGCAACAACCCCAGGGGGCTGCAGAAATTCATTCTTCACTGATACGACAGTGGCACTGGTTTGTTTGGGGTGTCAGAGAGCAAGCTCGTGGGAGAGCCCTACAAGCAGGCAGATACCTTCGTATTAACCACTCAGAGAGTCTCTGATTTAATTTTCTTCTTCGGAAACAACCAGTCAGCAAGTTTCAGACTCAGGTGATTTCCTACTGAGCTGCAAAAACCCCTCAGTTTAGGGGGAAGAAGGGGCTGTATCCCCCTCTCCCTATTCTCGATTCCTGTGCACAAGCCCCAGGCACCAGCATGGCCCTGTGATCTCTGCGCCATTTGCCCGACCGATGCCTGCAGGCAGCCCAGCGCTGCTGGGGAAAACCTGCATGGCCCAGGGTACGGCAGGGCTGGCCAGCCGCCAACCAAGCGAACTGCTCTTGTGCGAGCAATTGACTTGAACACAGCTGAAAAGACCAAGGCCGTTGTCTGCTGAGATCAAAGAGTTCCCTCTTTGCATGCAAAAGAGGGCAATGAAGGCGGGCTGAGTTTGCTGCTCATTTTGGAAGAGAAGTAAAAAAAAAAATATCTCAGGAGCTCTTGCGGCAGATAAATCCCAATGAGTGTCACGGTGTGTGTTCAGTGCTTTGGTTGTCAGCTGGATCTTTCCTTATGCCGCGGTTGGACTCAGAAAAGAGAAGAAGGCAACTCAGCCCAGCAGGTGTAAAAAAATGGGATAGTGCTCTGCAGTGTGGCCACAAATGCTCTGCTGGGCACCGACTCCTGCGCTCCACCTCCTTCCCGGGGTCTGGCTCACCATAGATCAGAGGCTACTACCCCCCAGGGCTCTGCCAGACCCCTCAGGGCTCCAGCACTCACAGTGCACCAACCAGCTGGATGGACCACGCAGATCTTCATTAATAGCATGAAGGCAATGAACAACGCTGACTTTTGAAATGTTATCTTTTTCCACTTTAATTCTTGCTGAGATGAATGTGTCAGTTCTCAAAATTTCTCAAAACTGGTTTCAGGCTCCCAGTAAACTCAGGCACATCCAGTCTCAGAGGTTTCGGAGGTTTTGTCCACAGCTGGTAAAGCCAAAGGTGGATGAAAGCTAGGATCTTGGAGAACCAGTACAAGCAGACAGCCTGGGAAGTGCCCTGAATCTATTATTCACTATGTATTGCACTTGTCAGTTTACACCATGACTTACAACACTATTTACAACATAAACCAACATTTATCACAGAAATTAGTTACGGTGTAGAAATTCCTGTTTTCAGCTGATAAGGTCTTAAGCACAGTTCATTATATTAGCCACAGAGGTTCTCATCTCCCAGTCAGAAGCTGTTTGGGGCTTGATCTATGTACACCAGCAGCTAATACTCTCTGTACAGAGCAGCACTGTGATGCATATAACCAGGCTGTGTAAAATGTTCCATTTCCTACCTCCTCCACGAAACGTCATCTGTGTCATCTCCGATGATAAGGTGGAGCCTTTATCTCAGTCTCTAGAGCATCATGTTTTAGTCCAAGCTTTTACCTCGTATAATCTCTGGTGCCAGTCAGTAAGTTGTTTGCTCTGCTTCCTGTGGCTTCTGCTGCCAGACTCTTCTTTGTGAGGGCAAAATGTTTCTTCATGGTGACCATAACGTGGGAGGAAACCTACCTCCCCTGGACATAGTTTATCTTAAGAAATATGGTTGCAATGATGCTAAGTATTCTGCTTATCAGCTTTCTGCACACATAACACTGCCGTTACTGCCTCCTCTCTCTTCCTTTGCTCTGCAAAGCTCTAAGGAGAAGGTAAGGAGGGAGAGGCAGGCACCATGTTTCCTCTGTGTCTTTAGCACGTCACGTACCCTGGAGCTGTTTTACCATGTTCCCAGTGTAAATAGCGCTGTTTTAATAATGCATGGGTTTCTACTCACCTTAATTCATTCTGGTTCCAGCAGACTGTCATCTTGAGTTCAGAGAAAGTTCTCGCTTGTTTGTTTCCATAGGTTTTCTCGGTTTGTTCTTCCTGAGCCCAAAGAGTTTCTCTTTTTCTGCCCAAACATAAATAAGATTTTCTTTTTAATTATTTTTGAGAAAACTGCTTTATCCAAGTACTTCACGAGTGAATGGTCCCCTGTGGATATGTAATAGTAATTGCAAAGCTTATTTTTCTGCTCCCAGTGGCATTGATTGTGTGAAAATAAATGTTGAGTACTATGAAGCAATTAATCCTTAACTCTCCTGGGAGTTTGGTAGGTAATTATTACTATCTTTAGTTTACAGAGTGAGGTGAGCTACAGGAGCTGGACAATTTGTCCTTGCCCCAGAGACCAAGGACAAGATTGTAGTCTGCTTGTATCAAGCAGATCCTTTTAATTGAAATATTCCACTCGTGCTCTTCAGATGTTTCATGTTCTGCTCTGATGTATCCACCTCTGCTGCTCTCATAGCTTTATGAGGATATGTCATTGGACAGGTGGAGATTTCTAGGAGAGCTTCTCCACTGGGTAACTGTTGGGGACAGTTGGGGACAGAAAGGGAAGAAGGTCTGAGCTTTTAGCCCGGCTGGATGGTGGTCAATTTGCTTTAGATTTCTCCTAGGGCCACACTAGTATCTGCACACAAGGCCACACCACACTGAACAGTACTGCTGTGCCAACTGGGTAGCTAGCGCAGAAGTCTCTGTGCTTCACTGAACAGCAGAGACATAGCTAGGAGATGAACAGATTAGTTGAAATGTGCTTAGGTGGCAATATTTAAATTCTAAAAATCCACAATTAAATAAACTGCATCCATTCGCTAAGCTTAGAAGGGATTACAGAATCACAGAATCAACTAAATTGGAAGAGACCTCTGGGATCATCGAGTCCAACCTTTGGCCTAACAACACTTTGTCAACTAGACCGTGGCACTAAGTGCCACATCTAGTCTTTTCTTAAACACCTCCAGAGATGGTGGCTCCATCACCTCCCTGGGTAGCCCATTCCAATGCCTAATAACCCTTTCTGTGAAGAAATTTTTCCTAATGTCTATCCTGAACCTCCCCTGCTGCAGCTTGAGGCTATGTCCTCTAGTCCTGTTGCTAGCTGCCTGGGAGAAGAGGCAGACCCCCACCCCTCTACAACCTCCTTTCAGGTAGTTGTAGAGAGTGATAAGGTCTCCCCTCGGCCTCCTTTTCTCCAGGCTAAACAATCCCAGTTCCCCCAGCCGCTCCTCATAGGACATACGCTCTAGACCTTTCCCCAGCTTTGTTGCCCTCCCCTGGACTCGCTCCAGCACCAAAATGTCTTTCTTGTAGTGAGGAGCCCATCTTGAATTGATAAAGCCCATCCTCGTGCACCTCTCAGGTCATCATATTTCATTCAGCTGCCCTGTCCTGAGACCATCTTCATTGAAAGGCATCCAGGTATTATGCAAAAACACAGAGAGATAGAGAACACTAAACCGAGTGGAGTTTGCTAGGATCATTAATCACCTCCATTAATTTGAGGGGTTGCAGGTCTCATTCCTCTTTCAAATTTTCTGGCTTTCAACTAACAGCCATTGCCTTATGCTATCCTCTTCCTTTTTTTTCTACTGACGAGTCATTTAGTACTCAACATCTTCTCATGAAACTGCTTAAATTTATATAAGTCACCAGCCAAATTTCATTAATAAATCGGAGAATGAAATATTTCACATTCTACATTCCTGGTGTTGCTCTATGGACTGATTTTTGCTCTGATGTAGGAAACGTATTAAGATCTCTCTTGTTGCAATTAAAGACTTGGTAAGTAACCTTGGCTAAGTGTCCTAGCAGGTTTACAGACAAGATGTCCTGCTGGATCTGATCAGTCATTCATATCTGTGGACACCTGTACTTCTTGGCAGAAGTGGGTGCGTAGATCAACAGAACTTAGTTTTCAAAATTAAGGCTGCTAAATTCATATATTCATTATGACATTGGAGCAGGAGACTGCATAGAATAAATATTTGGAGTAAATTGAGAGATCTTTCTGTATAGCAGTGGAATGATGCTGGTTAAACCAGCTCAAGGCCTCGTCCAGTGCATTCATAATATATCAGGAGAGACCTATAAAAAGAAATCTAGGGGGAGAGCTGGAATAAAAAAACACCTTAGATGCGCTAAACCTGAATGTCTTCCTCTACTGATTGATAAAACACAGGAAACCACCAATTGTTTATGCTACATTTTGCAAATAACTAAGTCCTGTAGGTGGATGTAATTGGCGTGTCTGCAAAACAACTCAGTGAATGTTTTCTTGCCTCTAATCCCAATGCAAATACTACATAGAAATATATTTCACAGTTTGTTTATGGAATGTGATGTTATTACTTTGTTTAAATAAAGTCACAAAGTGGAAAGCAGCACAGATGCACTGTGTTGGGTTTGGAGACAAAGCTAAATGGGGAGCACAACCCCAAGGGCACAGAACAGCAAATCAAGCCTTCAGCGAACTGATGCATGAATCAGCTCTCAAATATTGTCCTTCTAGACACTACTGCTAATAGTCTTTTTATTTCTGATTGCCAGCAGCAGAGAGGGGAAAAAACACAGACAGGAAACAACCCAGTTGCTTTTGTTTACCTCTACTATTACTCTCCACCAAAATTTCTTACATTCGTATGATAATTTCCCAAGCAATATCCAGAAAGATAAGCCATTTTATGAGGGATGCCTCAGCTGAGATGCTAATTACCTTTAAGGAAGAGGGTTAAATAATGGTAATGAAGTAAGGCAGCCACAGAGATGATGCACTAGCCCGACAGTGATCACTGAAGTAACTTTGCTGCTACTGATGCGAAGAGGAATTAGATCAAGACTTTCTTGAATTGTTCATGATTGAGATGAGAAAAAAATGCCTTCTACTGTGCTACATCAATCTATTAGCAGAAAGCCTGTTAAACACCAAGCAGCTACTACCCTCCCAACCTCACATCACAGTCCTGAAGCCTGATAAAACTTTTGCAGAGATATGTTGAATGGAAACACAGTGGGGTGAGTACAAACCTCCCAGCAGCACAGAGAAAAGGAAGCTGAACTTGTGTAGTTTTTCCATTCACTTTAATGGAAAGTGAAGCAAACGAACAAAATGTCCCATGATATATCTAATTGATTTACACAGAGATAGGCTCAAACCAGAACAATCCTTTGGGGGAAATATATCTTGGTATTATAATACATCAGTAAGTCAACTTAATAGTTAGGAATGCACCTGTCTCCACCCACCCAAGGCAAAAAATAAAGGTTTAAACCATGACCATCACTATGGCACTCCATAAAACCACAGTGCACCAATGTTTTGAATACTTCTGGCTCTCGTCCTTGTCCCAGAGAGGATACACAGGGACAAGAACAGGTACAGAAGAGGGCAAAGAAGATGCCAAAGATATGGCACAGGCTCCAAGCCAGAGAGCACGGGGCTTTTCAGCCTGCAAAAGAGGCACTGAGACAAAATCTTAAGCCACATGGAGAAGGGAACGCGTGTTCACTGGCACTGGTAGTGTAAGATTTGAGGGGCATGGGGTGAAATGAGCGGGAGGTGGGTTCAAATCAAACAGAAGGGCTACTCCTGGCACCATGGAGTTCACTTGATGCCTACAGGACATCGGACTAGCTGGACCCCCATCCAGCGCCGTCTGCAGGGCAAAATGGACCGTTCGAAAGGGGGTGAGACTTTTCCTGTAAAATCACTGTCATGAGACACAAAACCTTCACATTCCCACTCTGCAAAGAAACTGAAGAGCAACATCTGCCAATACCTTCGCCTCTCCCCCCCCCTAAGGGAAATCTGTCTTTAACAGGCTACTTGAAAGTGTTCAGGCTGCAGGAATAAATTAAATAAGCAAAGATAAAGTGGCTATTATTAGCGGCGAGATGCAGTGACCAGCTAATCGGCCATTCCCCTGTCATTTTACGATCCGAACTGAGCTTTATATAGCTTTGTTGCGTATTCAAATCGTTGTACAACTAATTGATGTAATTAACATCTTGTCCCTCTTTTCACACTGGCAATTATAAGCCACCATCAGGTCTACAATGAGAAACAAGAGATAGGACTGGGATTTTTCATATGAAACGCAAAAGAATAAAGAAAAAAGTCTTTCAGATATCAACAAAAGCACAGGTCTTGGTGGGTAAAGGCGGGGGGAAGGGGGGAAAAAAGACACTAAACTCTTTTTTTCTCACTCTTTGCATGTTATCTTTAAAAAATGTATGTTTTAGTGATTTGCTAACAAGAGATAGAGACTGGGTATATCTTTAGTGTTTTAACTCATTAAGCCCTTTCCCTAAAAGTGGCAGGTTTCCTGGTCATGTCAGTAAGTTGAACAGCCTGGAATTACGGAGTGGTCTCCAGAGCCTCCCAAATACAAGGATTTTGTTTTCTCTCCTCAGCAGGTGGTTTAAAAGACAACAAACCTGTCCATCTCTTTGAGCTTGAAAATCTAGCAGGACTGAGAGAAAAGAACAGCAAGGAATATATTATTTTTCTTATTCTTACCTTTACCTATGGTGCTTCTTTGGGTTTTCACATTAAAGCAACCCTATACCTGTGATTCCTCTCGAGTCAAAAAGAGCATTGCCCTTAATATGAAACGAAATGCTCCACATCATGCTGGAGAGGGGAGGGATTTCCACATTTGCATCAAAAATGCAGATCAGTCTGGTCTTGAGCCGTTCCTCCAAAATGAGGAATCCAGAAATGTCATGTCACTGACCTGCGCCTTGGAACTTTTCTCTCTTTTTCTGGGGAGAAGGACAGAGAAAGGACATACAGATTCCCTGAACAGGGCAGGGATTTGCCAACTTTCATCCACCTAACCCCTTCCAACCAAGCAGTGATTTCAGAGCGAGCCAAACACCCCAGTCAACCATTCCTCTCCTTTCCTAGCAGTGCTGGGTCACTTTCCCAGCACAACTTAACCCACTTGTAAAGCTCATGGCAATGTCTGGGCCATCTCCTGTGCATCTAACTACAACCCCTACTAACAAGACCATTTCCCATCACCCTCCACAGTGTCTCTCAGGGCTGAACCCAGTAGGGAGCCGCAGGCTCTGCACAGAGGTGAGATGCTTTTGCATTGCAGGCTGTGCTTCTGCAAGCTTCTCACTCTGGAGCTGGAGGAACCCCATAGTGACTGCATCAGCTGGTGGGTGAAAATTGAAAATCAAGCTTTGCTGCTTTCCTCAGCCTCAGTTTCTTTCCAGCCCATTGTAATGATTTTTTTTTAAATTTAAAAAAAAAAAAGACAAAAAAAAGGAAAAAAAAAGAAAGGTCAAAAGGAGATAAATTAGCAAAGGAAGTGGAAAGGAAAGGAAGGGAAAGGAAAGGAAAGGAAAGAAAAGGAAAGGAAAGGAAAGGAAAGGAAAGGAAAGGAAAGGAAAGGAAAGGAAAGGAAAGGAAAGGAAAAAGGAAAATAAAAAAGAGGGAAGAGGGAAGCAGAAAAAGGAGGGGAAGGGTGAAAAGGTGTAAAAAGTGGGCAAGGGGTAAAAAGGGGAAAATGGTGAAAATGGTGAAAGAGAAGGAAATGGGGAAACAAACAAAAAGGGGGGAAAAGGCATAGAAGGGGAAAAGAAAAAAGAAAAATGGGAAAAGGGAAACAAAGCAAAAGGAAGAGGGAGGAAAAGAGGAAAAGAGTGAAAAGGAAAAATGGGAAATAGGAGAGAAAGGTGGAAGAAAGGGAGAAGAGAGGAAAAAGAGGAAAGGGGAAAGAGAAAAAAAGGGAAATAATTGAAAAAGAGAAATGAAAAACTGAACAGGGGAAAAAGAGGGGAAGGAAAAGGGAAAGAGGGGAAAAGGAGAAAGGAGGGGGAAACAGAGAAAAAACGGAGAAAGAAGAGAAAAAATGAGGAAGAGGCAAAAGAATGGAAAATTAAGAAAGGGGAAAAGAGGAAGGGGCAAAAGCGGGGGGGGGGAATAGAGGGGAAAAGAGAGAATAAAAGGGG